>NW_022631044.1:6030861-6546580 GCF_010015895.1 Lontra canadensis
AAACCAAAAAACAAAAAAACCTTCAGACAAAAATGTACTGATTATTCAAAAATAAATATTTTAACATTTCATTGAGTTATCTAATGAATAAGAAAAACATCGAAGGCTTCCTGCAGTTCCGAAAGAATTCTAGTAGCCTGGAAAACGCAGGAGGAAAGAACAAGAAGCCGAAGGACTCCTGCTGAGTAGCGATTCACTTGTGGATATCTGAAAACACACTTTTCAGTGCCCTTATTTAAAAATGAAAAATAAATATCATCCTTCCCTTTTTTTTTTAATTAACATCAGACTATGGTTATGCCTGCTAAAAAGCGTTATTCTTTCCAGACGATTAATGCAAGAAAGGGCCAGTTTGAAAACTTACAACTCATGGGAGAAGTGGACGTAAAAGCCGCAAACAAATCGGTTCGCAGCGGGGCCCACAGCCTGGAGAGACGCCCCTTCTTGCGAGCTCATCCAGGATAACTTCATTTACTGGCAGATCAGCGGCCACTTCCGGGACTCTGGCGAGTGGTGTCCTTTTACCTCAGAGCCCTCAGCAGGGTTGCCTGGTCACCTGTGTGTGTTGGGGTGGCCGGTCCCCGCGGCGCCCCGCGGCGCAATCTGATCCCCGCGAGCCCAGCCACCCAGAGTCCCTGGCCTGCCTGCACCCCCGGGGGCACGGACTCCCGGGGCTGGGTGGGGGACCCGGCAAGGTACGCTTCTCCAGGGTGGCGGCCGCGGCCTGGGCTCACACCTGGCTGGGCTTAGGGGCGGCTGTGTAGGGGGAGGGGTCTGGGAGAACCTGTTCTCCGGGGACCCTGCACCGTCTGGAAAGAGCCCTGGGTGAAAAGTTCCCTTCTCCCTCCAGGATCCCCCTCCCCCCTCCATTTTGGACTGCCGTCCTATCTTCTCTTTGGGGTTCGCCTCAGCTTCTGCGGGAGGTTGTGGGTCAGGCCTGGGCGGCGGGGGGTGTCAGCGGGAGCCAGAGAGCGAGGACCCCAGGACCCGCGCGCGGTGACACAGGCCCCCGGCCGCGGTCTTCTGCTTCTCCAGGATCAGCACCCGAGGGCGCCTTTCCCCATCTGGACTCGAGGACTCCGGCTCATCCCACCTCTCGCCCCTTTAGCCCAATTCCGGAAGCTTCTGGCCTCGGTTCCTGGACGGCTCTTTCCCGGGGGGGCGCCGTGAGCCCTGGGGTGCCGCCCAGCTCCCCCTTCCTTCTCCGAGGCCCAGTGTGCTCTGCAAGTCCGTTTGGGATGCGGGAGCCTTTGGGAACCCCCGACCCCCTCGCCCCCTGCGGCCGCGGCAGCCCCCTCGTAGGGGCTGGAACAAGCGCGAGTTTGTGGCCGCGGTTATTATTTCAGGTGCGCTAATGGGATTAGAGGCGGCAGAGCCCAGTGTGGGGATTGAAGCGGTTCCTTCTCCCGGGTTCCAGCCGCCGCCGGGTGGATCGCGAGTCACCGCGGGGCCCTGGTGGCCTCCCGGCGCAGCGCGGCCGGCTCCGTGCGCCCGCGCCGGCGCTCACACCTGGGAGAGAGGTGGTGGCCCCGCGCACCACTGGGGGAGGAGGGGGAAGGACTGAGGATGCGGGAGAGGATGGGGGCCCCGGAGGAAAGGAGAGAGACGCAGAGTGACAGTAACAGTGACAGAGACTGAGAAAGGGAGAGGAGCAGAGACAGTCAGGGAAACCGAAAAGACGGAATCTGAACCAGTCCTGTCCACCTTCCCACACCCGCCTCGACTGCGAGGGAGAAACGCGCTCCTTCTCCTGTGCTACTTTCTGCTTCCGAGGCGGCCTCCTTATCACGGACTTTTGCATAATTGCATATTGACTTTCCTAAATAGTTCTGCAAACCTATTTGTTGCTTTCATTTATTCAGTCGCAAACAATTCCCTTGGGGAAAAGAAAAGAGTGTGTGTGTGTGTGTGTGTGCGCTGGGGTGGGAACTAAGGCCAGAGATAAATGCTACCATGCTCTTTCAGAATGTTCCTTTGGCCATCCCAGAAATGAGCATCCTGTTCTGGTAAGGGGGAGTCATCATCACAAGTGGGCTGAGGTGATTGCTCTGCCTCTGGTCCACTCTTTGCAGCCGCCTTTCCACCACAGAGAACCCGAGGGTTTTAGGGCTAAGTCAAAGCATTGAGCTCATTTGCCTACTTCCCAGATGAGCAAGCAGAGACTGAGAGAGGCTAAGTGACCTATTCGATTTCTTCTTTTTCTTCTTTATGTCTTCAAGTTTTATATATATCTATATCTATATCTATATCTATATCTATATCTATATCTATATCTATATATATCTCCCAACCGTTAGAACAAATCACAACTACAGAAGAAGTCTTTCTCATTCTTCTTTCCTAAGATCACTGGATGTCAGCGCTTCCATGTCTCCTGCTAGCGGCAGCTCTGTGTGCAGTTGGTGGTGTGGGAGCATCGGGGCTGGGTGGGGGCTTCTCCCTCCTCCCTTGCTCCCACACCCGCTCCATCACGGAGCCCCTCCCTGTAGGACAGCGGCAGTCAGGGAACTTGCTGACCTGTGGAAGACCCCTCCACACAGCAGGAAGAAAGGAGCAAGGAGAGCTTGTCTTTGGTGGTGATGGTGCAGAGGTCTCCTAGGCTTTCTCCAACCAACCCCCAAACAAATAAACAAGTCCTGCCTTCTGCATCGACTTCCTGTGACTGAGTGACCCCCAGCAGAAAACTGGCCCAGGTCACCCAGGGAAGGAGTGGGGAGATTCAAGGCCTTATTTACCCCAGGATTAAAAACAACATCCCCTCAAACCCTCCTTCCTCAGTAGCTTGCCTTTTAAGGATGTGAGAAGGAGCTCCTTAGAGTCTAAGCAGACATAATAACCCATGGAGATGTTTATGTTTCAAGTTTACAAAAAAGCATTTTATCCCTGCTTCCCGAACCCCACTACAACCTGGACCCAGGCTATCAAGACCTTTACAAAGACATCCTGTATCTTTTATGGGTAAAATAAATTTTTGAGTAGACACTGTGAATTGTGGTGTATTTTTATTTTTAACTTCAAGTTTTGCTAAAACAAATCAATTAATGCCTTCTTCTCCCCATCCCCTGATTTCTTTTCATTCTAAATTTTTGTTACCTTGAATTTTGTGTTGATTTGGGTGGTTGGTAGAGAAAAATCTACTTGTAGTCCTGTTACCATCAGTCATCTACATTTATTTTATTTACTGTGTGTTTTTTTTTAAACTTACTGATATTAACAAAAAATATCCTAATGTTCTTTGAGGTTTAAACCTTAGCAATGTGTTATGTCCTAGCCTAGCTTCTGTGATAAGCCCATTGCATTTTCTTCCATACTTGTTGAGTCACCTATCTTTTAGTTAAAAATTTTTCTTTTTAAAAGATTTTATTTTTTTAAGCAATAGCAACCAACATGGGGCTTGAACTTACAACCCTGAGATCAAGAGTCCCTTGCTCTACTGACTGAGCCTGCCAGGCACCCCAGAGTTAAAAATCTTTTGAGCAACCCAGAACTTTATGATTTACTGGACTGTAAGCTATTTTATTTGCAAATATTTAGTGCTTGCAGCCTGAAACTGAAGAATGATCTGGGAACTTGGTTCTATCACAAAAAGCTCTTTGCATGTACAAAGATCCCAGTCAAGATTCTGCATTACTGCATGACGGCTGTGAGGGAGAGAGGCAGAGCTGAGAATTAGGATACTCTCAGATTCAAATTTGAACTCAGTCACTAATAGGCTGATGGAATTCGAAGAAATTAGTCTCCTACAAAATGAATTGGTTAATACTATTTTGTTCTCCAATTGTACTTTTGATTCCCACATTTAATGATTCTATATTATAAAATTAGATACATAGAAAATGTGTAGCTTCAAAATAAAGAAAAAAAGTCTAGTGTTAAGACATTGCCATAATAACTATTTCACAGAAAATTTTAAAAAGGTTGACATTTTGGAGTTAGATTGGAGAAGATTATCCTAAAGCAATGTTTTCCTGTCTTGACTTCAGCCTTTTACATACAACCATAGGGTTTCTGCCCTGTTTTAATGCCCTGTGAATTACCTTTTATTTGTTCTTTTAAAAAAAAGAGTCTCACCTGCACTAAAACACACATACGTATTTTAATATGAAACTTTATATCGTAGGATTTCTTTTATATTTTTTCCTAACGCAGAGTACAATAAATAAAACAAATTCAAAACAATTTGTTGTGATATATTCTCCTAAATTATCTTTACCCCTCTTTAGGAAGCAATGACCTAAGGACATCTTAAATCTGTTCAGTGTGCCAAATTCTAAACAGATTTTACTTTATACATCAGCATGACCAACCACCGTTCAACAAGTATCACACAATGAACACAGAAGGAAGAGGTATTCAATTGAGGAAGAAGCGAACACTAATGATTAGGGAAAAGGAACATTCATTTTAGGAAGAAATCAATGCTAATGTCTTATAATTCAGCTTTCGTGTTTAAAGTGGAATTGTTATCTTGTAAACTTGCAACTGCGAACTTATGGATGTTGATGAATTAAACGAAGCCTCCATTTTATAAGACAACCTTTTTGAAATATAATCACTACAATTTTAGACATTTGTAAGGCCCAAATTTATGATAATAATAAGCAATTTTTGAAAAATATACTTGATTCTATAAAAATGACAATAATTTCTCACAAAAGCCTTCAAAACACTGAAATCCGAAACTCTTCTGCTTTATATACCAGGGAAGGAAAACATACATAAATGCTTCTACTTTAGACTTTTTTTTCCCAATGTATTCACTCTCAACTCCTCCCTCTTCTGAGGTTCTCCCAGCAGGGAACCCGAGTGTCAGAAGACTTCCTCTCTAGGCGCTGTAACCTCCAGATAGGACTCTCCAAGTTTGAAAATGACATCTTTGGTCTTTGTTGAAAGATATACCCAAAAGAACTAAAGTAAACAGAATGATGTCAAAGCACAGGATTATTTTTGTTGCCATGAGATTTTGTCTGGATATTCTTTAGTGTGATTTAGAGGTTAAAACATTTAAACCTTTCTTCACTGGCCAGGCACCTTTTGGAAGCACTTTCTGTAATTTCCTGATTTCACATTTGTCTTTTCCTTGCAATGCTGCACACTGAATTTGTAGGGCAAGAGGTAATTTATACACAGTTTTTATTTCTTTCTGCCTAACCGTGGTTACATATCTCAAGCAAACCAAATGCTATCCACTGGAAGTTTTTGTTCCGCATTTTTTTTTTCCTAAACATGGAATTAACTGACACTAATAATTCACTGAAACAACATAAACACCTGACCATCTTAAAAATCAAGAAAAATCAAAATCAAGAAGCGCTACTTAGCACAACCAGAATGCCGAAGAACTTCAAAACCACAAAGTTGAAAATGGATAGTTACGGCTTTTTAAATAACTGTCACTTTGCCGTGTGTCTAAATCAGTGTCCCAGCACCATGAGGAGTGCGACTGAGCTTCAAGCACTCTGGAAACCACTGTTTTGAAGGTCAAACTCAACCATGTTTAAGTGCCCAGCTCTCCTGCACTACCAGCAATCCTTGGCTCCATGGGACCACGCACACCCTTGACCTGATAAGAACCAAATGCCAAGGCCAATTTGTTCCCTGACTTAACGATTCTGTCTCTGGTAGTTACAGGTTTTGTTCTGTTTTTTTCTTTGAGCATTTAACTCTTTTTACTTTTGTACTTTTGCATTTCTAGAATAGTTGGCCAGCACCCTTTTTTTAACCTGAAGCTAATTTATACCAAAAAGTATTACACATTTTCGGATACTCTTACTCATTAAATGCCTAGGGCTTGTTTGTTTGAGACCCTCAGCCAATCTTCCTCAGTGCTTTTAGCTTTTTACCCCAGGAGGGAATAGTTTGAATTTGTTTCAAAATTCTCTTCTTTTATTTGCTTTTTCCTTTCCTATGAGTCTGTAATTTAGTTCTGCTGACACAGTTGGTTAACCCCATACTGGGGAGCTGATTAAAAACACTTTCTAAAAATGTCTGTTCCTATTGCCGGTATTAATCAGCACTTTTTTTTTTTTTGGACTATCGTTTTCTTTCGACTTGTTTACCAAAATCTTTCCATCCCCATAATTCTAAATGGGCATAGTTAAAAAGCTACATACCCACTTCTTTCTAAGATGAGCTACTTCTCCCTGCACTGTCTCTACCGTACCTGCTACGTTAGAAAGATAGAGTGGTGAGCAGCAGTAGACATTCTACCAAACTATCTCCGTGCCAGAACAACAGTGAGCAATCATCAGGTCTGTTCCCATCCCCATGCTTAGGGGACGACTCAGTTATACAACAGATTTCCCTCTTGAGGAGTACTTTCTGGAAAAATCTGAGTCGTTGTCACGGATACGCTGAGGGAAGCTGCCTGGGGTCACTCATATGCTTTATCCACTTCACTTAACCCAGATACTAAGGCCAGCCTACTGTCCTACCCCTGTCCTCTTGGAAACTTTTAAGATGATACAAGGTCCAAAACAGTTTCAGACTTGCTTTGCTCATTGTCTGCTTTGCTCATTGTCACTGACATTTTTTGGATAGTGATAAAAAGGCAAGTCTGTTGCAAATTTCATAAATCAGTCCTTTCTCTCTGTTCTGCTGTCAGGTTGCCCTTCTCACTAATGTCACCGTATGTCACTGCCTGTCCCAGCCAATCTCAGGTTGATTGAAAGTGTTTGACTAACTTTTGGGTCCCATTGCCTGTAATTGGTAAGACCGGGCTGACTTTATGGTTTTACACTATTCTGTTTAGAACAGTGTTATTCAGGGAAAGTCAATCATATATCCTAAACAAGTCGTTGATATTCAGGGATAAAATCCAGAATTTAATTTTTGTTCCTGACTTAAGAAAATATTTCGTAGTTTGCAAAGCATGCTCTACTCACCCACCAGCCTAATAGCTTACTGTGCTTCCCCAAACCTTGTGACATTGTATTACCATCTCCATTGCACAGAGAAAGTTTAAAGTCACACAACTATTTAGGACCAAAGGCTATATACTGAGTTCTGGTATCAATCTAGAAAAAAATATCTTTGTAACTGAATCATTTTGTTATTCTAAATATTGGCAGGAAGGCATAAGAGAAAGTGAGTAAGGAGTTCAGGAGTTTTTGTTTTTGGTTTTTTGTCTTTTTTTTTTTTTTTTGCTTGAATTTTTTAGTTTTCTTTCTTTCCTATCATCTGCTGTAAGATTAGAAATATTTAAACTCCTGGAATACATCCCCAGAAAGTTTTGCTATTTCCAGTGTCCAGATATTCTGAACTGATTAACCATGTTCAGTACGAAATGTTTGCTTTCTATATTTCAAGTTACTTTTTGTTGCACAAATATCTATTTTTGAAAAATCACACTCAAAATTATGTATAGAACACAAGTTATTAAACAGATTTATTATAATTCTTTCATTCCACAAATATATTTGTTTTCTTTTCGCAGATGGTGTGTCTTTTGCCCTTAAAAACTATACTATAGACATAAGTCCATTTATGACATATTATGGCATGGTTTTCAAGGAGATAGCAATTCAAACTTTCCATTTAAAGAGAGAGAAGAAAACTGCTTTCAGGAAATATTAGTTAACCGGCAGGAGTCCTTTCCAGAGCACAGTTACCATGGGATTGAGAAGTATTTGCTAATTATAACAGTGCACTAATTATCTGCTTTTACATCTCATCTTTCTGTCTTTCTGTCTAAATTCACTTCTAATTATATGGTACCATTTTTGCATATGACACATCTAAAAGTACTGCTTTTATCAGATATGAATTCTTTTACTTGGAAATATTAAAGACATAGTTTCGCTTCCAAAATATTTTCTCCTACAATATAGTGAAACCTTTTGATTGTAGGTTGAATAATCTGTCGTGTGGAGAGGAGGGAGGGACCAAGATTTCAATATTAGACATTTTGTATCTTCTAAAAGAGAATAGCAAAGATGATCAGCCTTGTCATGGTTCCTATTTTTCCAATGCAGTTAAGAAGAAGTAGTCATATCACCCATTCTTCATTGTCCATCATTGTCATCACGTTTTTATTAACTTTCAGAATTTCAGATATTGTAATTGATGGAAAGATATTTTTAAATGTAATATAATAAAGAAGGTCACTGGGGCACCGGACCTGTTTTCATGGGATTACCAGATCGTCCAAATTGTAGAGGTCAGCTTCACACAGAGGCAACACAACAACAACAGCGATGACAACAGCAACAACAACAACAACACATGTGATTTCAGCTTCTATCCTGGGATTCCCCCTGGGTTTGTTGAGCAAAGAGAAACAGGAGTCCACTTGATGTGTAAGAGAGTGAGTCTCACTCATTCCCCCAAAGCAGGAATTTTGCCGGGGGACAGCTATAGGTTTGGGGGGTCTACATCTGCAGGACGCCTCAGGCTTTATTCCCCAACACAGACTCATGTAACAGCTATTAGTCTGACTCATTCGTGGCTCTACACTTCCTCTAACTCCACTCCTGATCACACTTTATTGATTCTGAACTTTAATGCATACATACTCATTTTAATGTTTATTTGTTTTTAAAGAAAGCTCAGGGAATAATTTATAAGCTTTTAAAGAAACATCTGATGGAGTCCTTGAAGCTTCTGCAAATACAAACAAAATCTGTTCTGCAGTATTTAAGGCCCATAGATATGTGGATCAAGCACTTTCAGATCTCAGGCTCCAGGAGGGCAGAAGGAGGTGGGGTTGGGGCTGGTGAGAGCAGGAGAGGAAGCATTTACTGAGGGCTTCCTCTGTGCCAGGCACTGGCATAGAGGCTTCTCCATACATTCCTTCATTTTGATAGCACCCAGTCTATTGAGGGTTGTTCTAACAATCCTATGAGAACGTTAAAGTTTGATGTATCTTTTATGTTGAATTGCACTGAGCTGCAAACTTGGATCTTCTACCATCAGTTTCACTTTTATGCCAGGCCACAGAATCACTTACACCCACTCAACTCAAGAGGCTCAACTGCTTCCCAAACTAAGGGTACAGTCAGGGCCTTCAAGGCCACATGGGGCATTTTCTGCAACTAAAGACATTTCAACAATGGTAGAGCCTTTTCATTATCTGCATAGAGACCCCTTTCCATCCTTCCCGTCCCCCTGGACCTGAGCCTCCTCATCTGGAAATCAGGAGGACTGGACTCTATTTTTGATATCCCTTCCAGACCCAGTGATTTGTGAATTTCATTTTTGATTCTGCTGATGCCAAATGTTTACAGCAGAAAGGGGGAGGGCAAACTAATTATAAACAGAACTTTCCCAGCTTAAATCTCAAGGGGTCAAGAGAAATGACTTAAATATTTTCTGACTCTGACAATCAGAAATGCATTTTTTTTTTTTGTGGCAATAATAAGATACACTGAGAAACAAAACACTTTTTAAAAAAACCATTTTAGTTGTGTTATTGAAGTGAAAAGCTTCCAAAAGGGTGGAAAAATAGTCCTCATCTCAAGCCACTGCAGACTGGGGTTATTTCTTCACTGTGTGCTGTGTGCTTTGGAATCTGAAAACATCCCTCTCTGGGCTCAGTAACATAGTGTTAATACCATCGCCTTTAAAATGGTGTTCTGATGTTTAATCAATGTTCATAAATCTCTTCAAGATCCTTGCATGATAACTGTGACATTAACTACAAAGTATTATTCTTACAATGCGGTAATTTTATCCAATTAAATCTCCTCTGAGCTACCACCGGGGTAGGAAAGATCGTTATAACTTTGTAAATTACTTTGTACTAAGGTGCATTATGTTCCCTAGCTATGAGGAAATGTCCCATCAGAAGGTGTAGAATATTTAATATTTGCAACATTGACTTCGATGGGATGTTATAGCAGAGAACAATATGCCCCAGGATGGTACTAGGGGCAGGCCAGAAGGACCTAAATCTCTGAGGATGCATCTTTCTTTCTCTCTCTCTTTCTTTCTTTCTAAAAAGATTTTATTCATTTATTTGACAGAGATCACAAGTAGACAGAGAGGCAGGCAGGGAGAGAGAGAGGAGGAAGTAGGCTCGATCCCAGGACGCTGGGATCATGACCTGAGCCGAAGGCAGAAGCTTTAGCCCACTGAGCCACCCAGGCGCCCCTCTTTTTTTATTTATTTTTTTCAAAGATTTACCTATTTTTTTTAGAGAGAAAGCACAAGCAGAGGGACAAAGAAGCTGAAGCAGATTGTGTGCTCAGCACAGAACCTGACTCTGGGCTCCGTTTCACAACTCTGAGACCATGACCTAAGACCCAAGCCCAAAACCAGAAGGCGGAGGCTTAACTGAATGCATCCCCCAGGCATCCCTGAAGACGCATCTTTTGCAATACCATTAGCTATTCTTGGAGCAGCTGTGTAATTAATAACTGGACTGAGCATATCATTATTTTGAATGGGATCAGAGGAAACTTCGAGTTTTAAGCTAGGAGTCAACCTGGTCTCTGAGATTTGCTCCAGTTTCTAGAGACTGAACTCTCAGGAGCAGTTGGTGTTATTTGCTTTTCAAAATATGCCCCCCCCACCCCACCCCCCCGGCAAAAAAAACAATTGTCAGCTTTGGAACTGATATTCGAGGTATCCTAGCAAGCACTAGAAATTATCTGGCACACTTTATTTTTTATTTTTAAAGATTTTATTTTTTTAATTTTATTTTTTTAAAGATTTCATTTATTTATTTGATAGAGATCACAAGCAGGCAGAGAGGCAGGCAGAGAGAGAAAGGAAGAAGCGGGCTCCCCGCTGAGCAGAAGGCCCGATGCGGGGCTCGATCCCAGGACCCTGGAATCATGACCTGAGCCGAAGGCAGAGGCCCTAACCCACTGAGCCACCCAGGCACCCCTAAAGATTTTATTTTTAAGTAATCTCTCCACCCAATGCAGGGCTCGAACTCATAATCCTGAGGTCAAAAGTCACATGCTCCACTGACTGAGCCAGTCAGCACCCCTCCACCTGTTACGTTTTAAGTGAATCAGTCTAGACACTGCTTTTCATTAATTAATACATTAACCCAATAAATTATTTATTGATGACTCATGTGCCAGGATCTTGCTTAAACACGACCTGGAGAGAGGTCTGTCACAAGTAATGTCACAAGAGGGTGGGAAGCTTGTGGACGTGGATGATCAGTAGTAACCATCTTCATGGCCAGTTCATGTGCCACGTTAACTGCTGGTTTTATTTTCAGAGTTGTTCTACAGAGCGATATTGTCACACCGAATGAAAATGACCCCTACCCTCGCCTCAATCCACAGCTGGGGTCAATTCATCGGGTATTCCATGAACTTTTATTACATTCAAAGATAAAAGAGGCATTTATGATAATTAACATAGAAAGTGGGGGAAAAAATTCTCACATTTTAGGTCACAAATTTCTGACGTTTGTAAGGCCAGTGAAATGAGAGAATTTTATCATTTTTAGTGTGTGTAACTGCTTACATAGTTAAGTCCTAATTGTCTCCTTTTCTTTCTTCTCCTTCTGATCATGTCAAAATTGTAGTGACTATTAAAGATTGGATAAGCACACTGACAATTGAAAGATTAAATGAGCAAAATGGTACTGAGAATGAAATATTATAGAAAAAGGAAAAGAAATCTACAATCTCACCATTCAAATATGCCTCATAGCACTTTCTTCAGATGTCTGCTTTTATACAACTAGGCAGTTCTGCTTTCCATTGTATTATATCTTTTTTCAAATTATTACACAAATTTTATATCTTTTTTAAAAGTCTGCCTAATGTTATAATGCCTAGGCACACCTTAATTTAATTAGGTGCCCCCATTTTGGATAGTTTGTCTCTAGTAACCCATTCCCCCCGCCCCTTGATTTTAAGTTAAACTGCAGGGCATATTGTGCATGTGGCAAGATTTCTCTACATTTTTTAGACAGATATCTGGAAGTTAGAATTCTAGATCTTTAAAAGATATTAAAATTTTTATGGCTTTAAAGACTTTTTTCTTTGTTTTGTTTTTTTGTTTTTTGTTTTTTGGTTTTTTTTGCTAAATTACTTGTCAACATTGAATACAATCATTTAGATATTCCGCCTACAAAAATTTGTAGGTAAAAATGAAACCTTATCTTCAATAATTACTTTTTTTAATTACATGCATATCTTAACAACTAACTGTTCAGCAGTTCTTTTCCTTCATTTTTTGAATTGTCTGTTTATCTTTTTTTGGTGAAATTTTCCATTAGGGATATTGTGACTGAAAATTCAGAATCTTCTTTCCTATCTGAAGGAATACATGAAGCTAACATAAATGATGTTTTTGAAGAAATACTAATGGAATTCAAAATGCTTATAAAAATGAAAAGCAAAACTGAAAACAGATTTATCATAATTATGTGTATGTTTGAGTATACCTGGGGGAAAGTCAATGGAACTACATAACTACATTAATTGTGGTTATAAGATGATGAATAATATTTACTTTTCTTCCACTTTTCTGTATATTCAAGGTTTCATAAGCATATGCTCACTGTGTTTCTTAAATCAGAAAAAGCTGTTATTTGGAGATATGTCAGTTTTCTCTCAACTCAATTTCTTTTTTACTTGGATAACTTTAGGAGCTCAAGTTTCACTGAAACCAGTCAGAATATGCAAGTTTGGAAGCTAAGCGCAGGTGAAAAATTACTTTCTGGAAGACCCTTTCCTTTGTGAAAACAAAAATCCCTAAAAACGTGATTATAAAGAGAGACCTAATCCATTTCTCCGAGTGGGTGAGAGATATTCACAGTGGGTTTCTTGTGGCTGAACCAGGCGGACAAAGCACTTTCTAAGGCTGTCCCAAGCTTTTGCATAGTGAGGTTTTTGTGTTTTTGTGTCATCTTCTGCCTGAATTTGCACAGTGATAAATTATCGAGGGTGAAAAGGGCACACAAATATATACCTAGAAGTTCTTTTTTAAAAATTTTGTCCTTGAATTAAAACATCCTTTTTGCACAGGTGAACCTTAGAATTTCCGTATTTGGTCAATTTGAACAAAGAAATCTATTGTGTGCAAAAGAATAATAAGTTGAAAAGCTTTCACATTTCATTCTTTGATTAGTCAGAGTAAGGGCAGAAGCCTGATCAGCCGGACCCCCTGCTCTCAGCAGGGCCCCCGCCTTACCTGGCAGCACTGGCCTCTGGTTGCAGATAAACACTGCAGAGGCATGAAAACAACCTCTTAGATGCTGAACTAAAAAAAGCTCAGTAGAGACTGATTTCCAAGAATGTTGTAGAGGCATATGTTTTGGAAACCCCCTCTAGATCTCCAGGCTGTACCGAAAATGGTGAGAATTTCACAGAAATAATAAATTCCTTATTTCTCATTAGTGTAGATATTTGGTCCTCTACATTTTAGGAGCCAGGTCTCCACGAGAGTTCACATATATATTTTAATCAGAATTCTGTCTTCCTCTTCAGGGTGATATTCCTGGATTAGGCAAAGGGAAAGGGCTCTCTTTGTTCTTTGGGTTTGCCAATCCTACAAGCCTAAGTGAAATAGGCATTTCCAGGATCAAGGGACTGATGAATAACAACACTGTTGCTCACCCCTAAACCCTCAGATTAGGAACCAGTGAGATTCACAGAGAAGCATGATAGATGGAGAAACATCATCAGCCTTGGGGGGGAAAAATGCTGATCAGAAAACAAGATTTAGATCGGGGCTGGCTAATACCCGTCTAGCCTGTTTTTTGTTTTGTTTTGTTTTGTTTTGTCTTTTTTTTTTTTTTAAGATTTTATTTATTTGACAGACAGAGATCACAAGTATGCAGAGAGACAGGCAGAGAGAGCAGGAGAAACAGGCTCCCTGCTGAGCAGAGAGCCTGATGCGGGGCTCGATCCCAGGACCCTGGGATCATGACCTGAGCCGAAGGCAGAGGCTTTAACCCACAGAGCCACCCAGGTGCCCCTAGCCTGTTTAATCAAACAAATCTAGCAAGCAAAGGCTTCCCAAGCCAGAGATGAACAGGTATGTGGGTCCGAAGCAGTCTGAACAGGTATGTGAGGCTATCCAAAACAGAAAGAGAACTCTGCCCTAAACAGACCTCCAAGCTCAGTTCTTCTCTTCCCCCCACTCCACCCCAGTCTCACTGATCAGGAAAACCCACCTGCTTTCAGATAAATGTGAAAGAGATGCTGAGAGAGAGAAAGACTTGGGAAGACCTTCTCCTATACTTTGACCTAAGGAATATGGAAGCTTCCCCATCAATGGAAATGAGTAGGGATAAGCCTTCTCTCCTTACAAGTAAATGCGGTGAAGGCATGGTTGAAAAGTAAAGATCCCATGGGCCCAAGGGTAGCTCTCTCGGGGTGTACCTCAACTGGCATCCTTAGGACTTCCAGGGGGAAGTTGGCAGGGTATTTACAAGATGATAATTGTCTTCTGCTCCCAAAACTTGAAAACAAGCAACAGCAAAATAGTCTCTGCTGCACCCTTTAAATAATTCTTGATGAAGTTTGTGAAGACAATGCTGGGAATCTTGAAACATAGATCTTATCTCATTCCTCTGGATCCAATACTGTAGGGAACATGAGAAAGTACGTTTCTCAAAAACTCACCACTGTTCCCTTAGTTTGCAAGGAAGCAGACTGGCAGTGTGTGTGGTCGGCCCAGAGGAGATAATTCGAACAGCCCCTCCTAGAGCATAAATTCCATGGAGAGTCAGAGACTCACTCAAAATGGGAAGAATCAGCTGGACTAACCATTGTGCTTTTATCCGTTCGGGAAGAAGACAGGAAACAGCCCAGAGCAGGATCTCTCAGAGGTAGTGGGTTCCAACCACAAACTGTGATATAACATGAAGAAAAGAGGAAAGCAGTAAGACAAAGACTTGTCAGGGTATAATGGCCCAAGAGAATAGGAGAGTCAAAGCCCTAGCAGGTTACTTCTGACCTCTACTGTGGATTAAGATTGTCAGTACCAAGTTTCACGTATTTGAACATCCATCAGTTATGCTTCTGTCTCCAGGGATGGGAGAGGAATGGTACCAGAGCTTGGTGGGGTAAGGGGGTACCGTGGATTAGGGAGGGGAGGGGGAGGCTGGGGAAGACATCAGAGTGCTGTTCCTTTTTGAAGATTAGGTAGCTGCTGTTCCCCAAAATGGGAGGAAATCTAAAAATCCATGAACATGCAGCAAAGGAAGAGGATAAACTAACTAGGAGAATAAATCCAAGTAAGGAGATTTAAAACATCTTAAAGAAGGAGGAGAAGGAGGAGGAGGAAAAAGAGGATGGTGGTGGTGGTGGAGTGGGAGGGCAGGGGGAAGGAGAGGAGGAGAAGGAAGAGGATAAAACAGAACCACTCCACTAATCATAGCTGATTTGGTGCAGTCTCTGGTCAGCTCACTATCTCCCTTATATGATAGAATTTCAGAGTCTAGAACAGAAACTCTTAACATACAGACTTCAAAGAGAATCTACAAACAGGGCACCGATGAGAAGGCACAGAGAGTCGCTGAGAATCCATGCACACAGCATCCAGACCAAAAGAACGTCTGTATAGATCCATACTCATCAAATGATAGTATCTGAAAAGAAACTAGCTAGTATCTATTAAAAATATCATAGGCAAAAGGAAGAAAGAAAGAGAAATGATAGTGTAATGATACTGGATTTTTATCCAGTATGAAGAAAGATAGATATGTCACAAGAAATAAAAAATAAAAATATTTTTAATAATTTTTGGGGTGCCTGGGTGACTCAGTGGGTTAAGCCTCTGCTTTCGGCTCAGGTCATGATCCCAGAGTCCTGGGATCGAGCCCCACATCGGGCTCTCTGCTCTGCACAGAGCCTGCTTCCTCCTCTCTCTCCCTGTCTGCCTCTCTTGCCTACTTGTAATCTCTGTCATCAAATAAATAAATAAAATCTTTAAAAATAATAATAATAATAAAATATTTTTGTTTGCAAGTGCTATGCAGTCAAATAAGCTAAAGTAAGTATTAATCTTTGAAAAAATCATCAAAGTGTGTAAATAATACTATGAGTTAGAAAATAAAATTGAAGCATAAATAAAATAACAGAGACCAATATGAAGAAAAATCTTGAAATTCTATTGGGAGGACATAAAAAGAATTAAATAAATGGGAGGACATATCTGTTTTGTGGATAAGAAGACTAAAGACATTTATTGCCATTAAATCATTCCATAAACTCAATTAAATCTGTGAGTATTTGACAGGATTTGGAGGAATAGGTAAGTGTGAATATTCAGAATGAGTTGTAAAAGAAAACAAAAATGGTGTTGGTCTTGCTGGCAATTGCAACTAATTGCAAAAATACAATATTTAGAACAGTATGGTATTAAAGAGGTACAGGCAGATGGGAAATAGAATAGAACTAAAGAATGAGGTAACTCCACTCTGGAAAACAGTATGGAGTTTCCTCAATAAGTTGAAAATAGCTACCCTAGGGGCGCCTGGATGGCTCAGTGGGTTAAAGCCTCTGCCTTTGGCTCAGGTCGTGATCTCAGGGTCCTGGGATCGAGGCCCCACATCAGGCTCTGCTCAGCGGGGAGCCTGCTTCCCTCTCTCTCTCTGCCTGCCTCTCTGCCTACTTGAGATCTCTGTCAAATAAATAAATAAAATCTAAAAAAAAAAAACAAAAAAACAGCTACCCTACAACCCAGCAATTGCACTATTAGGAATTTATCCCAAAGGTACAAATGTAGTGATCTGAAGAGGCAACTGCACCCCAGTGTTTATAGCAGCAATGTCCACAATAGCCAAACTATGGAAAGAACCTAGATGTCCATCAACAGATGAATGGATAAAGAAGATGTCACACACACACACACACACACACACACACACACAGGAGTATCATTCAGCCTTCAAAAAGGTGAAATCTTGCCATTTGCAATGATATGGATGGAACTAAAAGGTATTATGCTAAAGGAAATAAGTCAATCAGAGAAAGATGATTATCATATGATTTCACTCATATGTGGAATTCAAGAAATAAAACAGAGGAGCATAGGGGAAGGATGGGAAAAATACAACAAGACTAAATCATAGAGGGAGATAAACCATAAGAGACTCTAACCATAGGAAACAAACTGAGGCTTGGGGCATGGGGTAACTGGGTGATGGACTTTAAGGAGGGCACAGGATGTAATGAGCTCCGGGTGTTATATAAGACTGATGAATCACTGAAGTCTCCCTCTAAACTCATAATACACTATGTATTAAGTAACTGAATTCCAATAAATTTAAAAAAAGAATGAGGTAACTCCAAGCAATAAATGGGGAATGATAAATGTGGCATACCTAATCACTGAAGAATAAATAATTCAGTTAATTAACAGCATGTTGACCAATGATGTTTTAAAAAAGAGAAAGAAAAATGGGATTTCTACTGTTTTCTGGGTTCCACATTTCAGTGAAAATCATACCATATTTGTCTTACTCCACTTAGTATAATGGACCAGTAGGTCCACCTATGTTTCTGCAAATGGAAAGGTCTCATTTTTAATGGCTCTGTAATATTCCATTATATATATATAATATATATATATTATATATACTCCACCATATATATAATATATATATACTCCATTGTATCTATCTCTATCTATCTTCTCTCTATCTATCTATCTATCTATCTCACATCTTTATCCATTCATCTATAGACGGACACAGGCTGCTTCTATATCTTGGCTAATGTAAATACTGCTGCAGTAAACATAGGGATGCATAAATCTTTTCAAATTAGCTTTTCTGTTTTCTCTGAGTAAATACTCAGTAGTGGAGTTACTAGATTGCATGGCATATTTATTTTTAATTTATTGAGGAACTTCCATACTGTTTTCCACAGTAGTTGCACTTACGTGATACAGTTTTAAGGTTGAAATTCTCAGCCAAAAAAATATAAGTAAAACAGAATGTAAATGTCTTACATTTTCAAAAATGGAATTAAAATCACTTTAAATGGGAATTAAGATATTATATTTAAGCCCATTCCCCCTTTTTAAATCTTTATCTTTGGTAAGGTGAACATCATATATTTTTTTAATGAAGTTTTCTCTATTCTACTGAGGGAAATTTGAATTAATGGAATTACATTCCTCACTCTACTGGATATTTTTTGTTTAGCAAGAAAGAAAAATGAGGAGATAAAGACAAAGCTAATTCATTAAATTCAGTTTCAAATCTTGTTATTATTATTATTCGTTATTTTTTCCTATTGAAGACCTCTTCAACCAGAAACTTAAGAACATAATTTCTGTTGTTAAAATTCTAAAAGTTCTTTAAAGAGCGAGAGAGAGAGAGAGAGAAGAAAAGAAAAGAAAAAGAAAAGAAACCCAACACTATTAGCTACCTGGAATCATCATTTGGATTTTTTTTTTTTAAACTTATTCGGGATCTATTTCTTTAGGCTTAAAGATTTTATGCAAATGAAAAATTCTGGAGGAGTTCAGATATCTGTGGACCAGAACAATTCTCTCTCTCTGTTTTTTAAGATTTTATTTATTTATTTGACAGACAGAGATCACAAGTAGAGAGAGGCAAGCGGGGGTGGGGGTGGTGGGAAGCAGGCTCACCGCTGAGCAGAGAGCCCACCGGGGGATGGAGGGGGCTCCATCCCAGGACCCCGAGACCACGACCCGAGGCTGAGGAAGAGGCCCAACCCACTGAGCCCCCTAGGCACCCAGGAACAATTCTCTTATAGTAAAAGAACAGCACTATAATCAATTCCCTCTATTGATTTAAGGTTTTCCTGGGAGTGAGTGCTTCCTGTCTACACCCCATCCCATAGGCATTGGCCCCTCTGCACATCCATTTTGCTCTCTGTGAGCTAGGTTCCATCTGACCTGGGCAGCCAGGAGCTATTGGAATCTTTTGTTCAGAACATAGGATACATCACAGGATTTAGAAGAGTAGCAAAAGAAGGCACATGAACAGAGGAAGAGAAATCCTTCCTGCTGCGAAGACAAAAGAGAACATGGAATTTTCTAACTTCAATATACAAACCAGGTGAGAAAGAAACAGAAACCTGAGAGCACAGAATGATAAAGCTAGAACAGCATCTCAGAGGTTGTCTTATGCAGGATAACCCCCTTATTACGGATAAAGAAATGGAACCCCGAGAGCTGACTTGCCCAAGGGACTGTTTATTTGGATAGTAGCTAAACCAAAGTAATGATTTTTTTTTTTTAAGTCGGCTCTCTTCTTTTGTGAAAAATAAGAAACAGTGAGTGGGAAGAAGTGGAGCTCATTCCTAAACAATTAGGAAGAAGGGAAAAAGAGATTTCTGAAGCAATTCAAGTTTTTTGGTCTCTTCAAAAATAAAAAAAGGACTCTCTGAAGGCCTCGACGCTAATGCGATAGAAACAGAATACAGCAAAACCAAAGCAATGAAGAGGGGTGAGGATGTTGGAGAAGGTCAGTGCTCCTTCCCCCTTCTCTCTTAGTCTCTAGTTTGTGAATACGCTCTGGGAACTACCAGCCCCCTCACTGCCTCACTCCAGCAACGTAGGTGAGGCTGACATGGGGACCATGTGTGCACGGGCAGGCAATGTCTGTGCTCTCCAATCTAACTTATGACTTCCTAGTCTATTTAAAACAATCCGGGGATGACTTAATTTATGTATATCACACAAAATGCACTATTAGGAACATGGGGTAGAACTTTGAAGTCATACAGTGGTGTGAGTTCTTATCCCGGTTCCTCAATGCATCAGCTCTGTGACTTCACTCAAGCAACTAAAACTCTGTGCCTCTGTTTCCCTGTCAGTCAAATGGAGGTGATCACAGTTGTACCCACCACATCGGCTCATCAGTAAGTATGCAGTAACAATCACAGTGAGCGTGTGAAATGACACTGAAGGTGAGTTAGTAGGCTTCTTGCAGCAGCAGCTGTGAGACAGGGAAGGTGAGCTGCTTTTGTTCAGCCTTCCTTGTTGGAATTCTACCACATTTGTTGTCATTCAAAACGGACTCCTTGAATGAGAAGAAGGATTGGGTCTCACAGCAGCCAGTGTCCTGCAAAGTGCACTAATCCAGTCAGGAAACACTACTGCCAGTTTCTGCTATGTTGTTGTATAGCCCTGAGCCAACTTCTCGAAATTTCTTGCTTTCTCTCTCCCTTTGCCTTCATTAGTCAAATGTCAAACAACACCCATCTTAACGCACAATCCACATAGAAGGGCAAAAATTAGATCGTAATGCGCATGGACATTAGCAAGGACAGCATGATTTATAGAAATGAAGTCACAATTACTATTCTGCTTTGAGATATTTCACTGATTCTTGGTTTTGAGTACCCAATGGGAACAAAAGAACTTGAAAACAAGAGCTTTTCCTAAGGCTTCCTGGTATTTACCTAGCCAGTTGTTTGAGAAAGAAAAAGGTGGAAGAAAGACAGCATCCTCAAGTGTCTGATCATGCATATACACCTGTCCTTGAGAGTAACACTTTTTAAACAGCATTATTGATATAAATTGACATACAAAAAAGAGTGTGTATTTCAGGTGTACAATTTGATGATTTTTGACAACGAATCAATCCATGAAACAATTACCACAATCAAGAGAGTGCATACATCCATCACCCTCAGAAGTCCCCTATTTCTGTAATTCCTTCTTGACCTCGGGGAACTGCTGGTCTACTTTCTGTTACTATGTATTAGTTTGCAATCTCTAAAATTTTTATAAATGCAATCAGAGTTTATGTATGCCCCTTTTCTATGGCGTCTTTTATACAGTATAAGTATGTTGAGACTCATCTGTGATGTGTATCTCTATCAGTTATTTATTCTTTGTTCAAAACAGTGTTCCCAGGGCGCCTGGGTGGCTCAGTTGGTTAAGCGTCTGCCTTCAGCTCAGGTCATGATCCCAGGGTCCTGGGATCAAGCCTTGCATCGGGCTCCCTGCTCAGCGGGAAGCCTGCTGCTCCCTCTCCCACTGCCCCTGCTTGTGTTCCCTCTCTTGCTCTGTCTCTCTCTGTCAAATAAATAAATAAAATATTAAAAAAACAAACAAACAAACAAAACAGTGTTCCCATTTTGTTTATTCATTCACCTTTTGATGTTTGAGCTGTTTCCAGTTTTTGGTTATTATAAATAAAGCTGCCATAAACACTTGTATAAAAATCTTCTTACGGATGTATGCTTTTATTTCTCTTGAGTAAACACCAAGAAATGGAATGGCTGAGTCATGTATATATATGTTTACCTTTCAGGAAACAAACTATTTTCCTAAGAGGTTGTTCTATTTTACATTTCTGCTGGAAGACTATGAGAGCCCAGGCTTCTCCAGATCCTAGCCAACACTTGGTATTGTCAGTCTTTTTAACTTTAGTTATTCTACTAGAGTACAGTGGTATCTCTTTGTGGTTTTAATTTGCATTTCCATAATGATTAAAAATATCAAACCTCCATGTATTTGTGCTTTTACCAGATTTTTTCTTGTGGTTGATCTCGTTTCATAGCATTGTGGTCAGAAAAGATGCACGGTATGTCTTCGATCTTTTTGAATTTGTTGGGACTTGTTTTGTGGCCCTATTATGTGATCTATTCTGGGAATGTTCCATGTGCACTTGAAAATAATGTGTTCTGGGGCGCCTGGGTGGCTCAGTGGGTTAAGCCGCTGCCTTCAGCTCAGGTCATGATCTCGGAGTCCTGGGATCGAGCCCCGTGTCGGGCTCTCTGCTCAGCGGGGAGCCTGCTTCCTCCTCTCTCTCTGCCTGCCTCTCTGCCTGCTTGTGATCTCTCTGTCAAATAAATAAATAAATAAAATCTTTAAAAAAAAAAAAGAAAATAATGTGTTCTGTTGATTCAGGATGGAACGTTCTGAATATATGTGTTAAATCAATCTGGTCCAGTGTGTCATTCAAAACCGCTGTTTCCTTATTGATTTTCTGTTTGGATGATCTGTCCATTAATGTAGATGGGGTGTTAGAGTCCATTAATGTAGATGGGGTGTTAGAGTCCCCCACTATTATTGTATTGCTATTGATTCATATCTTTATGTTTGTTTTTAACTGTTTCATGTACTTGGGTGTTGCCATGTTGGGTGCATAAATATTTACAATTGTTATATCTTCTTTTTTTGAAAATGTATTTATTTATTTGAGAGAGAGCATGTGTGTATGTGATCAGGGGGAGGAGCAGAGGGAGTTGAACATTTAACTAACTGAGCCACCCAGGCTTTCCAGTGGTTATATATTCTCGTTGAATTGTTCCCTTTATTATTAGATAGTGTCCTTCTTTGACTGTTGTTAACAGTCTTTGTTTTAAAGGCTATTTTATATTATATAAGTATTGCTACCCTGGCTTTCTTTTCACATCCATGTACATGATAAATGTTTCTCCATTCTGCCACCTTCAATCTGCATGTGTCTTTAGGTCTGAAATGAGTCTCTTGTAGGCAGCATAAATGAGTCTTTTTTTTAATTATTCATTCCGTCACCCTCTGTCTTTTGATTGAATGCTTTAGTCGATTTACACACAAAGTAATTATTGATAGGTGCATACTTATTGTCATTTTGTTACTTATTTTGTGGTTGTTTTTGTAGTTCTTCTCTGATCCTTTCTTCTTTTGCTCTCTTTGCTCCTGGTTTGCTGGCTTTCTTGTGATATACTTGGATTCCTTTCTCTTTATTTTTTGTGTATCTATTACTGGTTTTGATTTGCGGTTACCATCAGGTTTATCTTCTTATGTGCTTATTGGCTCTTTGTGTGTCTTTATTAAGATATATCTACTCAAATCCTTTGTCTATTTTTAAATTGGCTTATTTTTATTGTTGAGTTTTAAGATTTGTTTACATATTCTATTTTTTTTATATATTTTTATTTATTTGACAGATCACAAGTAGGCAGAGAGGCAGGCAGAGAGGGAAGCAGGCTCCCTGCTGAGCAGAGAGCCCGATGTGGGGCTCGATCCCAGGACCCTGAGACCATAACCTGAGCCAAAGGCAGAGGCTTAACACACTGAGCCACCCAGGCCCCCTCTTTATATATTCTCGATATAAATTTCTTATCAAATATATGCTTTGCAATTATTTTCTATCACTCGGTGGTTGTCTTTTCATTTCCTTGTTCAAAAGTTTTTAAATGTTGATGAAGTTCAATTTATCTATTTTTGTTGTTGTTGCTGCTTATGTTTTGAGGATCACATCTAAGAAAATATTGCCTAATTCTAGGTCACAAAGATGTTTCTTCTATGGCTTACAATTTTAGCTTTTACATTTCGGTTTATGATCCACTTTAAGTCAATTTTTGTATATGGTGTGGGATATGGATAACAGTTCAAGTGCCATTTGTTGAAAAGACCATTTCTCCACTGAATTGCCTTTGTACCTTGTCAAAAATCAGTTGTCTGTGTATGTGTGGGTCTCTTTATGAACTTTCTATTCTGTTTCATTGATCCATTTGTTTATTGTCTTGATTTCTGTAGTTTTATAAGAAGCCTTGGAATCGAGCAGTGTTAGTCCTCAAACTTTGTTCTTTTCCAAAATTGTTTTGGCTGCTCTGGGTATCTTGTATTTCCATTTCCAATTTGTCAGTTCCTACAAAAACACCTGCTGAGACTTTGACAGAGATTGTGCTGAATGTATAGATTATTCGAAGAAAATTGACATCTTAACAATAATGGGTTTTCTGAGCCATGAATACAGTATATCTCTTATATTTATTTATCTCTATATTTATTTAGGTCCTCTTTAATTTATCTCAACAGTATTTTGTAGTGATGGTGCATCTGTATCTTTTGTTCAATTTATCCCTGAGTACTTCACATTTTTTTGTCTTCATAAAATAGAATTTATATTTTAGAACCATTTTAGAATAACAGAAAAATTGAGACTATACAGAGTTTCCTTATATCCCACATCCAGTTTCCCTTATGTTAACAGCGTATCCTAGTATGTTTGTTATAATTTATGAACAATGTGGACAGAATATTATTAACTACAGTTCATATCTCATATTACCTTAGTTTTTGTGGTCTAATGTCCTTTTCTGTTCCAGGATCCTACCCAGGAGACCATATTATATTTACTTGTTAGGTCTCCTTAGGCTCCTCTTGACTGTGATAGTTTCGCAGACTTCCCTTGTTTTTGATCACTTTGACAGTTTGGAGGAGTACTGACCAGATATTTCAGAGAATACCCTTTGGAACTGGTCTGATGATGCTCTCGTGATTAGCCTGGGTTATGTGTTTTGGGGAGGAAAACACCATAGAGATAAATTTCACTTCATATATAATACTGAGGGTATACGCCGTCAACATGATTTGTTAGTGTTGATGCTGACCCTGATTATCTGGCCAAGCGAGAGTCTGTTAGGTTTCACTGCTGTGAGGTTACTAGTTTTTCCTTCCTTTGCATACTGTACTCTTTGGAAAGAAGTCACTATGCACAACCCACACTTCAGGGGTCGGGAGTTATGTATGCCCCCTGACCTCGAGGGTATAGAATACTGACATAAATAATTTGAAAGTCTGCATGGGGACTTGTTTCTTCTCCCCCATGTATTTAATTACTCACGTGTTTATTTGCATCTGTATGGATTCAAGGATATTTACATTATATTTTGAATTAAAATCAAATACTACTTTTTTTATTGCTCAGATTGTTCTAGCTTTGGCTATTGAGAAACATTTCAGTTAGCTACTATATCTCTTTGACATACTTCTATCAGTGGGTGTGTGTGGGTGTGGGTGTGTGCATGTGTGTGTACTCACACTTCCTTGCTTTCTGGCACTGCAAGGTGCTCCAAAATCTTCCTGTATAATCCTGTCCCCAAACGAGAATCAGCCATTTCTTCAAGAAGCCTTCGGTCCTTTTACCAGAGAATAGTACTAGAAGCTAAGATCGATCTGGGCACTAAGTGTACTTGTTGCTACTGGGGTGTTCCATTGCTGCTGCCAGACACTCTCAGCTGAAGGAAATATGTGAGTTTACATTTGTTTGTGTACACAATCTGTATATTTATATGTGTAACCATCTGATCTACAGGAAGCTAAACATGAGTTCCTTTTGATATTTTCAACTATAATCCATTGCCACTTGGACCATTCTAGCCTGCTCCCTTGCTTTTCTGTAAATTCCCATGCCAACAGTGAGAACCTGAATCTCACTGCCCATTTACTTCATTGTTCAATTCCACTGTACACGTACAGCAACATCAGAATTGTTAATCTAGCTCTACTAGAAATGCCTTTACCGACCAGAGTGCAGTGCTTATGTGCAGTTTCTTTTGCTTTTAGTTTGACACACTCCACTCCTTTCTAAAGTCACTTAGGTCAGCACCTTTCCCTCATCTCCTGCAGTGAGGTCCTTTCATACATTTGTAAACAGATTCTTTCATCAGAGTCTACTTTCCATCTCAGGATGCATGACCTCTCAAATGATTGGTTTTTAAAATCTGAATACATTAAGGTTCACTCTCTATGCGGTAAATATCCATGAGTTTTCGCCAACGCATGGTATCATATATCTACCCATACTTCATTATAGCATCAGACAAAATCATTTCACTGCACTCAAAAAATTGTCCTTCACGTAGTAACCCTCTCCCTAGAGACCATTGATCTTTTTGCTGTCTACCTAATTTTGCCTTAGAACATCTGATGGTTAGAGTCATAAAGTAGATAGCCTTTTCAGAATGGCTTATTTCACTTAACAATACCCAACAGCTCCTCTGTGTCTTTGGTGACCAGATAACCCATTTTTTAAAAATCACTAAATAAAATTCCATAGTGTAGATGTATCTCAGTTTGTTTATCCATTCACACATTGGAAGAGATCTTAGTTGCTTCCGGTTTGTGGGGATTATAAATAAAGATGCTATAAACATGTCAGGTTTTGTGTGGACATATGTTTTCAAAACACTTGCATAAATACCTAGGAGCACAACTGCCGGATCATATGATAAAAGTATGTTTAGCTTTGTAGGAAGCTGATAAACTATCTTGCAAAGTGGCTGTCCCATTTTGCACTCCCATCAGCAATGAATGGGAGTCCCTCTTGCTCTGCATCTTTGTCAGCATTTGGTGGTGTCAAATTGAGGGGTTTTAGTCATTCTAATAGTTGTGTACTAATATCACATCATCAATTTAATGTGCAATTCCCTAGTGGTAAATGATGTTGAACATCTTTTCAGAGGCTTGTTTGCCATTTTTTGGTAAGGTATTGATACATCTTTTGCCCACTCTTTATGTTCTTTTCTTATTGTTGAATTTTAATAGTTCTTTGTATGTTTTGGATACAAGACATTTATCAGATACATGCTTTTCCCAGTTTGTGATTTGCCTTTTATTTTTCTTAACAGTGTCTTTTTCAAAGCAGAAATTTTTAATTTTAATAATGTCCAATTTAACAGTTTTTTTCGTGGATCATACTTTTAGTATTGTGTGACATCCTGGTCATGGAAGCCTGCCAGAACAACCTGGTAAGTAATCCCTCCTTTTCAATTCTCCACTTACGTCTTTGGTAGAAATCACAACTGAAACTATTTGGGCCTGTTGTTAATTTTTTTTTTCTTTTTTTAAGTAGGCATGGAGCCCAACTTGGGGCTCAAACTCACAACCAGGAGATCAAGACTTGAGATGACTTCAAGAATCCAACGTTCAACCAACTGAGACACCCACGTGCCTCTGTTTGTTAATTTTTTTGTGTGTTTTTTGGTGGTAAGGTTTTTAACTACAATTTTGATCTCTTTAATGGGGATATTCTGATGATCTCTTTCTTCTGCGTAAGCTTTGGTAATTGTTTCTTTCAAGGAATTTGTCCCTTTCTGTCCTGCGACTGGCCTCCTGCATTCTTAGCATCACTTCCTCTGCTCAGAATTCACCATGCTCTTGGCTCTATGGCTTTCTTCTGTCTGAACCACTGCTTGGAAACTCAGCACAAACCCAGGGTTCATCTCAGGTTTTCCTCACCTTTGCAGATCACTGGCTTTCATTCCTTGGTACCCAGTGCCTTGAAAACTGCTGTTGCACAGATATGTTTTGGTTTATTTTTTGGTTGCCACAGGTAGGAAGGTAAATTTGGTCCTTATTACTCCATCCTCGCCAGAAGTGGAAGTCCAGAAGTCTCACTCAGTTTTGTTTTTTTTTTTTTTTTAAGATTTTATTTATTTATTTGACAGAAAGAGATCACAAGTAGGCAGAGAGGCAGGCAGAGAGAGAGAGGTGGAAGCAGGCTCCCCGCTGAGCAGAGAGCCTGATGCGGGGCTCGATCCCAGGATCCTGGGATCATGACCTGAGCTGAAGGCAGAGGCTTTAACCCACTGAGCCACCCAGGCGCCCCACTCACTCAGTTTTTAAAGCCTTAAAAAACTAGTCCCACCTTTAACATCACGCATTTTGTATTTCCCCAAATAAGCGGACCTTTCCTAGTGTCTCTCCCAAGCATTTTCATAAGCTAGTGTTTTCACAATCACCCAGGAAGCTCAATAAAAATGCATTTTGCCACATCCCACTTCAAGAAATTTGGCTTGTCTAGTTCTGGGTTTGCTCAGTAATCCATCCCTGAATGTCAGATAACGGTGGTCTGAGGACCACACTTTGGGCAACCTGCGACTATCTGACATACTCTTTCCTTCTGCTAGAATTCCTGTCCTACTTTTAAAGTCAGCCTCACTGTCTTCTGGAAACATCATCCTCTCCAGGCTTAGTTACTGCCTCCTTTGTGTTCACATGTCACTTCAAACAAACAAACCCCACACATCTTTATTTCTATAGTTGCACAGTGCATTATAATTATTTGTGTGTTTATCTCCATCATTAGATTACGAACTCCTTAAGCCTTAAGTTCTAAAACACAGCCTGGTACATAGATGATGCTTGGTAAATTTACCTTTTTGGAATATGTAAACAAATGATTGGACAAGAAGAAGAAAGACTTCAAATAGTTCCCTGTTCAGAAGCCAAGATCCATTGCCCCCATAGTGTTCACACAGTTCCCAGTTCCCCAAATTAAATCCCCAATGGCCTTAGATACTTGTTAAAGCACAGGGTCTGGGCCCAGTGTGGAGTATGCCGCCCGGCTCTTGGGGCCAATGTCAAGACTTGTTTAGGATGTGATATAAGGCAATCATTCCAAACCTTGGCTGCCAGTCAGAATCACATATGGGGCTTGCAACACACATTCTGGGGTCCTATCTCCAAAGATTCTGACCAAGTCATGTAGGGCAGAGACCAGGAAGCCATATTTTTAGGTCTCAGGTGACTCTTATGATTAATCAGCCAAGTTTGAGAACTACTGGTTTATAGCTCTCCTGATCCAGAAAGCTACATGTCAAAACCACCCCAGGAAAAAAAAAAAAAAAAGAAAGAAAGAAAGAAAGAAAGAAAAGAAAAATTCACATGACTAGTTTCCAGCCTCAGGGTGTCTGATTCAGAAGTTTCAGGATGAACTCCTGTGTGTGTGACTTTGCTGTTCACTCCTGGCTGAGGAATTTTAAAATTTGATGAATATTGGTAATAAATGAAGGTTTGGTTTCTTTCCCTTCCTTCCAAGTTAATCTTATGTAAACTGCTTGATTCTGGGCTTGGCTGCCCCTCCCCTCACTTCTCTTAAGGCTGTCCTGGCAGGGCTGAAAGGCTCAACAGCTTCATTCTCCTTTCCTCCCATCTTGAGGGTTTTTGCTCTCCACTATTTAGTTTCTGGGGCCCGTTTCTCGGAACTGCTCAGTAATTGTTTGAATGAAACTGCCATTATTTGGTGATAATGGGGAGGCAAACTGGCACTGCAGAAACAAGTTGTCTTTCTTTCAACCCCTTCTTCCACCAGGAGTTTCTCTTTTACCCTCATCAACATGAAGGGGGCTCTTCCAGTTTTCAACTACCATCCTCTTCAAAGTACTCAGAAGTGCCACAGCTAGAGCAGGAAGAGAAGACCCGTGGTCTTGACAGTGGCAGGGGGAGAAGCTTACGAAGCCAAAAAAGCTGAGGCTTGCATGTGAACTTGGGGAAAGCTTATTCAAGGCAAATCACAAACGTGTTCAGGTCTGCCCTCCTCTAACACGAGCCCGGGGAGTCAGGTTCCCTCTGGGTGTCAAGGAGTGGATGTAAAATATGGCAGAAGATGGCTCGATTCCCTCCTTCTCTTGCTGGGACACTCCTTTGCCTCTGCCTTCTGGGTGCTTCCATAAGGCAGTTTATCAGCTCTTTGCCTGGCTCTGATGTGCACACCGCCCTGACAGTTCACCTCAGCAGAGTTATTTACCCTCAACGAATACAGCCCTGACAACTTAAAGCTAATGACTGTTTCTTTGAGAAAGGTGATCATTTTGAGAAGCCTGCCAGCTCCTCTGAGAAGGGGAGGAAGATGCCTTCTGCTACAGTTACAAGGAGTCTGACTGTGGATCACTGTCCCAACTCAGGGGGTCAAAGATATGGAACTAGATCCAAGGCAGCTTCCCCCTTCAGTTAAATTAATCTTAAGTAAGTGGACACACTCACCTGCACGGGCAGTTTTTAATCCTTTTACGCTCCCCTTGTCTGTCCAGAACCAGGACCCCCGGGGACAAGCAGGTTGCTTGTCGAGAGCTTCTCCAAGTTAGCAGGATTCGAGCTGTTTGCGTGTCATGTAACAATTCATCAGCCGGGTTTTTTAAAAGACTCGTAAGGTGCCAAAATACCACCAAAGCGAGGGGAAAGGTGTTCAGCTAGGGTCATTCACAAATGAGCTTTCTGCGTAGTTTTGTCTACAAGAGGGCCCTTGTTCAAAAGGCCTGAAAAAATAACTCTTTGCAATGAAAGGCGTTACTTTGCCCTGATAGGGAGACTCAGTATACAGTCACATTAACGGGCTCCTTCCCCAGTAAGTCTCCCTCCTGGGAAGCTGGATTATTGGAAAACGGCAGTTATCAAGAGGACACTTGTCAATTTCAGTGGATTGGATTCTCAGCTTCAAATTAGCAGAGGGCTTTTTTTTTTTTTTTTTTTTTCATTTTAAATTTCCTTGCTTCTTGAAACACTAATAGCAGGAAAGGACAGTAAGTGATTGCATATGGAAAATGAAAACGCTCACTAATTTCAGCATGAAAGGTGGGGGGGTGTTCAAATAATTATGCTTGAGCAAATGGTCTCTAGCTTTTCACTTTGAGTTTAGGTTACATCTCTTTACACTTCAGAACTTTATTTCGGATCACATGCCTACCTTATACAAAACTGATACAGTCAGGATCACTAAAGGAAATATTTTTTAAGAGGAAAGTGCAAAGGTTTGTTGTTAAAATAAGCAGTGCCTTTATTTCTTTGGTAAAACATAAATCGTATGGTAAAACAGTACTCCTAAGATAAAACAGTATCCAAAAAAAAAAAAAAACAAGTCAAATTTCCTTTTAGAGAACCTTTAGGTTGGCTATTTTCTTGGAAAATCCCAGAGATTTTTTTTGTTTTTTTTTAAATCTTTGTTTACCTGCTTTTTGCCTGTCAGAAGGTAGGGCTTCTGTGCTGAAATCCTAAATGCATTTGCCTACTCGATGACCCTGGAAACTATCAGCCTTCTCTACGTTCATGGAACTTGGGAGCTGGGGTTGGGCAAATACTTTTCTATGTGGAAACATTTACATTTCTGAGGAACTATTTTAATTTAAGGATGCCATATAATTTAGGGTCTGAGCATACAGACTCAGATGACTAAATCTGCAATTGAAACGACAAATTCTGCTTTCAGAAGTTACTTTTTTCTTTTTTCTTTTTTTTTTAAGATTTTATTTATTTATTTGAGAGAGAGACAGTGAGAGAAAGCATGAGCGAGGAGAAGGTCAGAGAGGGAAGCAGACTCCCCGTGGAGCTGGGAGCCCGATGCGGGACTCGATCCCGGGACTCCGGGATCATGACCTGAGCCGAAGGCAGTCGTCCAACCAACTGAGCCACCCAGGCGTCCCTACTTTTTTCTTTTTTAAACAAACACAGTGGCAAACCTGAGTTCATTTTAATACTTCTTCTTTCTATAGAACAACAAAGTGGCAGCATCTCGTGAACCCATGTATCTGTCTGTCTCTAAACGTCTATCGACCACCTGATCCACCAGCCCTCCCTGACAAATGCCGATAGCCCCACAAGCGTGACCGACAGGAATTAAATATCATCTCTCCAAGGACTGATCAAGAAGCATAATAACGGCATGATATTCATATTTTTTCTTTACCTGTAACTTCATTGAAAATAAGTACTGAACAGTGATACAAGTATTAGTAATTTGGGGGATTTAATATGGCGTTTTCCGTCAATAAAGTGTTTTATCGCCATCACATAGTTAACCTTCTAAACCATAGTGAACTAATTAGTTCAGTTTGGTTCATATCCTATATTGCTCGGAAGGAATTTTCCTATTATGTCTGTTGTACAGTTGGGAAAAGTACTGAAAGATTGCTCGATGAGTGAATGCACAAATGTAATACAAAGGCAATATTTAACTCTGCAGTCCCCATGTGACCCCTTTAACTGAATAGTGTGTTAAACTGTATAGCGTATTCTGTTTGCGGAAAGCCTTATGTTGAAGGCTTAATATTTCTCTTGCGGCATTTAATTAGCTGTGTGACTTTTAGCGAATCCCTTGAAACTTCTCTCCTCAGTTTCCCCATCTGTAAAATGGTGATACCAAGAGAGTTTTGCCTACATTGCTGGTGCCATAAAGAGACTAAATGAAAATACAGGAGAAGGCACTTCATCATTGAATCCTAATAATTACTATGAAAATCTCACTGAGAGGGGAGAGTGCTTTTTCTTTCCCTGTAATTGCTTTAGTGCGCTTTGGTTCAGTGTTTTCTAATCTCTAGCTCTTCACGAATCGCTTTCACGATTATTGCCATATCTTTGCCTCCCTGTGCTATTATTTGCATAATTTTTTAAAAAGCTTCTTTAAATATAAATACATGTATTTTAAAAGGGAATTTTATATCATTATCATAAATGGGGCTGCAATACCATTTCAACGAATAGAAGGTAATAGTAAAAATAAATAGAATAAAAACCAAGTAATAAATGTGGTACTAGATAACACTGAGTTTTATGTGCACTGTGTTTTTTTTTTTTTAATTTTATTTTTTATAAACATATATTTTTATCCCCCAGGGGTACAGGTCTGTGAATCGCCAGGTTTACACACTTCACAGCACTCAGCATAGCACATACCCTCCCAATGTCCATAACCCCACCCCCCCAACCCCCCTCCCCCCAGCAACCCTCAGTTTGTTTTGTGAGATTAAGAGTCACTTATGGTTTATCTCCCTCCCAATCCCATCTTGCTTCATGCGCACTGTGTTTTGAGAGGCACTGAGTCAGGTGGTGGTGATGGCTCTGGTTGACGCTTTGATCACAGAATGGGGGGGATTCTGGGTGGGGCAGGAGACTGGCCCTGAACCTCAGGCTTAGTCTTGCCTGCCTTGGTCTTCACAGCCCAGATTATCTGGCCCAGAGGGTGACAAATTGGAAGCCACGAGGTTGTGACACTACGGGAGCTGGAAGGGAGAGGTCGATGGCCAATTAGGCTCTTCTCTTTCCTTATACAGGAGGGATATTTTTGTGGCGTCGGCTCAATTGGAATGTGTGACTAACTGCCAAAGAGGGTCACAGGAGGAAAATAAGAGACGCCGTTAATGCTTAGCCAATAAATAGAGCATTTTATTGGATCTGTGTCTGTGAGGAGAACGGCGCTCTGTTTTGGAAAACAGGGGCAGATCTGCTCTTCTCTGTGTTGTAAAAAGTAAAGGGTTTGCCTGACTTCCAAAGTGCTGCTCTTAAAACAGAGAGAACGCAGATACATCTGCAAGGTTCTCAGCCACTGTGCCTCTGGTTTTATGCGGAGTCAACCTAAGATATACATTTTCCACTGAGGTTTTCGTTAGAACATGATGGGGGGAAAATAAAGCCTTTCTTCCTTGTCCTCCTCTGCCCGCCACTTGAAGTATGCACAGAAAACATAAATTTATTAGTGCAATTTAACATGCTTAAAAAAGGAAATCTGCCATAAAATCACATAAACATTTCTAATGTGTGAGTAGTATATATGTACTATACACATACAAGCTTTTGCACCATTACTTACTTTCAAAGGGTTTGGAAAATTCCAAAGTTACTTGAATCTCAGATCTAGACAGCACAATTCTTTCAGAGTTAAAAATGCTTTTGTATGTTATTTTGTTGTGTTTCTACAGTTCCATGGAGGTAGAGCAAAAAAGATGCTGTAATTCTTGCTAAAAATAGATATCATGATCCCACTCTAAGGACAGATAAAACTAAGATATTTAGTTTTTAGAAAGGTAACATCATCATATTTCCCATAGTTGGTGTGGATTGGAACATGAGGATTGATTCATCAGAAGTTAAACTTTTATTTCAAAATTATCCTTCCCTACATAGGGCTGTCCACCCTTCTATTGATAATCACAGACCCTCTGAGCTCTTGATCTCTCTGCTGTCTCTCTTATGACTTCAATAGCTCGTAGTTCATCCAAGCTACATTTGAATCTATTTCTATACCCACACCATTTTGCATTCGTTGAAGAGACTTCCTAGAAATAATTCTAATGATAAGAAGGAGTTCAGTATCAGTGCTAACAATATCAGCTATTTCAAACTTTGAGGTAGGTCGTGTTTTGCAATTTGCCATCCTAACGCTCATGTGATATTTCTCCCAAATGCAGACAGACTTCTGCCGATAGTGCAGGTTCATCAGGGGAAGTGAGAGTCAGGAGTCTAAATGTAATTCTAACAATAAATGGGGTCTTCCTGCAAGGGATCTGTGTATTTGAAAGACCACTGATTCTTTTCAATTTTCTTAACTCTTGAAAATATAGCTCACTCAAATAATTGTATTCATGCGGAGTTTGATGCCGTTATATGTTATAAAAGTCTTGAATTTCCAGCACTTTTATTACCTTCTTCAAGCCATTTTTAAAGGAAAATAATAATATGCTTAAAGTTCTGTTTCGCTGTGCGTAGACCACAAACCCATGAGCATCCGTTATTAGCACACATTAAAAATTCATTGATGAAAGTTTCAAATTCCTTAAAATCATTTGAAATGCCAACAGGCAATTCTCCATTTCATTGCCATCGATTATAAGAATTCTAAAAATTATTTCCTTGACATCTGCCTGCCTAAAATTATATCCATCGGACTCAAGAAGCACAGATTAATTATTCTTGTTTTCAGGGCTGGAGCAGCAAATGCTTTGAAAAGAAATTGGCCCAATGTACTAGGCACATTACTAATTCAGAAGTGGAATAAAAATCAGTCTCCACATTATGAAAACAAATCCATAAGCACAGGGAACATCAATTTCAGGCTTTCTTTGCTAGTTATATTTAGCTCCTTTTCTTTCTTGCTGTTATCACATGCAAGCATATCCTGGCTTGACTGAAATCTATTTTGCTCTCCTAACGAACTTATACAGCATCTCTCCACAAGACATTATTTCTCTTGTATTCAGACACGTCTCTGAGGCCACATAAAACCATGAGACAATGGAAATGATATACTTTGTAAGGTCTGACTGTTGTTATTCATGACTGAGTTGAGAAATATACTAGAGCTAGAATCACATAGAACAATGCACGAAGAAATGTTTAGATAAAAGTGAACAAAACAAAGATTATTATAAAAATTACAAAGCCTTACTAGAAACATAGTCTCAATCTTAATAAAAATTGCAAATGCAATTAAGGCAATGTGGAAGCTAAGGGTGAAGAGCACTAGCCATATTTTAAGAACACAGATTTTTATGGAATTGCTCTTCTTTAGTCAAAAAGCTTGAAATGATTCCCAGTTTATCATCCAAATTTTGTAAGGCTATGATTGATTTCATTGTTTAAATTCAGCTTTATTGCTTTACAAAAATCCTCACAAATGATCTTGTATAATCATTTCCTTCTAAGGTAATATACTAATTAATTTCAATTAAATATATGTAAAAGAAGATATATTTTGAAAAATGCACATCTTCTGCCATTTGTTAAGATATTGAAAAAGTGTAAACCTTGGAACATTTAGTATAGAAAATATTCATTTTTGGTAATTTCTCAAGGGAACAATTTATTAAATGAAAGGCTTTTAACATTAGCTAAAAGCAGCCCTGTAAATCATGGGTGTCATCAAACTGCTTCATCACTTCATTAATTTAAAAGATTATTATATGCGTAACTGACATAATTTTGAACAATGTTACATGGTTAATTTATTAATGTAGAAAAGCAGAAATGACACGGTAACTTGATTTATTTTTGTAATTGTATAATTTTAGAACTTTTGCCTATGACTTTCACTAACAGAAGAAATGATTCAGTGTTTCACTGCTAATTTTATCGAGGTTTCTTCCCTGCTAATGATTTGCCAGTAGCAATGTCTTCTGGTCATTTAATTCTAAAATACATTTCTAAGTGTACAAGGCAAAGCCATTAAAAAAAAAAAAATCACCTCTTCTTTTTCAAGTACAGTGGTCAAACAGGCTGCATATCTTTCCACAAGGATAATTATGAGATTCTAATTTTTAAAAATGTGTTTTGAGCTTTTTGGGAAATTTCATATTATTAAGGTAGTATTGTTTTAATTATGTACATGTGTAAATTACTTCTACTTTATATTTTATAATAATCTTTTTTCTAAACATCCATGTATTTATGAAAATAACTTCAGAGACTTGCATTGTAATGATCTGCTTAAATGATTCTTGAATGATTCCTTGTCTGTCACTGGAGTTAGTAAACCTTCTTGGGTGTTTTGTGAAAGGCTAAGGAAGTAAGAGAAGTTGCCAGGTTAAATTTTATCTACGTCTATTTTTGATCATGCCAGAAAAAAAGAAAAAGAACACCTTCCCACCCTGTCTGATAATAAATCTGAGGCAAGTAATGTATATATACCATCTCTTTCTTTTCTTCTTGTTGTTATTAAATAACAACTGATAATTTATATAAATATCATTTGCAATAATAAAAATACTTTGAAATGTGAACCTGCAAAACATTTGTATTCTTTTCATTTAAGCTTATGTCTTAGTCACAATGCAATCAATTCTGCCTCGTGTTAAATTTCTAGTCTTTTTAAAAAGCTACAAAATAGAGATAAGGACAGAGGTCATAAAACCTGTATTTCAACTATAGAGCACTGAATTTCCCAAGTGAAACACACCCATCAACCTAATTCATAGACATAATCAAATTAGTGACCACAGGGAATGCTGCACATCTCTTATTGTTGTAAGTGCATACACAAAACGGAAAAAAAGCTGTGAAAATGGTAGGCAAAATTTGTACATTCTGTTTATTTAGGTACATGTAATAAATTCTACCTTAAAGTCTTATTTATCAGATTTCTAAAATTATAGTGAAATCTCATTTCTCTGTTACAAAATCTCAGTCTGCTACTGTATGTTCAAAAAGGATTATATACAACATAGTTTTAGGTAGAAATTTCCAAGGGCATACGATTGAAAATAAAAGTCCTAGATAGTATTTAAAGCAGTCTAATTTAGCTACTTACCCTGGCGTTTTGTCTATTGATGCCGAAGCTGAAGTGTACTTTACAGAATCTTTCTTAGATTGAAATTGCTAATTATCCAAAGAGCAGTCTCCGTGGATGGTAATAATTTATTCAATGATTCATTGTAAGCATCACAGTCGGCACAGGGCTGGTATCTTCTACTGTTAAGTTTCTCAAGCTCTCAAGCTATTTCTCAAAGAAGTATCTGTTAACAAGTTTTCATGACCAGAGACAGTCTTCCACTAACTCAGAAAGATTTCCTGAATTGATTTTTCTGATTAATTTTGATGCTTCTCAGTAGGTACAAAGGTAAAAGAACTTTGTAAAATATTCCAACTGAACATTTTTGAAAAAAAAAATCATTCAACATTGGAGTGTCTCAATTTACTGATTAATTTTTTTTAAGTAATCTCTACGCCCAATGTGGGGCTTGAACTCACAACCCCAAGGTCAAGAGTCATGTGTTCTACTGACAGAGGCAGCCAGGTGCCCCACTGATTCATTCTTTTTTACCAAAGGGGTGAGAAGAAGGAAATAAATATTTTTTAAATATATTAGAGATAGGAAAATTTAAATAAGTTGTTTCCAAACATTGGTGGTCCTCAACAGGTTATGTCTTGCCCAGTTAAATTGAAAGAAGGGCTACCTTTAGTCTCACTATAATGAATAATGATCAATAGGACCCTCTCTCTCTCCCTGCTTTTCCTCCTCCATCCCTTCCTTCCTTCCTTTGGCTATATACTAGGGAAGAGATCCCACATGAATAATCACAACTTGACTTGGAAAATTCCTAACCACTCCAATAGTTTAATGAAAGAACAGGAAATGACAGGCACTGAAATTGGGAGGCCAGATAACAAAGAAACAGGGAATGGCAATGGGAGATGTATTGCTGTTTAAGATTTACTGAACTCATCAGCATAATATTGTTCTAAGGAAAATGATCTAAAATACATGGTATCTGCTGTAAGGGGTTAAGATCTAAATTAGACAGATGAGAAAAACTGGACAGAAAGTCACCATAAGAAAGCTTATGTCCACAGAGTGAAATATTTGAGGTCTACGCAGTTTAAAGATTCAACAAACTTAGAGTGGAATTTGGCTCAGAGGGGATAAAAACGAATGTCTTCACCTTATACAAATTTTCTTCAATAGAGAGTCATCGAAAGTATCTGTTGGTTTCAACAAATCCGTGTTTCCGTTCCACTCCTAAGATGGGTTCGATAAAATAAAAATTCTGTACTAATATTCGGGGCCCAGAACATATCTCCTAACAATGTCTCCGAAGAGGCATGAACCTTGAGCCCTGAACCGAGGTGCTCGCTCGTTGTGAAAAGAGCGCAGCAGTTAAAACAACTGAGTTGCATGTCTTTGCTCAGGAAAGATTGGCAATTATGCCAAATTATGTCTAATAGTTTTAGAATGTGGAGAAGTGTTTATTAATGTCTGAAGGGAGGTCCTAAATCTCCTTTCCCAGTTTTGACTTTAACTCCCGTTTTGACTTTAACTGTCATTTTAAAAGATGAAAGAGCTGGCTTCATTAAGTGAAGGAGCCTTGAATTTCATTTTTTAATTTAAAACACACACATGCCACACCTATCTCTATTTGACAAGACTAGTTCTCTTTCTAAGTTTTTTGCCTCATTTGTTCATGATGTTATATTGGATGTGAAACACGAACGTCATTCTCTAGTCCAACTCAGTTGTTGCTTTTCTGTCTTTGTTTGCTTGGACTGTTGGCTGCTGCATCGTTTTTCATTCTTCTTGGGCTTATAATTGATATTAAATACTTATGAATTTCATTATTCATTTTAAATTTTGAATTCCTTTTCATGAATGGTATCATAAACCCTGAAAGGGCAGAGAGAAGCATAAATACATAAATCACCAAGCTAAAAAAATAGAATTCCTGCCTTTCTTGTTTGTAGTTTTTCAAATTTGCAAGTATGGATTGGATATGCTGTGGCAAGTTTGTGTATGGGTCCCAGGAAGAAGTTTGGCAAAAGAGACCTGCCCAGTCTGGAATATAAGACAAACGTAAAGTCAAACAGCCAGACAGATGTCACCAGATGGTCCCCTGTCGGTTTAACTGAGCAAACACATGCAGCCCTGGTTTAGAGGAGTTGAGTTTGTATTAGGCTGAGGTGATCAGGAAAGTTTTAGAGCAGAACTATAGGTGGGTACTGAAGCATAGGTATGATTTGCTGGGAGAAGAGAAGAGGAAGGCCAAAGTCTTAAGGAAATAAAGATCTTGATGTATTGTGCTAACTTCGGCACCATGAAGGGCTCTGGTGCATTCATTCAATAACAGTCACAGCTCTCCATTGCTCCTTGAAAAACCCCTCATGGCATTTCCCTGGCTTGATCTGCTCCACCCAGAGTGGAAAAGGATACTGGAAAGTTGCACTGGGTGCTCTCTGCAACTTCTGATGGGCAAAATGTGTTCGCTTCTGAACATGGCCGTGCAGGGAGATTTTGCCCATGTCTGTGGTGCGTGTGCAGTTCTGTCCAGGCTTGGTTGAGGGGAGTCGTGTTAAGTCTCAGGAGCTCTGGGCTGTAGAGGAAATGTCCTCTGCCATCTGTCTACTTGGCTGTCTTGGTGTGTTTGATGGGGGTGCAGAAACTTAGTCAGTGTCCCCGAGCTCCCCTCAGCATGGGCATGGGTGTCATGGTCCACCAAAGTTTCACAAGAATGCCAGGGGCAGGGAGTGACAAAGCTCTTCCCCATCTGCATCAGATACTCTAAACAACAGCCACAAGTGATTTGGCAGGAAACTAAGTTACAGGAGAAATACATGTTTGTGAGAAATGGAAACACTCTAGAAGCATAGGTAGTAAAAAGGACAAGTCCCTGTTATTATGTCATCCAGTATTACTTCCTTCCTCAGAGGCAGCCATTACTGAATGCTTAGTACTTAAAGTCAAATAAAACAGAAATGGAATCATGATACATTTCTTAAAATTTAACAGTATAACTTGGCTTTCCACATCAATACATGGATAGCTACTGCATTCTTTAATTGGTTGCATAATTTTCCGTAGTTTAATTGAATGGTGATTTATTTAATGACCTTCCTACTGGGGGGTAGTTACCTTGTATCCAGTCACCACCTTAATGAACAATACTACAATGAACATCTTGTAATATATTTTTGCTCACCCATTCAAGCATCTGTATGTATGTTTAATGGCTGAGAATACTATATCACAGTGCATAGACTTAAATGTTATATCTTCTATGTTTCATGTCACATGGCGTTAAAATGTTGATGGGGTGCCTGGGTGGCTCAGTGGGTTAAAGCCTCTGCCTTCAGCTGGGGTCATGGTCCCAGGGTCCGGGGATCGAGCCCTGCATCTGGCTCTCGGCTCGTCAGGGAGCCTGCTTCCTCCTCTCTATCTGCCTACCTCTCTGCCTACTTGTGATCTCTGTCTGTCAAATAAATAAATAAAATCTTTAAGAAATAATAAAATGTTGATAAATATTGCTAAATTGAGTCAAAAAGATGGCACCAATTTAGGTTCTCACAAAAAATTTATGGGAGGACCCATTTTCTCACATTCTTGAGAGCAATAGGTGTGACCGCTTTTTTTTTTTTTTAATTTTAGCACTCTGGTGGGAGTAGAGAACACATTTTTAGTTTAGATTATAATTTCTTAGACTATGTATAATTTCACATGGTAACTGACTGGTAATTTATATTTCCTCTACCATGGATTATCAATTCATGGTTACTTTATAGAGCTTTTCTACTTGTTTTTTTCCTTATTGTTTTTAAATCTTTATTCCCTTCAATTTATTTTATATGCCCTTTCAAGACAATTTTGATCTCAGGGAGTCTGATTATTTGAATAAGAAGGCAGTTCCCAATGTATAGAGAAAGCATTGGCCCTAGGGATCCGGAGTCTCAGGTTTTCCTCCTATGAATGTTTTTATCTGATGGTGTGATCCAGGGTATGTCACATCACCCTCCTTTTTTCCCCCTGAAGTTTTATTGAGGTATAATGGACAAATAAACTTGTATATATTTAAAGTGTACAATGTGATGACTTGATATATGTATATACATATGTATATACATATGTATATGTATATATGCAGATACCATATGTATGATATATGTATATTTACCACAATCAAGTTAATTAGCGCATGCATCACTTCACTTAGTTACCTTTTTATGTACGTAGAGAGTGTTTATGATCTACAGTCTTAGCAAATTTCAAGTATACAATGCAATATTATTAACTAAATCACCATGCTGTACATTAGTCTCAGCATTTACGCCTTTTATAACTGAAAGTTTGTACCCTTGACCAGTATCTGCCCACTGCCCACATCCTCCAGCCCCAGTAACTATCATTCTATTTTCTGTTTTTATGAGTTTGACCTTTTCTTATTTGTTTAGATTCCACACAAGTGACACCATACGATATTTGTCTTTCTCTGCCTGGCTTACTTGGCTTAGCTGAATACTTTCCAGGTTCATCCATATCGTGGCAAATGGCAGAACTGCCTTCTTCTTGATGGCTGAATAATATTCCATTGTATATCCATAACACATTTTCTTTATCCATTCATCTAGCAACAAACAAGTTTGCTTCCATATCTTGACTACTGTGAATAATACTGTAATGAATATGGAAATGCAGATATTTCTTTGAAAAACTGATTTTATTTCCTTTGGATATATACCCAGAATTGGGATTGCTAGATCATACGGTGGTTCTATTTTTAATTTCTTGAGGAACCTTCATGCCGTTTTCCATAAGGGCTATACCAATTCATATTATCAACTAGCAGCATACAAGGGTTCCCTTTTCCCACATTCTCACTAACATAATCCTCTTCTAGCATTCCTATTAAAATAAGAGGACTAAACCTGGGTAATCTATGGTGTCCTATATATGAGGAAGTCCCCATTTTATTCTGTAAATGAGTATATTCTGTAAATGAGAATAAATGAGCAAGTTCATTTATTCTACAAATATTCATTGGATGCTGAATATTTTGAAGCACTATGCTAGGAGTTGGAAATTCAACAGACAATTGATATGACCCCAACTTCATGGAGTTTAGAGTTTCTAGACAGCAGAGAGACCATTCTTAATCACATAGGTACAAAAAAAAAAATCGCATAGGTAAATCTATAACTATGTACCATGAAAAGCCCTTGAAGGAAGGCAATAAGATTCTATGAAAGCTTATAACAGAGACAAGGCTTAAGATGAGAAAACAGTGAAGATCTGGGAATGTCTCCATGAGGAAGTAACATTGCAGATAAAACGTGAAGGAGAAGTAGTAGTTGCCTGTTGGAGGGGGTGGGAAGGTAGAGTGGTCAAGCAGAGAACAGCATGTGCAGGCAAAGGAGTTGTGTTGACCAGTAGTCCTTGAAGCAGGCTGTATGCAATGGTCCAATGAAGTAGGTATAGGAAGGAAGTACAAGACCTTATCAGTATTTTTAATAAAAGTAAGAAATTTGTTTTCATAATATTTATTAGATGGACTGACACATGTGGCCTCATTCATTCATTTCCAGTTTCATGCGGTAACTGAGTATTCTGAGAATGGAAATTCCCCAAGCCTCTGGGTCATAGACAATGTCCTCACTTGTTCACTAAGCACATAATGACATATTGTCGTTTATACCTGTGCCATCCTAAGTGGCAATTATAGCCAATAATATCAGTTTAAATTAAGTCTCACTGAGTAGACAACTAGCTTAAAAAAGATTACAGAAGAAAGCCACAAGCTGAAAGAGAATACTGTACAAATCATGCATGCACAAATGAGCAGGAAGCACACACCAGAACTGGCTTCTCCAGCTCTCCATACCCTTCATTAGTTTTTTTTTTTTTTTTAAGATTTATTTATTTATTTATTTATTTGAGAGAGAGAGAGAGAGAGAGAGAGGGAGAGATCACAAGTAGGCAGAGAGGCAGGCAGAGAGGCAGGCAGAGAGAGCAGGGGAAGCAGGCTCCCCGCTGAGCAGAGAGCCCGATGTGGGCTCGATCCCAGGACCCTGAGACCATGACCCTAGCCGAAGGCAGAGGCCCAACCCACTGAGCCACCCAGGCACCCCCAAACCCTTCATTAGTTTTACTACAAGGTAAAAGCAATGAGGATCTAAGCCAGATCCAATCAGAACTTAGCAAAACAAAAACAAGAAACCAAAATGATCAGGAAGACTACTTAAAATAGGTATATATATCCACTCCGAAACTTCCCTTAAGCTAATGCTGCTTTTAACACCACGGGAAAAGAAAATGCATTTTGAAAGAAACTTAGTACATGGAAGAAAACAGTTTGAAAATGGATGCTTAGAAGTATTTCCAACTTTATGTGATTTTTATTCCTGAAAAAAAATCATGCACCTGTCTCCTGCAAAATTCCTTTTAACCTCTACAGTTTAAAAACTTTAGAAATGAAAATCTTTTCATCTGTCTTAAAACCCTTCAAATAAAGCTTCAGCAACCTTTGAACACGTGTGTTAATAATAAGGTGCCACACCTTCTGATTTAACAGGGAAGATGAAAATCCACATGCCCGATTTCCACAAAATCTCTTTGATTATTGGAAGATGTGACTGAAAGCTAAGCAGGTTTTTAATACCAACCAAGGATATGCTTCTTCCATTCAGATTTATACATCTTTGTGAAGTAACTGTTTCAGTTTTGACAGACAATAAAGTCAAGCATATTATTTTTTTAAAAGATTTTATTTATTTATTTGACAGAGAGAGACGCAGTGAGAGAGGGAACACAAGCAAGGGCAGAGGGAGAGGGAGAGGGAGAAGCAGTCTTCCCGCTGAGCAGGAAGCCTGATGCGGGGCTTGATCCCCGGATCCAGGGATCATGACCTGAGCTGAAGGCAGATGCTTAACAACTGAGTCACTCAGGCGCCCCAGAATCAAATATTTTAAAACAAAACCAAGGATTTGAATGATTGAAAAGACATTTTCAATAACAAACCATCCATATTAATATTTTAGGTGAGAGTGAAAAATTTTGTACTGTTAATAAAATAAAAATTACTTTAAATATTTACATCTTCTTAGTCCATCTTTTTCTAATTTCTACTTAATGTTTTAAAATGTGTGATTCTTAATTTACAAATTAACAAGGACGATATACTGACAGTACCTGCTTAGTTTTTTAACTGATCTAATCAGTAAAAATGATTGAAGATCACTGGTACCGGCCTCAGTGTTGAGAGTTTCTGGAAAAGATGCCACTGTGGATTCAAGGGTTGTGGAAGAGGGATTTGATCTATTTGGAAAGCATGGGGCAGCTGAATCAATTGTTCAATGATCTGTTCATGCTGTGGTGCCATTTATAGCTACATATAGATTCCTAATTCGTAATTCACTCCACGTAGGACAATGAACCAACTGTCTGATGATAGCCGATGATAATAATTTACTAATATTTGTCATTTCAGCTCTCAAGCAAGGTTCACACTCCACCAAGCAAATGGACCATTGATCAAACATTGGTTTGTTCAGGTGACAACTATATTATAGGGTCTGTTTATCTCACTGGCACTTAGGAAATTCAGTCCCTAAATGGATCCAGATGATCTAGCTGTTTCTCTTATGTGTGTGTGTGTGTGTGTGTGTGTGTGTGTGTCTGTGTGTGTGTGTGTGTGTTGGGAGATATACCAGAGAAGCCAAGAGCCAAAGATAGCAGAAAAAAATGAGTATGAAAAAATAAATCCAGGGCCAATACTATGGATGTGTGTGTGGTGGGGCTCTTTTCACATTCCCATTCCATGCTGGTTCCTCCTTTCTTTATAGTGTTTTCCACTATTTTCTTAAATGATACATTCGATGGCACCGAAAGCCATACTCTCCTGCATGTGCATGTCACACTGGGGGTTTAATCAATGTTAAAAATGGTCATGAGTTGCCTCCCGTTGTTTTAATGTGTAGTCTCAGGCTGACAGAGAAAAGTCATCTTTCCAATCCAGGCCCTTTTCCACAAGGGTTAGCATCAGTCATTCACAAGGCAGTGGGAATGACTCATAAATCATTTTATTTCCTCTGTTTCACAGTTTTGTTTTGGTTCTCCTCCTTAGCCCTCTGGTTGCTAGGACTGATGACTTACTTTGGAGCTTTTGTATCCTCTTTCTTGGAGATCATTGCTTTATAAATGACAATATCTCATCAAAACAATCTTGTGTCCTTTAGCTTTCAAACCGAATTGTATCCCATTACAAAGTGTTGTTTAGGGAGATTCTAGGTCATTTTTATTATGAGTTTCATAAAAGTAAGATAATGCAAAAGGCGATTTTAAGATAAGCCTTCTAGAAAATAATACTTCAATTTACAGCTAATTTACAATTGTTTCCAAGATGCTTCTTTCTCTCCCATCCCACTACTCCTACCACAGAAGCCCATCAAAAAATAACTTTGTTGTGCTTTAATTTTAAAGCTGTAAAGATGGTCTTAGACTTGCACATGAAGACCAGAGAAACATCAGATTAAAATCACCTAACGTGCTAGAGCAAAATTAAAGTAGGAATAAGCCAAATGGGTTGTTACATTAGAAGTAACTATTTTGCCAAATAAATAGCTCATTAAAATGCCACAGAGTGAACATTACGAGGCTAGGGCAGTATCAAAAAGGTTAGATTGCGGGGCACCTGGATGGCTCAGTTGTTAAGCGTCTGCCTACGGCTCAGGTCATACCCCAGGGTCCTGGGATCGAGCCCCGAATCAGGCTCCCTCCTCAGTGGGAAGCGTGCTTCTCCTTCTCCTACTCCCCCTGCTTTATTCCCTCTCTCGCTGTCTCTCTGTCAAATAAATAAATAAAATCTTAAAAAAAAAAGGTTAAATTTCTGGGCTGCTAACCAATAAATATATGTAAACACACTTCGCTATAAATAGGTAATTCCTCGGCAATCCTTTTCCCCTACCCCTTAAATAAAATCTGTAAACCTGCTACCAGTCTCTCCTGTTCTGTGCATAATACAATAAAGCAGAGAAACAGATGGTGCTAAGCAGTGGTTCAACCTAATAGTAATCATCATCAACATCATCATCAAAATAATAATAACAACAGCTAACTTGTCAAGAGCACTGATCAAATGCTAGGAATCATGCTAAGAACTCTGCTTTCATTAACTTATACAGACCGAGGAGCAGAGTTAGGCAACTTCAGCAGCAAATGCAGCTGGTCAGTGGCGTACTGGCCTCCGCATCCAGGCTTTCTGACCCCAGAATCCATGTTTAATTACTATGCCGTTTTATCCCATACACATTTATTTCCTGATGAATTAATATTGAAGGACTGACATTTACCTGTCCATAGTAGTTTCCTTCCTACGAGTGTTTGGCACTCACCAATGTTCATAACTTTTCCCTCTTGTCTTGCCCCAGTTTTATAATTACCTACTTTCCAAATCTATTTTTTCTGCTGCCATCCACATGGTCCATATGTCTTTTTCAGCAGAGCTCTCATGCCAGTGTCTTGAGCATAGCAGAAGCTGGATTGCAAGGGTGCTGGGTGACTCCGTGACTACTGGTGAATACTTAGTTGCTTCTCAACGAAGCCATTTCAATCCTATGTTAAAAGGAACCCTTTGTTCTGAGAGCTCCGCTTTTCTAACTCCCGCTCGCCTTCCTGATATGCTTTCCACTTACGAGAACAATTGAAACCCTCTAATCTATTATAAAAATCAGTTCTTGCATCTAGCACTTTACACACACACACACACACACACACACACACACGTTTTATATTTTGCAGAAGTCGTGCTGGCAGTCTGCAGTGGGTACTGAAGTCATTGCTGGCTTCTTGCTCAGTAGTGCTCTAGGCTGACTCTGTAAAGTTCTCTTATCCTTTCCTGGGAGGGAGGCACCCCTACAGCACAGACGCTTTTCCAATTTTTCTTCAGTTTACGAAAACTCAATTTGTACCGATGATCTAATTCCATGAATATACAATACCCACTGAGTACCAGGCATTCAGGAAACGATCAGAAACTGTCAGAACTCCTTGCAGTTTTGAGTGAGTGACTGATTGAGCAACCCTAGGTATTTCTGAGACTCAGTATGAAAAGAAATATCCATGGATTTATGTCACCTTGTGGAGTTCCTAGTGATTAGCTCTTGGGCATTGTTTAAAAACTCTTTCAGGATAAGTGATGTTTGTAAATTGATTTGTGTAAACAAATATATATAATTTATTACCTTGTCATTTGCATGATGAGTGAGTTTGTTTTCTTCTGCTGAATCCTCTTCATTTCCTGAGAACCCTGAAGAACAGTATCATTCAGAGTGGGAAGACAAAACCAGCAGAGGGACTGTTGATGCATTGCTAATGCTCTTCTAGGACCCTCTGTTCCAAGCTACTAGTTGAAAATTTTCAACATATGAGAGACTCTCAGAACTTCGGTTTCTTATTATTATTTGTTCCCCCGGGGGTACTTTCATGTATATGTATATGGATGAATGTGTGCGAGATTAAAATTATTGTTAGGAAGAGTCACTGTATGTATCACCATGCTTTTCTGCAGAAGTGGTAGCATATTGTACTCATGCTTCCATACCTTGCCTTTTGCATTTAACAAAGTATCTTAGAAGTGATTTCATTCTCCTCTACGACCGTGGACATTTGATGGTTATCTACCCAGTGTCTAATCTTTCCTCCTTCCCTGCAGTACTCAGTACTTCCCTGCAGGTTTTCACTTACTTATCTGTGCTCTCCTACAAAGCTTCTGGGAAGCACACCACCCTGGGCTGACTGGCCAAAACTAATCAATACTTTCCATTCTCATGGCGTATGATTTAAGCCTGAACAATCAAGATGAACTTCGGTAATCTCGCTTGGAATTCTGGGGACAGAAGCATTCTCTTCTCCCTTGGAATGGAGCAAGAAACCCTAATTATGGTTGATAAGTCTTCCACTACTACAAGAGAACCAGGCTTCGGATGAAGCTACTATCTTTGACAGTAAGGCAGAGAGATGAGAAGAAACAGAGTCCTTTAGGATTTCAATTTATGCAACCCAATACATCTCCTTTATTATTTAAATCAGTTTGGAATGGATTTTCTGTTACTTGCAAAATAAAGACTCTTAACTGATTCAGGTACATATAAATCTACCTCATTCTTTTTTTTTTTTAAGATTTATTTATTTGAGAGAGAGAGTAAATGGGGGGGGCAGAGGTAGAGGGAGAGAGAGAATCTCAAGCGGACTTTTGGCTGAGGGCAGAGCCCAACGTGGGTCTCAATCTCACAACCCTGAGATCATAACCCGAGCCAAAATCAAGAGTCAGACGCTTAACTGACTGAGACACCCGGGCACCCCAAAATCTACCTCATTCTTTTTTAAAAATAATTTTATTATTTTTTAAAGATTGTATTTCTTTATTAGAGAGATGGAGAGAGAGCACAAGCAGGCAGAGCAGCAGGCAGAGGGAGAGGGAGAGCCAGGCTCCCTGCTGAGCAGGCTCCATCCCAGGACCCCGGGATCATGACCTGAGCTGAAAGCAGAGGCTTAACCCACTGAGCCACCCAGGTGTCCCTACCTCATTCTTTTTAATGGTGTTAGGAGGAACACGTCACTATATACTTAATGAACACTCAGGTTATTCCACTTTGCTTGTACTAACCAAACCATACAAGTAACCTTACATGTATCTTTACACAAGTCTATCGGTAGGACGCACTGCTGGAAGTCAAGCCGGAGATCTTGGGATATGTACATAGTTAATTTGCTAGGCTGTATTAGTACATACAAGGAACTAGTGAAGAAGTTGCCGTTAGGGCATGAAATATAGAGAATAGGTATATTCTTATTAAATTACTCTTTAGAAAATATTTTATTTATTTACTTGAGAGGAAAAGAGAGATAATCAAGAGCAAGCATGAGCCTCGGGGAGGGACAGAGGGAGAGTGAGTAACGGGCTCCCTGCCACCATGATCTGAGCCAAAGGCAGACACTTAACTGACTGAGCTACCCGGGATCCCCGAAATGACTTTTAAAAAACATGTGGAATACTACATTTCTCAGAAAAAGAAAAAAATTGCCCTTAGAAGCATTAAACTGAGTATCCCTAAAGGCATCTTCAAAATAATTGGTTCCAATGCTCCATTTTACACATAAGGACACTGACTCCTGGGAAGGTCAGGGTTTTGTTCGCACAGCAGTTCAGAGCAGAGAAGAAATGAGAAGCCAGGTTCCAGACTTCTCACTGGTGCTCTTCCAAAAACAGAGACTGGAAACAGATTCCCTCAGATTGTGATAGTAGCTGTTCTCGTAGGCAGAGTGGGGGGAGTCTACGCAGGAGCTTAGCACCCGAGCCGAGCTGCAACTGGCCCTTTGTTACACAATGAGTCAAGCATATGAATCAGTCCTAAACACTGCATCCTTGCCATGCTCCCTGCAGGGAGGGGGTTCGTTCTATTTAAGGAGTGGGGAACTGAGGAACTGAGACTCGTGCCCTACCAGACTGTGGGTGCAGGCCCCAGCCCTTGGAGCAGCAGCAAGCTGGATTGGCATCTGACATTTTCCAAGGGTCTTACTGAGAAGAGATGTGCGAAAGAATGCTGGGTTTTGTGATGCAAATGTAGAGAGAGGGGCCCCGGCCCACCCCTTCTTTTGATTGCGCTAAAAGTCAGAGGGCTCCTCGGGTGTATTCCCTGCGAAGGTCTACCCAGACTGCCCTGCTCCAGGAAGAAAACAATTACAAGAATCAAACAGCCAAGCGGCTACGCAAGGACTCGGAAAAATTAAAATACAGAAACTCATGCCTGGGAGAGAGAGGGTTTTTTTTTTTTTTTTTAGTTTACTTAAACAAAAGGTCACAGGTGTGTTTATTTATTGAACACTTTAGAAAAATCTCTTAATATCTCGTCTTAAATTTCTGCAGCTCAATTTCTCCCCACTCCCATGACTAAGGCTAGCTCCTTGGTGTTGTTCCTACCCCACAATTTTAATTGTGGAAATTCACTTGCTTCTTTCTTGGCCCCAGAGAAAATATGATTTTTAAAACTGAAAAAGTATCCTTTAGTGCAACACCTTTGTTTTACAAATGAGAAAAGGGACTCCAGTGATTTCCTGGAGAAGCAGCAAGTCTATGTGTAGCTTGGCCTCAGAGCTAGGCTTCCGGGCTCCGTGCCCCATAATATCTTCAGATATAGAATCATATAATTAATTTTCTTTATTTAAAAATTACGTTTCTGAAAGAATAGAAGCGTCTACCCATATTTATAAAGTCATTTTTCTAAAACGTAAGATACCATTAGCTTTGCTTAAAAGAATATTTTTAGAGGTTCATGTAGAAGCTTATAAGGTATGACATTTCACGATTATAGTCTATTTTGAAATACTGCAAGAAAAAAAGTGAAGCAAAATGTAAACAATTGTTAAATCTAGGTGATGGGAAAAGGGTGGTCCTTGTACCATTTTCTCTACCTTTTATTTTTAAAAAGTATTTTGAGAGCTTTTATAAAAAGGGAAGAAAAATCACACCAACACATTAAGCATGTCCTGGAATTTGCAAGTTCAGTTTTTCTGAAGTAATACATGTTCACTGATGAGAAGGTAGAAAGTATTGGCTCACAAAAGAAAAACAAAGTAACAGTAACCTGCTCACAGCCTTATTCAGAGAAAACTATTATCAGCATTTTGGGGTATATCCTTCTAATCAATGTTCCTTTTTTAAAAATATTTTAGTTATTTATCTGACAGAGATATTGAGAAAGAACATGAGCCGGAAGGAAAGAGAGCAGCAGACTCCCCACTAAGTGGGGAGGCCGATAATTGGGCTTGATCCCAGGATCCTTAGATCATGACCTGAACTGAAGGCAGATACTTAACTGACTGAGTCACCCAGGGGCCCCATCTAGTCAGTGTTCTATGTATACATTCACAAACATTTATCTGAAAATGTGGCTCATACTTCACAGTCTATTTCATGATCATATTTTAACTTAATATAATAGTAAATAACTCTCTCATTATTGAATTATCTTCTATACCTTTTCAGAGATGTATATTGATTTGTTATTATTTATTTAACCAATCTCCGCTTTTAGGCCACTTTGAGATTTCCCCCAATATGTAAGTAATGACCACTAGCGAATCTGATGAGCATTCTTGGAGTCCAGGCTGCACACATCCACAATTATTTCCCGAGTATTACAGAGCCTTTTTTCTGTGCCAGGCTCTGTAGTCAATAAGGGCTTTTCATGCATAATCTTGTTTACTCTCTGAACTGATGAGGTGTTCATTTTTATAACCCTCATTTTGTAGATAACAATTTCAGGCTGCAAGGTAAGTACATAGACTTAAACCTGTGTCTTGTAGTCCCTGAAATTCATGTTCTGAGACACAAAGCTCCCTTGATTGTGTGTCCTGGACGTGGGATTGCTGTGAACCTTTCTGAGATCATGCATATGAGTCGTCATATTGCCTTCCAGAAAGCTGTGGCGCTTACCTTGTCGCATTACTGATTTAAAAAAAATATATGCCAGATTGATTAAAGTTTGAATTCTTATGCTTTATAAAACAGTTGGCTTTTTTTTCTTTTGAAAAAAAGACTTTTCCTCGGATAAAGAAAGTCTCCATTTCACTTTTGAAAGTAAGACTGTTTATTACAGCATTCTTCTTTCCACTTCCATTTCCCCCTTTACTTCTCTTGGATTTTAAAAACCAACGAGGTGAGGTTCATTGGCTCAAATGTATGTGTAGGCGGCTGGTATCTCACCAATGTCTGAAAAAGCTGTCGCAACAGGATCGTGAGAGTGACTGCTCTTGGCTGATGAAAACCTGTGTTTTTCTCTTTTTCCTGGGCCCACATCTACATTTTCTAGGCCTCCTTGCAGGTTAGTGTGGCCATTTGATTGAATTACAGCCAGTGGAATCCTTCATCTCGTCCTCCCTTCCCAATGATGGCACAGGTACAAGCTCAGGAAGACCACAGAAACCATGTCTTGAGGATGGCCCATGTTGCAGCTGAGCTCTCTGAACAAAATCACGGCACAGAGCATTGGACTGTTACATGAGCAAAGAATAAAACTATGCTGTGTTGAGCCCTTGAAATTCTGAGGTTTGTTACGACAGCTAACGTTGTCTTGATCAATACAAGGATTTTTGCTTTATATATTTTGAAGACCATTGATACTTCTGTTGGACTCTTTCCGATTTGTCAAGGAAATGTGATGCCCTTGCAGGGATGGTCTCTTGAATCATTGTTGTATAAATCTAATATTTGCTCTGAGGGGCACTATGTTCTTGGGGCGGAATAAAATAACAGTCTAGTTTATCTTGCCTTAAAAAAAATGATTCCTGGCTCAGTTGTTAAGTGTCTGCCTTCAGCTCAGGTAATGATCCCAGGGTCCTGGGATCAAGCCCTGCATCGGGCTCCCTGCTTGGCGGGAAGCCTGCTTCTCCCTCTCCCACTCCCCCTGATTGTGTTCCCTCTCTCGCTGTCTTTCTCTGTCAAATAAATAAATAAAATCTTAAAAAATAATTATTCCTTTTTCTTGCACTTCAGGCGCAGAAGGGTGGATTAATCATTCTCATCAGTTCTTTATACATGACCATCATTGTTCCCTGGAAGATCCCTCATTTGTTACAACTATATTTTTCCTTCATTCCTGATACTCCTTTTTCTTTCTCTCTAGTACATATACATTATAAGGTGTTTGATATATTTACTTGGATTTGTATGTATTTCTATAGAATTGGTTTGTTGTATTTAAATAGTGCTATAGATCTCACTTCATTTCTTACCATTTTTACTCAACAAACTTTTCATAACCCATTATATTACGTATTTATCGCTAATTCTACCTGTTGCGTATAGTACCACTCATTTTCTCCTAGAGACGGACTTCTAGGCTGCTTTCAACTCACTGCAGCCACACATAATACAGTGGTGAATGGTATGTGCCCTGTTACTGCTCTGTGAGAATTTCTCAAGGAGAAACCTGGAATTGCCGAGTTATGGGACATAAGTGCTGTCTTGTTGCTTTCCAGAATGGCTCACCAGTTTACATTCTCTGTGCGAAAAGCCTTTCACGGCTGTACATCATCCTAACCAAATGGCATTATCCCCCCCTTCTAACTTTTTTCCATTTTGACAAATGCAAAATAAAATTTCATGTTTTAATTTTCAACTGTCTTAATTCATATATCTCTGATTAATAACAAAATGTGGATAGCTCTTGAGTAATGTCTTAGGTATTCAACTTCCTCCTCTGTGAACTGCCTGTGTTTCGAGGCGAAATAGTAGAGGGCTCTGTTTCTCATAATCCACCTGTGAAAACCTGTAAGAAGTGTGAAAACAATATGTTCTGGCTCTTCCAGGTGTCCCACAAACTTCTCTTTAGATAATGTCACAGGTTATCCACAACCTGAGAGACTCATTCATTCACTCATTCATTCATTCCAGAAAAATGTGTCAGGCACTTTACCATATGTTAGGGGTACAGAGAAGAATACAAGTTACATAGCACCTGGCCCCTTGGTACCCAGGAGATGGTAGAACAGAGAGAACCATGTTTTGTTGTTTTACTTTGTGGAGGAGTATAAACATCTAGGTGTGAGCTACATATATTTTGATATATGTATAAGATTCCTCTTCCATCTTTTCTTTTTGCAATTGAGTTAGAAGTATCCCTAGTAAATATGAACTATGGACTCCTGGTACCGGTCAATAGATGCTGCTCACAACTAAGAAAAGAAAAAACATACTGGTTCCACCACTTATTAACTCAAAAGTTCAAGGAGGCATCTTTTCTTAAAAAGAAAATCTTAAGTACCAAAATGTTTTACCAGCGTATACTGTCCCTAGAAAAAAAGAGCTGTAATCGAATCCACCCCTCCCCCTCCCAAGTCTGTAGCTGAAGGAATGAAGTTCAGAGGGATGTAAAAAAATCCACAGTGTAGAGCCTTCTGGAGCTCTTCCCAATACACCACCCTGGTTCTATTTTTTTAACGTTGTTTTCATTTGAAACTAGATTCATGCAGCTTGCTCATGCAAAATGAGAATGAAAAAAAAAAAAAAACTTAGGGTCTGGAAAGGAAGAGAAGGATTAAATTAAGAGTTCTGCTAGGATGTAGCCATCATGATCTAATGCACCATGGGCAGCCCAGCTTCAGGGAATACTGACTTTCAAGGGCGGGAGCTCCCGAGGACAGCTGGCACTCAGCTGGTCATGTTGCTAGCCTCATGTTGCCTCAGTGTCTCCCATAAACTCAACGGATGCTATTTAGACCTTTCTTTCTTTCTTTCTTTCTTTCTTTCTTTCTTTCTTTCTTTCTTTCTTTCTTTCTTTTTTTCTTTCTTTCTTTCTTTCTTTCTTTCTTTCTTTCTTCTTTCTTTTTTAAACATGTGGCACAGGAAATTTTTCCTCAATGCGTGTAAGAGCTGTTTGATTCCCCGAAGAAAAAGACTTGGCAAGTCAGTTAAGAGGAAAGTAGAAGCGCCGAACACATGAGCACATTTTAACAATGTCCAAGTGTAACTTTTATTGCCAACAGTAGACATGCACTGGAACTTGAAACGCAGCCCAAATGCTAAAAGCAGTTGTTTTTATCTGTGAGGAGAATGTTGTGGTTTCGTTCTAAGATGAGTCACTTGTTGTGATTTATCCAGTTAGTAAACGCATCTGATTTGTTTTCATTAGGGAGTTGAAAGTTTGTTTTTGTTTGTTTTGTTTTTATTCTTGTAACAGAAAAGAAAACTATTAGGTCTGGTAAGAAAATGAGGAAACACGATTTTTTTGAAATGCTCAATGAAGATAAAGCCAAGATGTCACCTGCCACGTACAATGAAGAGGGCTTGGAGCCTTGGCATTAAGAGGGAAACTTGGGAATTCAGAAGCCTAGTACTCTGCTGTCAGTATCTGACAGCATCTATACAAGGCTATCTTGGGTTGCCAAATCAGAAAACTAAGCCTTTTGTGCGCTGTGATCTTAATTTTGTCCAATCTATTAAATGATTTCATGATGGGATATAAGTGACATTTATACATTTGCTAAAAAAAGACTTCAAGTTTTTCTAGGCCTACTCTGCAGAACTAATTAAACCAAATGATCAGTTAACTCATCAATCTGATGAAAACTATTTACTGAGTGCTTACTACCTGTAGGCCTTTTATGGGTCAGTTGATGCTATGACATTGCAGGGAGGCAGGCACTGTGACCAAAGAATTCAGCCACATTTATATTAAAGTTGTCAATTGTTTCCTATGCCTTTCGTACTGAACAAATCATGGCCATTACAATGACATTTCTCCCCCATTAACTTATTTTCCTTCTTATTCTTTAACTTAAAGAAATGGTGCACGATATAGAATTTTAAATGTATATATTTGCAAGACTAAAACCACCTATTTGAACAATTTTATCTAACAGATAATTTCATCATATAATAAATACACTATTTTCTATTGATATATATAATACAGGTTCTATCACGTAATAAATATTCTCACTGAAGTAGAAGCAGTGCTGAGCCATCCATGAACTGGGTCAACATATTTTGAAGATGTAAAGTGATCAGGTGCCATTCAGAGTTTTGATTGAAATCTGCTGTGTTGGAGGGACAGTAGATCTAAGCTAACTTCAAGATGGTAAACAATTTACTCAAAGAGAAAAAAAGGGGGAGCAAACAAATCTGCTTGGAACCATTGTTGTCCACGGTTGTTTTTCAAGTCCCCTGGGATTACCCACACCCGGTAAATGGTATTTTGTCTTAAACTTAGTGGAGTGGATTGTCATTGTAGTGGCTTTTTGTCTATGAAGAATTTATAATGCTCGCTCTCTGGCTTCCATCTCTCGGCAGGACAGAAAAGGCTGTTTCAATATCTCTGGGCATACCTAATAATTTAGAAAGGTAAGCCTGTGTAGCAAACGTGAAAGAGCTCCTCTCTCTACCCTGATGGCTTTACTCAACCATGTTTCCTCTTTTATCATTTGTTGGAAAAACCCTTTACTATCTCTTCTTAGTTCCTTGTCCTTTGTTAGCTACAAAGAGCAGATTTTCTTTTGTAAATCCTTAGTAATTAAATGAGCACTTCAGTGGCTGTAGCCTTCAATGGCTTGTTTCCTAGGTTTTTGCCTTTGACAGTCATATTTTGCAAAGGCCCCTGAGATGACTCGGCATCTTCCCCTACTTAACGCTAAACCAATTGAAGCCCGTGCTCGCTGCACGAAGGAGGAAAAGATTCATTAAGGGCACTTCATTAAGGGGCTGAAATGGGACGCTCCAAATGCGCCTGGGCCAACTGCAGTCCAGAGGAGCTGTCTATTAGAGAGCCACAAAGACAGTTTCGGAAACTGAACTCCAGCTCCAGTGCATGGGATTAGGGAGAGTGATGGGATTAGTGTTTAATGACTTGGGGCAGGAGACAAAGGGAATTTCGACAAAGAGGCTTAGATATGGAAGAATTAACACTCTCTATTCCAACCAGGCCTCTGATGACTTCCAGCATTCTTTTCAGACTCAAAAGCCAAGGGAAGAAGAAAAAAAAAAAAAGATGAGCAAAGCTTTAATACTTTCCTAACTTTTTTTTTTTTTATTACAACAACAATACAGAGGAAATAAAAGAACCCTCTTCAGTCCCTTGCACTGGAAACCTCTTTTAAAAAATAAGCATCTACAATTGTATAATTAGTGGCAAGGTGAGCTTGCCCAGGGCTTCTAGTATGTGCCAGCATGCCTCTCCGCTTCCCCACGCTAGAGCAAGTCCCAAACCAATGCAGACACTGAAGCAAAACCCAGAGTGGCAGAGCCCCAGCTAAGTGGCTTTAAAACTGCTCTCCTCTCCGTGGCTGTTTACGCTACAGGTGCAACCAAAGGGCCAGAGAGAAACGGCTTCATTGTAAAACCTCCTCCCGGCCCCATCTGGCTAAGACTCAAATGATTCCAGTGTCTATGGCCTGAGAAGTGCTTCATGAAACGAGGTGATTATCCTGCCTACGTGAGGGGATAACTTTGGAAACGTGCTTGAAGGTTGAAAGTGCTCTTGAAAAAGAATCAAGTCAACTTAGAGCAGGGCGGGCGATGTTGGAGCTTATCTATAGCATTTCCCCTTGCTTGGACAAGAACACAGTATCATTATCTAAACACGAAGCCAAATTTAAGTGGCTGACCCTGGAGTGGAGTATTATTCCTCGGGCTGTTAAGTAAATAGACTCAGAGCACCAAACGCCTTGGAGCAGTAAGTGTGTGATTATGCCCCGCTGTTGCAAATGGCAAAATGCAGGTGCAAATGTTACTGTAGGCAAAAGTACAATCCAAATAGTGCCGTAAATGAGCTCGTACTGTAAACCAATTCAACATGTCCTTATTTTTAACCGAACGAAATCACTTGCAGAAAAGCTGGGTATTCATTTCATGTGTTAGTCTGTATGAAATGGTCCTGGAGCAGTTCTAGACACCAAGGTATTATTTAACCCCTGTGGTTTAGTGGGACAATGGCGGCCCCCTGCCGTAATCCATTCAGGGGCGATACCGGGAGTCAGTGTGAAATTAAATACATTACAGGGAAAGAGCTTAATGCGTTTTATAGGCAGTTGTTCATCCACATCAAACTTTAGTTTTTAGAATCTGAACATTTGATCCCACGACAGGAACCGTGCTTCAAGTCAGAGATTGCCACGCTGTGCTGCTGGAAGTTGGAAAAAGAGGAATTGCCCAGACTTCGGTTAAGGTACGAGTGGCTGAAAGGAACCATTTCCAATCATCTTAGCTCTACTGGGCCATTCGGATGCCAAAGGCCTAGGTAGCATTTGATCAAGTTGCTACAGGGCTCAGACCTACATTTATTGCCCCTTACTTTTCTGCTAACATTTCTGCTTGAAGGATCGATGTTTTTCCAGCGTAGTGGAACTCCCTTTTCTCATAGCTAAATTGAAGTAGGGTATAAAGGGCTTCCCTCACCTCACTCCCAGTCCCTCTTGACCCCAACATGGTCTAGAAGTCTGTTCTTTGTTAAACTGAAAATGTGTAGAAATTTTTATAGAGATCTTCAGCTATATAAATAGCTTTGGAAATTGTTGTAACTTTAAAAACAGGTCAAAAAGGAAATTGAACAGCTAGTGAGTTTCATACCATTCAGTCAGCTTTTTGAAGGGCCGCATTGGCCTTCCTAGTAAATGGTTGCTTTTATTGTTGGGGTTTCCACCATTTTCTTGAGGCAGCTTTTAATAGAAAAGGGAGCTTTGGTGGAATTTTCTGGTAGAATGTCTAATAGATCACTAATGGCTCCTGCCACCGCATTCAAATGTCAAGAGCAGTTTCTGTCCTGGGAGTGTGACCTGCATGCCATCACACTGTTGGCTGAACCTCTGATTCTCCATGAATATTGATGACTTCCTCAGATGGGGGGTGGCCCCATGTGGTTCCCAGGCAAGTTCCTGAACTCTCTGGGCCCACAGGTGGATCCTGTGTCCTCACAGATGGTGGCTTTCTGTATTTGGAGCTTTCGGACCAAACTCTGTTTCTTTGGGTACAAAAGTTTATCAAAAAGCTCTCTGCTGGTATCTTTTTATAAAAGAGGGCAAGGGTTTGTTTATGGCTCTTTAAAATATGGTGAAATTTAGAAATGATTTTTCCTTGGTATTGTATGGGAAGTCTAAGAACTTAAAAGCAGTGATTCTTAATCTTGGATTGGGGGTGGGGTGGGCAGGAGGAGCAATAAAATTATTGCTAGGGGTCCAGTAATTCACTTGTTGTGTAAGCATTTCCTAGAACCTGAATAACTAACATGTGTCACATAGGTTATTATTTTATAATAATGTCAGAAGATGGTATTATGATTAACACCAAGTTATTTGAAAAGGTTTACTGAGATTATAGTCATTTTCATCATATACATTTTCTCAAGCCATACCAAAAGTTCAACTCATATCCCATAGGACTCTGAAACTTTTTTGTGGACGTTGGAGGGTCTGGTAGAGAACTCTATCAATGCCAGCAATAAAAACTCAACTCAAAGTAGCTAACGCCAAAGAAAAAATTACTGGCTCAGGTAGCTCAGAGACACGTGGGGCTCTGTTTGCCTTTTCTTGGCTTCATTCTCAGGCAGGCTTGCCCATGGGGTAACGAGAGGGTCACAGTCCTCGCTACATTGATTACACAGTCCTAAACTGTTGGGAACTCATCAAAGTCTTTATGCCAGCTTCCGTATCAAACTCCGAAACAGAATTCAGATTGCCCAGCCCTACTTTGTGGGTCTACCTCTGGACTAAACCACAGGGGTTAAGTGAGGTGAAGAAGGCAATCTGACTGGTCAGCCTGAATCACATGCTCACTTCTGCAAGAGGAAGAGAGGCAGAGTCCCTTGATTTATATAGCCCTAGCAGAGTCCCAGAGAGAGAAGGAGGGGCCAATTTCCCAACAAAAAAGGAGGTGATGCACAGACAAGCAACGCTGACTGACTGCAAGAAGGTTTCACATATTTATACTTCTATTTACAAGACTTGGGAATCGCTATTCTAGAGTTATTGTTATTATTTTTGACATTTTAACTAGAATCCTCCAAGTATTAGAAGTCAGCTAAGCACAAATGAGACCATTGGGAATACCCTGGGAGACACTGTTTTGCAGCCAATGCCAATGGTGGTTTGTGTACCTGCATGTACTTCCGAGGGAGAAGAAGAACGAAGTGTTGGAAGGGCAGCTGCCAAAAGAAAAAGATCAAAAATTCCTTAAAATTCAAATCTCAATTCTTTCCTGTAAGTTTCAGGCAAAACAAAATAAACTGTCTCTCTCTCTCTCTCTCTCTCACACACACACACACACACACACACCACCACCACCACCACCACCACCAGTACCATCATCACTGCCACCAAACTGATATAAGCTATAAGGGTTAATTCCAAAAAGACAAAAAGTATTTATTTCTAAGCCTCTCCACTTATCTTTAATTTTTGTGTACTTTCAGTGTGAGTGCCTTGGCTGGGGAAGGTCATCCCTAAGATCCAGAACTCTGAATAATGTGAGTCTCCTTATTGCTGGGTCTCCTTTTCTTCCTGGATAACGCACTCCTTTCCAGGAATCAATAATTTTGTAATTAGTGCTCATTTCTATTCCTTATGCCTTTCCCCATCAGTCTCTCCACCTGTATTTATCCCTTCTGGCATTACTCCTCATTTCCTTAAATTTCCCTGTTTTTCCCCATTCTTTGAAATAAAATCATTTTAAGTCCTTCACCTCTTTCAGTTACAAGCTGGACCAACACTGGTATAATGTAAAGAATAGATTACTTGACTCACATTAATAATGATGACGGTGATAATGATGATGACGATGAAAATGAGCATTAATTAAGCTTATTATTTCTTAAGCACTCTCTCAATATTATCTTATTTAACCCTTACACTGACTCAGTTAAGTTAGAATAATAGTTCCATGTTAATTTTGTGAGGGTTGTTCCGTCTTTGAACCCACTTAAGATGCTTGAAAAATTCCTTAGAACATGAATTTTGATAGAATTTCCCAGCATAGAAGCCAGAAAAAGGTCAGATACTTATTGCCATAGACTCGCTTGCCCCTGGGGTATGGACATGTGGCCTACACTCAGCCAAACACAGAGGTACCTGCTCAGACTTTAAGATAGCTCGAGATACAAAAAGGAGGTAAGTGGATAATTTATTTCTGGAGTAGTGGTGGCATAGGTGGCTTCAACATTTCATTTCCAGGGGCTGCAGGGGCTGCATAGTAGGCTGTGGCATCCAGTGTCCAAGGCTAGCAGCAGTGATGGACAGACCTATTATTCAGTGTGAGCAGCTCCACTGACAATGTCCCTATCTAAATGACTTTGTGGCTTCCTTTTGGCTATGCTTCTGGCTATTGTCTAGACCCTTTCTACTGCTATTTCTGAGACTGGTTCTCCACCTTCCTGATGTGTTCAGAAACAGAAAATATAACATAGGTGCTGTTCCTGGAGTTGAGCACCACAGAAGCCTTGTCTTTGAGCTCCCTCCGATCCTTGCAATCAATTCGCTCTTACCTAAATCAGCAGCCACAGTTAGTTTATATTACTTGAAACAAATAACTCTGATGGATACCAGGATATTATTTTAAATTTCATTTTATAGATTTGGAAGCCCAGGCTTAGAGAAACATATGCATTGTGCAAGGTCAAGCAAATACTATCGGAGCCAGGCTGACTTGTGAGTCCATATTCATCTACTACCCTTCATACAAGGGGGAAGAAAAGACTGCCAGTAAATGAAATTTGTCTGAATATAACTTAGAAAGAGTTAGGTATCCTTGACTAAAGTCTCAATTCTGGAAAAATCTTTCCCAAAGTCACAGTTTATTTGGATAACCTTCCTTTTTCTAGAAAATGAGAAGTCTCGTCTAGATCAGTGACTTTTAATTATTGGTGATGGGGTCATAGAACCATAGGGGGGAAAAAAATCACACCACCATAAAAGCTATGGATCTCCTTCTTAGCAAAGTGGATATAAAATGTGTTATATCTAATTTCACCCCAAGCCCCATCCTTTGATCTCAGTGAATCCCAGGCTGAGAACCCAGAACTAGATGACCTCTCTGTTTCGCCCTTCCAAGTAAAATGTTACATGATTCCACTGTCTGGATGAATTTGTTATCATCAGTGAGCTCAATTTCTCTCTCAATCTCTCTCTCTCTCTCTCTCTCTCACATACACACACACACACACACACACACACCACTACCTCAAGACAGGGGTTTGAGTTAATCGCAGTTTTTTCATGCACTGTCTTCATTAAGACAAGATATTTGAGAGGACTGGAGATCACACAGTATCTTGTGACAACTGCCTAAAGCATCTAGGGCTGCTTGGCCTTGAGAAACGAACACTCAGACACGATGATTTGTATCAGTTACTGCAAGTAACCGATATTTGCTACAAATAACTGAAAATCCAACCAAAATTGGCTTAAGCAATATGACATTTACAATCTCCTGTAACAAGGAATTGGGAGATGAGAGATACAGAGTTGGTAAATCCACTTAAAGACATGGGTTCTTTTTCTTCTCTCTGTTCTGCCATCTCACAGGATGTGACTTGTCCCCAGATCCTCAACATGGGGTGGCACTTTGGCAATTGTTTAAGAAAGCATGTTTACTTCTGCTTTTAACCATTACTGAGTAACTAGTATCAAATTCACCCTCTCACTGAGAACTATAAAACTTGACAAGTAAATAAGGCAATTGCGTTCAGGTACTGGATGACAGGCATTGGGCTGTGATCCTTGAGAGAAAGGAAAGACACAAGAGGAGCCACATTTTCTGCCTGGGAGCACTTTCTTGTTGCAGGACAAGGAAGTAGAATCAAATAGAACAATGGTCTTGCTGAGCTGAGGGAAAAAGATCAGAGTTCCAGGCTCCTGAAGTAGCTGGAGTTTCCTGGGTAGGGTACTGGAGAAGAAGAGAGCTGTGCACAAGGGCATGTCAATTTATGAAAATTCCTTGACTGAAGGCTAGGCTATGCAGATAAAGGTTGAAATTCCATGAGACATGGTACAGATAAACTGCTGTGGGGATCAAAACTGAATAGTAATAACAGAGGCTAAGCAGTTTAGGAAGATGTTGGAGTTCTGGCCCATAGAGGAAAGATTTTGGGTACTCAGATGAGACTCTAGAAAGGCCATATTTTATTTTATTTTTTGTTTTATTTTTCTAAAAGATTTTATTTATTTGCTTGACAGAGAGAAAGACAGTGAGAGAGGGAACACCAGCAGGGGGAATGGCAGACAGAGGGAGAAGCAGACTTCCCACAGAGCAGGGAGCCAGATACAGGGCTTGATCCCAGGACTCTGGGATCATGACCTGATCCGAAGGCAGATGCTTAACTATTGAGCCACTCAGACTCTCCTAGAAAGGCCATATTTTATGGAATGAGAACTACGCCCTAGAGTAAGTGCCTGTCCTAGAAAAAAAGCAAACAAACAAAATCCAACAATAAATCTTCCATTAATGAATAAAACTAAACATGAGTATCAATAAACTGTACCAATAATTTGTCTGATAAGACAAACCCAATATGCTTAAAAAGAAGATAATCAAATATCTTATGACATATCTTCCAAATTGCCTGGTATATAATTAAAGATGCTTAAACATGTAAAGAAAAAAAAAAATACAACCCACAATCAAGTGGGAAAAGACCCATAGAAAGAGACCATGAGATGATTCATATGTTGGTATCATTAAAGAATCCATTATGAATACATTCAAGGACTTCAAGAGAAAGATGGTCATAGGGAGTAAACTGATGAGAGAACATCCACAGAGTTGACCTGAATTTAAACCATCCTTTTAAAACACTGATTTCAATAAAAAATGGTTTGGTGCAACTTTGGGTAATGTGCTGAGATCTTCCTTCCTGAGAGTGTTCACATAAATATTCCCAGGTGGGGATATTGTAAAATAGCATTCGAGCCAAAAGTAGGATGACATAAAAGATAGGAGAGGAGAAGATGGAGTAGGAAATCAACAATCACTTTCAACTATCAGAGTCTGTTTCTCTTACCATCAGCAATGGGAAAGGGAAAGCCTTAGACACACGGGATGAACTGGGCTCTCGTTCATGCTGTATCTTTTTCCTAGGGAGTCCCGATTGTGATAATACCGGAAGAGCAGGCACTGCAAGGTAGGATGAATTAGGTTGTCATGGAGCAATGCAGAGTCAGATTTACCTCTAACCACATTGCTGTATGTTACACTCACAAACACCTGGAGTTTACCTTCTCCTGTACTCCTGGATTAGTCCACCCATGTTCCTAGAAAGTCATTGAAACTTGTGCGACCAGACTTAAGTGTAGCCACAGAGCTTCGAGCTCTGGGTATCAGTACGAAGAGTGATTCATAGAAGATGCCTGATAAGTAGCTGTTGAATGAATGAACGCATTCTAGCCACCTACTGTATTTAATGAGGCTTGAACTTGCAATAAGGCATACGATATCTCCCACCAGTCTCCAAAATTCACTAACACTCTCTCACCCAATCAGCAAGACACTTCCTGCAGAACCTCCCTCAGAATTTCAGTGCTGATTTTGAGATCCTTTTCTCAAAAGGTCATGAAGGGATACATTCATGTAGAGCAAAACCAAGGATGAATCATTTTAATACAAGAAAAGTGATTATGTTTGCCCCATGATTTTTTTTTCTCTCTATCTCAAGGGCATGGAGAATGATGACCCAAGTGGTAAAGAAGGCTCCCCCTGCTTCCTCAAACTACTTCTGCTCAAAATATTATCAAGGGGGCCTAGCATTTCCTCTCCATTCTCTGACTACCAATGATGCTAAAATAGTCTCCTTCTACGTTCAGTACAGAGAAAGTAATCCAGGTGCTGCTGCAGGAGAGAGATGGAGACCAACCCCTGCTCCCATCTCTCCTCTGTCTTGTCCCTCTTCACTCCCTCTCACAGTTCCCCCCACTCTCTTTTTGCTTCCCCCCGCCCCCATCCCACCCCAACTTTACCCAGGGTTTACAGTAGTTACCAGAGCTGAGCATGTCCATTAGCTGCAGGCAAATCTTGTCTGCAAGCAGGAAACTGTAGGAATTCTCTCCTAGTGGTGTTTTCATTCTTTGTGTGAGCTTAATCCTGGGGATTAACAAATGGATCAGCCAGCGACCTCCTCTTACCAAGACAGAATGGGCAAGTTCAAGCAGGGATCCTCCCTGAAATGTCTGGATCTGCAGGAGCTAGGAGTACAACACCGACCAGGCACTGGACAGGGTGTGTCCCTAGAGGAGGGCCAGGTCACAGAAGAAATAGTTTTGCTGTCACGGCACCTCTGCTGTTGCTGACTTCCCCTGTCCCCTCCTTCTCCATGCACTGCTGTCACTGTCTTGCAGCCCTCATGTCGGCCCGACCACCCCTATCTGGCCCCTGAGTTTCCCTTTTCCCCCTGCCACCTATAAACTTCATGGTTTCTCCTGCTTCTCCCCTGTCCACTATGGATCTGCCCAGAATCCATTTTCTTCCAGCTGTGTCCTGTGTCCCATTCTTGGATAAGTGATTTTAGTGGGAAAGTGCTCTGACAAGAAGGATGTAAAAGAGATAGGGGAGACCAGAGGAAGACAGCAAAGCAAGGACCGGGTTTCCGCTAGACAGTCGTTTCAGTCTGCAGGCAACTTTGGAGGAGAAACTGCCCCACGTAACAAGTTCTCTCTTGGGGCAAAGGGCCTGGTATTTTGCACTTCGTGTTAGTCATGCATTGGTTGCTGGCATCAAGTGAAGATGATCTTCCAGGTGAGATGGCTCCCGTTCATCCACAGTTCTCCACAGAAGAGGGCAACTGTGGGATGGACACAGCTCCTCGTGAAAGGGATCCAGGCAGGATACCGCAGCACCCACTAACTATGGAAGAAGTGGCCTCAGTGGCTTTGGCTCAGCCTCAGCTCATACAAGAGCATAAAACAACCAGAACATAGGGTGATAAGAAAGGAAAAAAAAGGACTGGCAGCCCTGCCCAAGGGGTGATGCCAGATTGGTCATCCATTTCTAGGAAGTGTATATAGTTTTTTGCACTGTTCTGTGTCATACGACCTCCTCCCAACTCCACCTTCTGTTTCTCTGTACACAAATAACAAAATCTCATTTCTCCTTCCTACGTAACTTGGAAAAAAGTTCTCGCCCAAATATTTACTGGGCTTTTCCAAAGAGTGCTGCATCCTCCTAACCATGGCATACCATCTCTCCATCAGAGCCACTGCTCTAAGCTTATTGCCCAGGCATATCTCCTCCACTAAGAGTTGTTTCTTCTTCTTCTTTTTTTTTTTTAAGGATTTATTTATTTATTTATTTATTTATTTATTTATTTATTTGACAGACAGAGATCACAAGTAGGCAGAGAGGCAGGCAGATAGAGAGGAAGGGAAGCAGGCTCCCCGCTGAGCAGAGAGCCCAACGCGGGAGTTCGATCCCAGGACCGTGGGATCACAACCTGAGCTGAAGGCAGAGGCTTTAACCCACTGAGCCACCCAGGCGCCCTGAGTTGTTTCTTCTTATTGCTTCAAAAGCATAACCTTCTTCCATCCTTCATTCCTCAAGTACAGAGGATAGGAAGTTGAAGATGACTCAGAAGAATTACAAAACAAGAAAGGAAAACCTAACTTGGATATCAGACCCCTAATTCCATCAGCCATGCCCTTCACAGAAAGGCAGGTTAGTTACTGTTCTCTCTGCCCTTAGTTGCTTGCCCCAGAAAACAACCTTCTCTTTCAAGCCTCACTTTCCTGGGACTCCCTGAATGCCAGTCTCAAGTTTACTCCAGAGGAAAGGGCATGCTTTGGTAATTCTTTGGGTAATCATATTTTGAAGTCATATTTTACTTCTGACTTATTTATTGCCTTTTTGGTCTTTATTTTATCTTGTGAAAATGTATGTATATTTGTACTCCACCTTAAATAGAAAAATGTAGGACTAGATAATTGGGAAATTAATTTCTCCACATCTTCTATGAAAGTCATTTCCCTAATCATCTACTTCCATGATGGTGAGATTTAGGGAAAATGTGACACCCAGCTAAAACCCGCATTTGGTAGCCTCCCTTGCAGTTAAGTGTGATATTCTGGCTAATCACATGTTCACAGAAGTGAGGCATATCATTTCTTAATCAAGTTGGATTCCAAGGAATGGGCACTCTTCTCTCTGCACGTTGTCTCCTACCAGTTCTAAGTCAGAGCTTGTGTAGACAAATTAAACTGTCATAAGATTTATGCTTACAAATGGTGCTTAAATATGCACTATCTCACTAGCTATCCCACCCCATCATAGGAGTCCGGTCTAGAGCTCTACTCCTTCTGTGAGCTCTTAGAGCTAATGACGGTAGTCACTCCACGTCCTTATGAAAGAGAGGACGATGGCACTACTGTCTGAGTGAACAAAACTGACACTGGGGGATGGCGGAGCTCCACGAAAGGGTTTTCAACACTGCAATAATGACAAATCGACCATGAAAATGAGACAAACTTTTCTCTTATTTAAGTCACTGAATCTAGTTTAGTACTCAAACATACATCCTAACTAATTCAGCCCAGGTGGACTGGACTTTGTTCAGAAACTGAACCAACTGAATGGAAGCCATCATGGCTGAGACAAAGAGGGAGTGGCTGGGGAAAATATAGAGCATTCCAAAATAACAATTGGAGGGACTGGAAGAGTAATTGTTTTTAATGTCAAAGTCGTCCCCTAATCAAATGTTATGTGGAAAAATACATACAAGGGAAAGACACAATTGAACCAGTAACATCATAACCCCTTTCCATGAATCCATCTAAGTTATATCCCATTTTTTTACTTCTAAGAGAAAATAAACTCCTGTTATAAGTTTATTAACAGCAACAACATTATTAACAGCAGTTTGATTTATTTTATTTGATTTGATGTTGGGGCAACAGAAACAACATAAGCAATTTTGCAACTAATATTAAATCAATTTCCTGAGAAAATCACCCCTTGTTGGCTCTTTAATATTCAGGTCACTATAATGTCACTTGACACTTTGTGGTAATATTTTCAAGCTAGCCCGAGACATGATGCATATCCCCAAATGCTTCAGATGCCTGGCATTAATTGAGGGAACCAAGACATCCACTGTCTATGTTTTCTCTTTACAGAAGGATTTTACAGAGTTTTATATGAAGAGGGAATATGATCAGTGTTCAGCCAAGAAGGCTTATCCTATACTACTAACGACGGGATGGCTTAGCTGAGATGGACTTGTTTAGCTGGTTTCTTCAGTCCTGGAAACCTCTCCCCGTTTGCCACCCCCACGCCCATGCCTGTGTCTGCATTCTGAGCCCTGCATTTCTTCCTAGTTCCTCTTTTAGAACCTCTTCTTAGTCTTACTCTCTGTCCATTCTTTATATTCTCATACCACCCGTGAAATCTTCTTCTACTGTTAATTAAAGCTTTCTGTTCCCGACTGGGGTTTCTGAAGCCCATAACTTCTCTGGGCTTAGCGTCTGTACCACAAGATTTAGTCCTTAGGTACACCATGGCTTGTATTGACCAAGGGCATTTCAAGTGTATAGTTTCCTCTCCCCACCCAGATTCTTAAAGACAGAGATCATACTTCACCCAGTGCCTCTATTTCCTGTAGATCTGGATGCCCAGGAGATGCTCAGTAGAGAGCAGTAGGTATTCAGTTAAATTGATGGATTGTTTATTAAAATTTCCCAGTATGTATCCTCAATTCCTCCCTCTATAATGTCTTTAAAGTTTTTCTCATCTTTTTTTTGGGGGGGGGGGGCTGTGTGCATTTAAATGTGTGCATTAATTCACTTAAAAATATTTACTAAGTACTTACTATGTGCCAGACACAATGTTGACTGCTGGTGAGGAAAAAAAAAAATTGGATGTGACAAGACCCTGGTTTTCTTTGCCCTGTGTAGCTAAGGAATGATTTTTTAGAGAAAAAACAAGTCAGGGGCAGGATGGAGAAAAAAACAGCCAGGATGGAGATGTGCGGTGCTCAACATAGGAGGGAGGCATACAGGTGGTGACTGGAAAGGTGACTCTAGGAGTGCAGTGAGGGATTTGGGCTGGATGTGGATCTCTGGGAGACATTTGTCTTTAGATGAGAGTTGGACCCATGGATCTAGTTAAACTTTCTGGAGGGATAGAATAAAAAGAAAGGCCTGAAAAGATAACAGTAGTCTATGAGCTGTAAAATATGTGGAAGGAACACCACAGAGGTCTGGAACGTTACTTAAAATATTTTTTTTAAGCTACCCTACAACCCAGCAAAGGCACTACTGGGTATTTACCCTAAAGATACAAACGTAGTGATCTGAAGGGGCACGTGTACCCAAATGTTTATAGCAGCAATGTCTACAATAGCCAAACTATGGAAAGAACTTAGATGTCCATCAACAGAGGAATGGATAAAGAAGATGTGGTATATATATACAATGGAATACTATGCAGCCATCAAAAGAAATGAAATCTTGCCGTTAGCAACAACGTGGATGGAACTAGAGGGTATTATGCTGAGCGAAATAAGTCAATCCGAGAAAGACAATTATCATATGATCTCTCTGATATGAGGAATTTGAGAGGCAGGGTGGGGGGCTTGGGGAGTAGGGAAGGAAAAAATGAAACAAGATGGGATAGGAAGGGAGACAAGCCATAAGTGACTCTTAATCTCATGAAACAAATTGAGGGTTGCTGGGAGTAGGGGGGTATGGAGAGGGTGGTTGGGTTATGGACATTGGGGAGGGTACGTGCTAGGGTGAGTGCTGTGAAATGTGTAAACCTGACGATTCACAGACCTGTACCCCTGGGGCAAATAATACATTATTTGTTAATAAAAGTAGTTAATTTTTTAAAAAAGCAAATGGAAAAAACAAAACAAAACAAATTTTTTTTAAAATCTCGAAACAACATTTGCAGTAGCAGCTTGGAGAAATAGGGGCAGTTCTGGGGCCACTGCAAGGAATTTCCTGTCCCTCATTTGTTTGAATGCTTTGAACTCCAGTCTTATGATGGTTGACCTTGGTGGCAGATAGGCTGAAAGAGGGAGGAGGATGTAGGCTCTGGCCCAACTCCGCCACAAGAAGCAGACAAATAAAAAGAGTCTAGGGATGGTGGACTACCATGTTTCTGAGGATCAGAATGAGGATTTCACACATTTTCCTCTTCCCTCGAAGTGGTGCTAAGTGGGCAGTCTGGTCCTAGTTCTGCAGCAAAGTTAATGCTGTTCCCCTGGGCAGCTATCACTTCTTTTGGTCTTAGAGTCTATCTGTAAGAAGGATGAGCAAAATAATCTTTTGGTCTCCCAGACAGTCATCAGTAAAAGAAACAACCAGAAATCTTGCCTCTCCTATAGGTGAGAATCAGGAAATCAGGATGCTGGCACCCACATCTATGCACGCATTGGGGTCTAGCGATACACCCTTTTTGCCCAAACTGATATCTGAACTCATCATTCGAAAAGTTTTTTTTGTTTGTTTTGTTTCTTTAAGAGCACTGTTTCATGACTTTGGGTCCTCAGACTCCTAGGGGGTAAGTGAGGTTTTATACCAGGTGGTATGGGAAACTGTAGGAAAAGGCTGTGAATCACCTCAGGGCATTAATTTAACTGAAAAATTTATAAAGCAATTTCAAGTTAACATAAACACTACTTTCTATAAAAGTAGAGTGCAAACTTTGCATCGGTCCTAAAGATTTCACAAGAGATGTAAATGAAAGCTGGCATTTTCTGGTTGAACAGGGCTACTTGATGCTTTCACAAGGACAAAAACCTCTCTCTCTATCTTTGTTAGGAAGGTATGGCACTGTTGCCAGGCACTCTGCTTAATGGATTTATCAGGTATTTATCACTCTTAAGTACCTGAGAATTTCCCCTTGAGCTAGAACAGTTCATGTTTTTTGTTTTTGTTGTTGTTTTGTTTGTTTTGCCCTTAGAAAATGCAAGGGCTCAAATCTGGGGAATTTTGACTGGCATTATGCTGACAATTTCTATCTTCACCAGAACATTCTCTTGCAGAGGGGTTGTGGCAATGTAGTATTGAAGGATCTGGTTCTGGTGGTTACAGAACGTGCTCATAAAAGAAGAGTTGGATAGGGCCTTAGAAGACCTAAAATTCCTGTCAGGTCATGATTTGATCATCCTCTAGAAAATGCAAAGTATCTAATCATTGGGACTCAAATAGCTGGTTTTGCTCTCGTAAATTCCTGACCGAAAGCAATTATTTCCCAAATTTTAGAGACAAATGAACCATAGAAGAGCAGCTGTAGAACTTGTTGTAAGAAAATATGATAATTACCAAGTTTGACATGTGCTTTGACAACAGCCCTTTGCTAATCAACAGTTTCACTCCTAAAACAGACACTGAAAACATGTTGGGCAGCCAGTTCTCAATTCTACATGCCAGTGGGAGGGAGTGGTAGTGCCGAAAACCCTATGCAACAGATAATCCCCAAATCATTGTTGTTTGGCCTGAGGAGGTATCGTATTTTTAATTTTAAAAATTTTTTGGCAGCAGATTCACATCCCTTAATTAGATCCTCCAAGAGTTATTGTTAATATTAGCTCCACTTTCTGAATAGACACTTATGGCTGGCAGGAAAGGCCACCCTGGGCAGCAGGAAAAATTCATTTGGAGATTAAAAATTAGCAGGAGACAATTCTGACATGGCTAATCCTCATGTGGGTAATTGAGTGTTGACTGGCATTTAGGGAAATGCATTTACGGCAGAGGACAGTGTGGGATGCTGTTGTAGAATCAGGTTGGTAGAGAGAAAATCTTCACTTTGTAACAGCAAAGCGTTGCTCCAAATATGCAGAACAAAAGTAAATTGAAAACCATCCGCCTGAAGGCCAACATTTCAAATCATATGCTGAAGCAGCATTTGAGAACATCTCCACCCATGGGGGCTCCAAGGGCTTGAGGTTGGAGGAAGGAGTTGGTGGTCACTTAATAGTGTTCAAAGAATATTAAATGTTAATCCAACCGTGGATCTTTACTTGTCCCTTTACTTTCTCCCTTGTCCAAACTTCTAGGTTCCTCTTTTTTAATCTCTAGCTAAGGCTTTATAGAAAGCTTGTGTTTGTCTGGTATTGTTGAACTGGCTTTGGGGCAGCTCGTGAGGAGAAAACAGATGACGGAGGAATATTGGCTTCCCTACCTTCTCCTACGCTGTACAATGGAATCAATGATATCTGTTGCAAGAATTACAAGGATTAGAGAAAACACACGTAAAGCACTTGGTACTGCTACATAGTGAGCAACAACTCCATAATAGATAGGTCTTACTCTTATTCATAATTAGAATTTGAAATGTCTTATTCTTGTCAATGATAATAATATCCCAATAGTATATCACCTTCTATTGATGTGTTGCAAAGAATAAAATAAATAGTCTAGAAGACAATTTCTTTGAGTACGCCTAACATTACTCCATAGAATTTACTTTTCCTCAAATAGGTTCAGTGGCAAAATTAAGATTTTGGACTATTTTGGTGAAGAGAGTTTAGATGTTTAGACACTAGATGGAAGATTACAGAGGGTCCTCTGTGAACTTCTTCAAGAATACTATAAATATCCACCCATACAGGGTAGACCAGAGTAGTGACTTCTTCCCAGAGTTGTGACTTCTGGGTATCTCCTTACTATCCATTGTCTATTTTTTTCCTGGCTGCTGCAAAGAAGGCAGACACTGGAACTTGAGTCTGCTTGCTTATGGGAAATACATCAAGCCCACCATGTTCACAATTGGTTGTTCACAATTCATTCATGTAGAGTTGCAAACAATAGCTCCTGCCACATGATACATATTCATAAATATTTGTTGAATAAATGGGAAATGCAGGAAAACTAAGCAATAGGTATATGACTATAGAATCTTAACACTGAAAGAAATCTTTGAAATCACCAATTTCAAGGAAAAAACAGAGAAACAACTGCTTTAGTCTGATTGGGATGCTATGATAAAATCCCACAGATCGGGTAGCTTATAAACAATAGAATTTTATTTCGTATAGTTCTGAAGGCCAAGAGTCAAAGATCATGGTCGAGGGAGACACCTTCTCTGGGTCACACGCTTCTCATTGTACTCCTTGTATCCTCACATACTAGTTCTCTGAGGCCTTTTTAAAAACATCATGAATCCCATGCATGAAGGTTCTTTAATGACCTAATCACCTCCCAAAGGCCTCATCTCCTCATACCATCACCATGGGCATTAAGGTTTTCAACATAAGAACTGGAGGTGGGAGGGGTGTGAGACACAGACATTCAGACCATAACAACAATTAAAATACTTTCACTAGAAGATGAATAGCCATTTAACAGAACACTATTTAGCTGTTAAAAAGGTGTGCCCACATGTCATGGCAAAGTGTTCATCAAATTTTGTTTTAAAAAAGTCAGAAATGGTATGATATAATTTCATTTGCATTTTAAGGTATAATACAAAATGTTTGAATAAGACTAGAAATGTTAGGAATGAAAAAAAAATTTCAACAGTGGTTATCTCTGGGGCATAGGTTGGGGAGGTCGATAAAACAGGAGAAATGGGGGGAACTGTATCATTTTATTTCATGAAATATTGTGCTGTTTGAACATTTTAAAACAAACACATATTACTTTCATAATAATTCAAAAAAAACCCCAAAAGTCCCCATGTAGTTCAACTTTTTTCTTTAAAAACATTTAAAAATGCATTTATTTTTATTGACTTTTGTTTGACAAATAAAATGGTAAGATATTTAAAGTATGTGTCATGAAGACTGGATATATATATTCATTGTGAAAGGATTTCCCCCATTTACCCACCACTCTTCTAGCACTTTTCCATTGTATAATACAGTGTTACCAACTCTAGTCACTCTGTTTTACATTAGATCCTCAAACCTTATTCATCAGGTAGCCGGAAGTTTGTACCCTTTTATTAACCTCTCCCTATTTCCCCTACCCCTCCAGGGCCTAGAAACCACTTTTTTACTCTCTGTTTTTTTAAGTTTCACTTTTTTCTTTTTTCAGATTCCATACATAAGGGATACCATGTGGTATTTGTCCATCAACAAAGAATGAATAAAGAAGATATGGTATAAACAGACAGACACACATAGGAATATTATTCAGCCTTGAGAAAGAAGGAAATAATTGTCATTTGTGACAACACAGACGGACCTGGAGGGCATTACGCTAAGTGAGATAAGCTAGACAGAGAAAGACAAATGCTTCATGATATCACTTACATGTGGAATTAACCTTTTTCTTTTACAGATGATGAAACTAAAATTCAGAGAAATTCCTGATCGTAGAGACTCGTAACTGAAAGATAATTTTAGCATCATTAAATCTACCTTCCCCATAGTACAGATAAGCTGAGGCACAGAGAAATGAGGTGAGTTACAGTGTTGAAGACTAAAGCCTGGGGAGAAAAGAAGTTGTGTGTATTGGTGTTGAAAAAAGTGTAGGTACTCAGCACATACTGTAAATCTATTAAAACTGACTCACTCATTTTGGATGAGGTAAGTGTTGACATAAGACAATTTGGTGGGCAGTATTTATTTTCCTATTTATTAAAATGTCAGAAAGAGTACCAATGGCACCTCCTAAAAGGCTTGCAGGTGGTGGTCTTCAAAACACAATCCTCAGTCCTTGAAGAGGATAAAACTAATATTCTAGCTTAATGATAAAAATAAGGCTGAGATGAGTATATTCAGGATATCAAAGCAGGGACAGTTCATGAAAAAATCTATAAAAGTCAAAGACATATACGTGTGTGTGTGTGTGTGTGTGTATAAACATATCCATTTAGAAAATACATTTATAGAATAAATGTATAAAATATGTGGAAAGTCCCATTCAAAAGCTATAGAATATTAAACTAGAAAAAGATTTCAAAGAAATTCGCTCTTTGAACAAATTCACCAATGCTCATTCAATAATTTACTTCTTCTCCAGCTACATTTTGTATATGTCCCAGAGGAAGACAATACTGCCTCTGAAATTTTAAAGGGAGCACAAAGAAATCTAAATTTATTTATATGCTCTTGGTTAACCGGTCATGTCAATGTAAGAACCTAGTGACTGTATTTGGATGCAGTAAGACTGTGCCTCTTATTACAAGCCACAAACCAGTCTTGTAGCTATAGCATGTCACTCTGGGTCGGCTGAGTTGGTTCTGGTCTCGCTGGCTGTGAACACGCTTTCATCTGTGTTACCCACACACGGAGAAGTGGAAAATTGAGATCATTCCTGAACAGCTCACACCTCAAATTAACATTTGTCCAATGATCTGGATATTTTGATTGTAATAGAATAATTCCCAGTTTGCCCCAATTCTTCACCTTGCTCTGCCCATGTAGAACATCAAACAAATGAAGTTTATGGAAGGACCGTGAGCAGAAGAAAGGGTTCTGAGAAGTTAATGTGTCTCCCTAATAATAACTCATCCCCAAGTGCTGAAGCAGTACCTGTAGTGAAAGCAGTCCTCAGGGTGGTGTTTGAGCAGATGAGCTGTGTCCACCGTTCTCTGGCTCTCCATGAGATCTCCCAAATGAGACGCTGGCATTTTCACATGGCAGGAAAATAAGAAGCTGAAGTCAAGAAAGCCACAACATCTGGAACAGGAGGAAAGATTTCACTGGAAAGAACTTGACAAACTCTGAAAACAAAGTTCTAGACTTTACTAATTTATTTTGGCTGCAAAGCCTGCTCAATGCAAAGCTCAAAGAGGATTTGTCCGAGGCTCCTTTCAAAGGAGTAAAAAGCCAACCCGCACTAAAATTAATGCGTCGACTGCATAAACAGTCAAGATAGTTATCTGATACTGAGGGAATAGAGCCACACTAGGCCTTTTTGTTATTTATGGGATTATTATTGGAGGAAACAGAAGCAATTAGATATCCCCCTGCTTTCAGAGCAGGGGAAGGAAAAAAGGTGTCAAACATAGTTTTTCAATTTGGTCTCTTGATCATTTCGTTCTCGCTACATCTTAAAATCCAAATATACATACGCCCCCAGTGCCCCACTCACTGGCCTCTCAGCTGTTCCTTTGACTCTTTCTCCTTTATTCTTTGAAAACTCCATGCATTTTGAATGATGTATGGAAAGACTTAATAGTACCTTAAAAATACAAGTGGTATCTTTAAAACCAAAGCCCATTTATTATCGCATGTGATCACAAAAGTCATACGTATCTGTACATATACATGGTAGAAAATGGGAAAAGAAACTTAGAGGTCATTTGTACTGTAGAAAATGTCTGTCATTCTTTTGTTTGCCTAGCTTCTGAAGCTACTGTTTAGAAGATTTCCCACGGGGGTAGTCTCCTCCGAGTCAAGGGAAGACATGGCCTGTACCCTTGGTGCCAGCAGACGCATGTCCTGGTCAGGTGTTGGAAGCTGGACTGAAGGACACAGAATGGGGCAGAGTAAGGAACCCATCTGGGTGGGAGGGGCAGCCAGGTCTCTCTCCGGTGCCCAGAGCCTCAGGGTGCAGTGTGGGTCCCGCACTGGCAGGCCACCATGGAGGGCGGCAGCGTTCTCATCCCACCAACCCAGGGGTGTCACTTGGGCTGTGGTCCTGGCGGTGGGGAGCTTCCCTTGTGCCCCATCTCCCACACCATTTCCCCAGATTCCCCCTTGCTACCGTGGGCTCCCCAATTCAGTAAATTCTTTTCCTACTTAAATCAAGCAGAGAAGGTTTTTTTGCTTGCTGCTTAGAATCCAGATACACTTGTAATTCCTTTACTCAGTTAATATTTTAACAGATAATGCTCTGGTTCTTCTTCATTATCTATAGATAATGTCTCATTTTGCTACAGTGAGTGTAGAGCAGTTGATACCTGGTTCAGAGAGAAGCAAGAGAAGCTTGCTTTGCCTTCAATGTGCATATGGGGAGTTTGCTGCCCACTTTTCTCAGAGGCACACAGGCATACATGTAATTTTCCTTAGCTCCCAGCAAAGGTGACTGATTGTATGGAAATCTCTAGAATAAGCACTAGGGCACCTGAAGCGTGTGATTTTGTCTCTAGGGATAACGGGAATAGTTATGGTTTCATTTCTAAGGGCTTACTATTTATCAGGCTCCTTACTAAATGCTTTACAGACCTCAGCACATCTGTTCCTCATATAATCCCTCTGTAATGGTTATTGATTCACTGAATCCTCACAGTGTTCCATGAGGTAGACATTGTTATTACTCCCATCTCACAGACCAGTAAACTGAGGCTTAGAAATATTAAATAATTAAGCCAGAAGGGACAACTCCCGAATTTATACCCATGCTGGCTGACCCCAGAGACTTCTTTCCTAACTGAGTTACAACCTGCCCGAGGCTATACCTGCTCAGGCCCTTGGGTCTTTTGTATGCTGGCTTGTCCCTACTGCCCATGATTGGCTAGTTTGTGTAGGAGTATTTACTGGACTCCTGCTCTGTGCAGGGCACTGTTTTAATGCTAATGGATAATGAAGACACACTCCTTTAATTCAAGGCTCAATCATAAAAGTAATATGCCTTTAGAGAGCGTATTATGGTTTACACAGCATTTTAATGTGGATCATCTCACTTAACATCATGAAATGACTAGAGAACAATTACAAGGAATAATGCCAAAATATGCAAAGTAACCCTGGGCTTAGAGAAAAGGTGAAGACAGAGGAGGTGAGGTTAATGAGGGTGCGCTTCAAAGGGAAAATGGATTTTTAGAAATTTCCCGAAGGTAACTCTGGTACTCGATAGCATAAGAAATGTAGAGGGAATTTCACCGTCAGCAGCTCGGTATTGAGTTTGGTGGGATATATTTTTAAATCTGACTGATGGGCTTGGCATTCACTGGTTCTGTTAAAATGGCACCATATGCTGGGACTGGTTCAACAGGAGGGCTGAGAGGAAGCTCTTCATAAAAACTCCATCAGCGCCGAGATGTACCAGCACCTCCTGAATCTATAAAATGGCCCTTGTGTGAGGTCTTATCACTGGCAGATGGTGAGCCCACAGTGAACACTATGGTGCTGTCTTTGTCCTCAAGGTGTCTTCTGTTGGGGAGAAATAGATAAACTTGAGAGAACTGGGGGAACTGAGGTACCCGTGCTATTCCGGCTCTGATGCGGGCTTCAGGGAAGAAGTGTGATAAAGAACCCCTTCTGGGGCCTTACTGGGGCTTAGAGTAACAACACTTCCTAGGAGAAACACATGTTCTAGAAAACTTGGGGTCCTCATGTCAATTATGGTAACTTTTCCTTGGATGTATGTAAACAGAGTGTCAGACAAGGTTGAAAACCATTGCCAGAGAGCTTAATGTGTCCCTAATTTTAAGAAGTACAATCCAAGCGTAATTGACTGGTGTCAGAATGAAGGAATTTCATCCTAAAACAGAGAAGGCAAAATGCTAGCCTTGTCCTTTGTCTTTTTCTTTTTTTCCTCTAAATTGCTTGCTTTCCCTCCACACAATTAACCCTGAGTAACTGAGAGCAATCGGGTGGCTGTCAGAGTAACCAGACTTCCCTCCCTCCTCTTCTCAGTGAGCTTTTATTTTCTTCATAAATATATTTGAAGGTTACACTTCTTTTCTTTGAGATTTGAACCGAGATGAAAGGAGACCAGTGTGGCAGAAGGTGCATCTGGGGAGGTGGTGGAGGGAGCTGGCTGCGAAGGGCTGCCCTCCGGAGAGTGACTCATGATGCTCTTCAGTTTCCCAGCCAGCAGTTTCCTCCCCTGGTAACAAAACAGCCAAGAAGCCCAGATCCATGTGAAGGACTGAGCCAGGTGCCAAATCGGAGTATCTAGTTTGAATTGGACACAAACTAAGACATTCTCCAGGGAAACACTTGATGATGATGATGATGATTTTGTCAATAACTTGCCAGTGTTGTGCAAATTAAATGCGAGGACGTGGGCTCCCGAGCCTTTGATGGATCTGTGTAGAAGGGGGTATTGTGCTGATGCCAGCTCCCCGGTGAACGGTTCTGCATGGCAAAAATATGTCTTTCCCAATCACAATTCCCCCCCTCACCCACAGTGAGTGAACCAGGAGGTGCTGCTCATTAGAAGGGAAAGCGTTACAGGAGAGGGAATTTACTTTGTCTTCTTGGTTACAGGGCAATGTCTATTTTGCCTTAGTGGCTGACCTATGTCCCTTGCTAATGCAGGCAGGGGAGGGCTCCACAAACCCCACCGTCCAAAGGGGGCTCGCTCTGGGAACAAAGTGCTGCCCATGGCCCCGGCTTCACAACAGAGAAGGTGGGACACATGGCAACCAGATTTCAGATATTCGGCAAGAAGCAGAAATGAGCTGATGTTCTCCATTTCCTCTGGAAGCCTGCTAGGCACGGTCCTAAGAGTTGAATGTAAGAGCTGGTTCTGAGACACTGACTCCCCAGGTCTACCTCAACACGTGACTTGAGGACCAGGAAGGAGATGCTCCCTCTCTGGCAGCTGCTCCCATGTCCTGCCCGACCTTTGAGGACCAACTCCTGCCACCCACCGCACTCTATAAGACTCTTCTCCTCCTCTGAGGTCACATTGCATGTCTGAATCAGTCAGAAAACAAATATTTTGTGTGGCAATGTATTGTCTCTCCCCTGCCCTTCAAAACTGAAGTTGCTTTCTGAGGCATGTTAAGATCTAGTGAAGTGGTTACCAAAGTTCCAGCACTATGATTTTTGTTATATCCAACTATTGCCCAAAGTATCAAAGAGTTGATATTTTTATTTTAAGCTTTCTTTACTATAGATTTATTGTTGTTGTTATTTTGAGTGTTCCCTATTTTTAAGTTGAGGAATAATATAAAGTAAAACGAGCTGATCCTAACTGTGTACTGCTTAATGAATTTTCATATATATATTCACTCTACAACCTCCAGCCAGACTAAGATATACAGAATATATATGTGTGTGTGTATACATATATATATATAGATAGATAGATAGATAGATAGATGGATAGATGTGTGTGTGTGTGTGTGTGTGTGTGTGTGTATTTTTTTTCTTTTTTTCAAGAGGGAGAGAGAGGGGGTGGAGGGTCAGAGGGAGAGGCAGAATCCCAAGCAGGCTCCATGCCCAGTGCAGGGTTCGATCTCACAACCTTGAGATCATGACCTGAGCCAAAATCAGGAGTCAGACACTTAACTGACTGAGCCACCCAGGTACCCCACATTTTTTTAAAAGAAAACTTGATATCTCCCCTAACAATATCTTCAAAAGTATGGTTTGATACTCTAGTTCAACTTTCACTAACATACATTAAAGTAAATAACTATAAATTATAAATGCTTCTGTTTCATCTAAAACCATCTTGTATAGCACTAGATGTTATTGTATCATTCCCTTACCCATCCATTTGGTGTTTATTGAGTATCTGCTATGTGTAAGGCATTGTTCACAGCACAGCGGGAATCAGGGATATAGCAGTGAATAAAATAGACCCAAATCCCTGTTCTTGTTAAGTTCCAGTTGGGGAAAGTGATGGAGAACAAAATACAGAAGTAAAAATATATAGTATGGCAGAGGGTGACAAGATTTTGGAGCAAAATAAGGCAGGTGATGGGGACAGGGAGTGCTGGGTTTGGCTAGGGGGAGTGATTTTGAAAATTTAAATAAGGTAGTCAGACAAGGCCTAGGATTTGAGCAAAGACTTGAAGATATAAGGGAAAAGCCATTATGGGAAATGAGGTTTCCAGGTAGAGGAACAGCAAATGCAGAGAGCTGGAAGTAGCAGAATGCTGGGCTGTCTGAGAAGCAACAAGGAGTCCAGTGTTACACCCGTGGGAGCACCAGAGTAGCTAAAGCAGGGCCACCACGGTTTGACACACATGGGTTTTTACCATGACTCTACTACTCTTTTGAGCATCTTTGGGCAAGTTAGTTCATCTCTCAATAATGCAGCATCTTAAATTCCTTTTGCAGTTGTGTAGTTATATAGTGTGTGTATGCTAGAGAAAATGTATGTAAAGCAACTAGTTTAGTATCCTCTATGTTATTAGGGGTTTGTTAATTTTAACTGTTACTGTACATAATAAGCATGGAATAAACATACAATGATTGATATGGTAACTACAATGCTTTAATCTTCAAAATTATCCTTACTTTTGCTTTTTATTCAAATTATAATAGTTAATGAATAATATGTATAGCATCGTGCTACACATTTCAGAGATACGACTTGGTCTCTGGCTTTCAGAAACTCTAATCTAGTTGGGGATAAGAAGAAGAATAAAGAGGATAGATATTAATGCTATTCACAAATTACCCAGTTTTCCTTTTAAGTAAATAGAAAGGGTTTCTTTTTTGTTTTGTTTTGTTTTAATAGAAGGGGTTTCATTTCCCTGGCTCTTTGAGGTTAGGTGTTCATGTGACTTTGCCCATGAAATGTACATCTTAGTGATGCACATTAGGTCCTAGGAAAAGCATAAATCACCAGGGTATAATTTACCCCAAATTTGTGATGGGGTCTCTACCAGCTTGGGTCTTTGGGCGATTATAAGAAGCAAAGCTTCCTTACCAACCTACATTGGAAAAGCAGCATGAGCAAGAAAAAAAGTTGTCAGAACACTGAGATTAGCAATCATTTGTTACTCCAGTTAAAGGTGACTTATCCTGACTGAAACTGCATGTAAAACCATCAGAGAACACAATCTAGGGTTGATGCCGTATCAGTATAATAGTGGTAACAACATAATAACATCAGGCTAACATTCGAGGATAAGAGAGATGTAAAGAGCTACATATATCATCACTGTGTTCAGAAAAAGTTGAAAAACGCCAAATATATTGTGGTTTGATGAAAAAATGTTTTTCAACCACCATGAACATTTACTGAACTGACATTTATATTTAATGTCTGATCAACTAAAAATCTGTGGAACTTTTTCAGAAAATTACAAGTTGATCTGAAAACATTTCTAATATTCTAGAATACATCTTTTCTATTTCTTGAACTTCATTAGCATGTTCTTTCATCGATTTTGTAAATTAGTACTTATGTTTCAGTTGAAGTCCAAAAAGGACTAGAGTGGTATAAGACTGAAAACACTAACACAGGAAGATTAAAAACTGTGACCAGAAAAGAATATAGACATGCTGCGTATTATTAACAGAAAAAGTTTTGAGATATGTCTGTCTAAAATGGAAAGTATGCTTTCAAAATTTTGTACTAGCCAAATTCAGGATCCAAGTGTTGTACTTTCTCAAAATAAATACGAATTAAAAAAAAAAAGATTTCTTATTTATTATAGAGAGGAGGGGTGCAGAGGGACAGGGAGAGAGAATCCTAAGCAGATTCTACCCTGAGCACAGAGCCCAGTGTGGGGCTTGATCCCAAGACCCAGAGATCACCACCTGAACTGAAACCGAGAGTCAGAACCTTAACCAACTATGCCACCCAGGTGCTCTAGGAAGCAGGAATTTAAGAAAAAAATCCAAGGACCACTGGTTCATGGCTCAATGAGAATTCATTTCCTCCTCAGTTACTGAGCCCTTCGTTACCAGTAATTTTGATTCATTCTATCACTCATTTTAAATGCCTTTTCTGACTCATTCTGTATCACAGGCTATGGAGGAGGGATATGATGTTAACATTAACTAGGGGACTAATGAGTCCCTGTAGAGAATTTTCATTTCCTGGCATTCATTCCAAACAGGGACATGAGGACACTATTATCTCATGGTGACTTTATTCTTTCAGACCTGAATAAAACTGCTCAAATCTGTGCTTCCCTAAATAGAGTCAAAAGCTCTAAAGGAGGGGGAGGTGGGAATCCCACTTTATGAAGACAAAATAATGCTAAAGTAAAAATTTCAACTTTCCAAAAAATGCATAGTTCCCTTCAGAAGCCAAACTTCAGTTTTTTAAAAAGATTAATTAATTTATTTGAGAGAGAGAGAGAGCACAAGAGCACGAGTGTGCACGGGTGGGCAGCAGGAGCAGAAGCAGACTCCCTGGCTAGCAGGGTTAGATCCCAGAACCCCAGGATTATTACCTGAGTTGAGGGCAACCAATTAACCAACTGAGCCTCCCAGGCACCCCTCTAACTTGATTTTTAAAAATGTAAAGTTTTTAGAGAATATAACTTCACTTTTTAAAAAAGGTTTTATCTAAGAGAGAGCAAGAGAGAGAGAGAGGAGAGAGAGCATGAGCAGGCGAGGCAGAGGGAGAGAGAGAGAAGCAGGCTCCCCGGTGAGCCGGGAGCCTGACGCGGGACTCAGTCCCAGGATCCTGGCATCATGACCTGAGCCAAAGGCAGACATTCAACCAAATGAGCCATCCGGGGCCCCTACAACATTATTTTAAATTCAGAATGCCCGAAATAATCTAAACGTGGTACCAAATTAATCTTAGAGCTCATTTTAACCTATTTCCCTATTAACCTTCAATAATATTTCTGTATTTGGTTGGATTTAGTCAACCAAGTGTTGATGACTTTCCTTTCTCAGATAATCTTTTTTTCCCCCATTGAATTGCCAGCGGGTAATTACGAATTTGACTGTGCAAACATTAATTTTTTTTCACTCTCATTCACTGACAGCTTTTTTACATTCTTTTATCTTTCCTTTTTATACTGTCCCCATCTGCCATCCTTTTACCTGCTTTGAAACTCCATACCAAAACCTTTTTGATTCCATGGATGCTTTGATTTTAAGACACTAGGGGAGAAGACACCAACAATGAGGTTGCCCAAATCGGAAAAGACAAGGAAAAGAGGATGGGGTAAACCAGGCAGAGGAAATGGGCTCTGAGGACTGTGGATTTTGATCTCCACCTTGGCTCTACCTGGAGACAGCCCTGCTCAGGGAGCATTCCTGCTGCCCATTTCCCCGGAGGGCCTCCTTTTCCACTGCTCAGACCACAGTTACCCTGCCTCTACTTGCAAAGGGAGGCTGCTACTGCTGCCGGTGTTGTTCCCAGACGCCTTTGCTTCTCTCTACCCATTGGCTCCTTTAATCCCTAAGGATTCAGATCTCTGCTCCACACCTCTTGCTTCTCAGGTCCCACACTGACCACAGACTTGCTGAGCCCTGGGGTCAGCATCTGAAAGGGCAGCTCTTGCCCCTTTTTGGGTGTGTGTTAACTTTCCTAAGCCTCTGATGGTATTGGGAACTCTCTCATAAGGGCCTCAGGGACCAATGAAAGAAGCCAGTTGATCCACACTGAAATATAAATGGCCTTCGGTGACCCCTTAGGAGGCCTGGGGCCGCTGGTGCTGGAGGCAGAGCACAGAGCGGTAGGCCACACTGGTGGGCTGCTCTGGGGCCACCCCAGCCATCACCCTCTGCCCTCTTCCCTTCTCTTTGCCCTGTTAGGGAGACTTCTAGTGGAGTTCCTTTGTTCAGAGGAACTATGTCCAAGTGGCTAAAGAGGAACCAAAAAAGGAACAAACCAACCAAACAAGTGACTAAATCTCCTCCTGGAAATTCCCCCCAAGCTTATGAAATGACTGAGATGTGAAAATAATTCTATTCCTTCAGAAAATCAGGAATGTATCTGTTATCTTGCATTTTAACATTTAAATTGCTTTGTAGATACATCATGCTTTTTTTTTTTTTTTTTTTTTTTAATTTTGTAGCAAAATGGTAGCTAAACCAGGGCCTGGCTCAGCTATGAGATGGTGGGGTACAGTGCTGTTCTGGTGGCCCATTTAGTCATGTGTAGGGCCCAGGTTAACTAAAGCTGGGTAAAATGGAAATGTTGACATTTCTTTAAACAATAAAAATTACAACTGATTGCCAAAGTGCCATGAGTTGACATTTATAGAGATTGTTCACCGATTATATATATGAAATATCATAAGTAATTAGTTTGTGGCAATTACCTGCCCCTCATTATTTTGCTTTTAGAATATTTTTAAAGCTTAGGTTACTAAAATTTCAAATAATCCTGGGCTGTGCTGTCATGGGTCTTTATCCAAATGAATCGTGGTCTCTTGTAAACAGTCCTATGATCTGATTTCCATTGGGACAGGAGTTGTAAAAGGCCAGGGATTTTCAATGGATTTACACATATACTGTTTCAGTTAAGTTACCAAGGTTGACTTTACAGCCCTTTTCCTTGGAGTCTTAAATACACTTGCCACCCAGTCACTTTCTACCAAATTGGAGGGAATGGGTGATGAGATGAAAAGTGCTCGAGGTGGGGGTGGGAAGAATCTGTCTCCATGAAATTTCCAACTGGAATTCCTTCTGCAGTCGGTGGTCTCAGTTAACTAGCTTGGTGGCATTTATTGCTGGAAAGCTGACTCCTACAGATACTTCAAATGGAGGCAGGCATTGGGAGCATTTTTCTTCTGGAAAGCCTTGTTCTGCTGATACCATTATGCAAGGAAGAGATGCTTGGGAAGAAAGCCGGCAACGGGAATTTGGACATCCGTGAAGCCACTGAGGCAGGGCAGGCTATATCCTCCAACTTGGTTTCTCCCCGCTTCCTGCACACAAGAGGAAATGGACTGGCTTTCTTAAGAGTTGCTCAGCTCAGCCTGGAATCATTATAAACAAATATTAATGGCACTCCATTACTGGCTACATTTTCAATGAAGTTTAAATAGTCTGAGTTATGATGATTAGCGAGAAATGTATGGATAATAAAGGTAAATGAGATTCATATTTAATCCCCAACTCTAAACGACTGGTTTGATTGTCTCATTCACTTGGCAAACAATTTCATTTCTAAATGTTATTTAAGCCACAGATATAATTTCTTTAACACAGCAGAAAGGAGGAGATTAAAATATGAGATAGAAGCAGCGCTTACCTTAGACTGATTAATAGACTCAGGCTGGTCCCCTGCCACCATGCTTAAAAGCATCAAGACATGCTTTTGCTATCCCAGCCTATATATATTGATACTCACTGGGTGCCAGGAAAACCACTCTGATTAGTCATACCAAACCACCACTTAAATGGTGTGCATGCAAGGACCTACACTCCCTTAATCAAATCGTAAATTTGGGAACTCTCAGAAGCAGCATCCCCTTCCCTAAGGAGGTCTGGAGGAGTTCAGTTCCCTGGAATTTCTCTCATCCTTAACCTGCCATTCTCTCCCTAACCTATTGGCTGTCTGGCTCAAAACATAGAGCAATTGGAGTAAAAAATCTGGAATTTCATGCATACAGTCTGATGAGGCCAATGACTCAGACTAAATCAACTATCTTTGCACTGATAGCAGAAAGGGAGATGAAGGCTGGGGGCTTCTACATTTATCTTAAGCTTTATGTTGTTAAAACCACAGACTGCTGGGACCACTACTTACTGCTTAGAGTCAGAAAGTTTGACAATGGTTTTCTAGAAAATGGTATGAGCGCTATGAGGTCTAATTCCTATCTTAAGGGAACTTCTAAATAATCTCATTTGTATTTACTGAGGCATACCCTTCAAAGGACTATAGGAAGAAAATGCCTTTTGAAAAATTTCCTTGGAGCTTGCCTTTCCATTTAGCTTCTAATCTTTAAAGTAGAACAAGTAAGTGAGCTCGCTTTTTCAATCTCCCCACCCCCTCTCCTGTTTCTTTCCATGAAATTTTCCCATCGAGTGTCTTTCTCCCCCATTTGGCATTTCTGAGAACAAAACATCAACTCTGAGTAACTGTGACGTGCAGATAGAGCTTTGAACTTGCTCTGAGTATGGGAAACTGGGAGAACTATAAAGTATTCCTCAACTCCATGGTCAAAAATGACAACATTCTTTAAAACTCTGCATGAAATTCAATCTAATTCTTCCTTTCTCCGATTACAGGACCCTTGGTGTAAAATATTACATTTTTTAGCAACAGTGCAAAGTTAATCTATCATAGTGCACCTCCGGGTGAGATTTATTACAGATTGCTTTCTAAAAATGGTGTGCTCTCCCTGCATATGTGGGCCATATTCATCTTATTATTATCCAGTTGAAAAATTCCCAGTGTACGCAACGCCTGAGAAGTAAGAGTGGGCAAGCCTACAGAATATGACACTTATGCTAATCTGCGCCCTGCTGTGGAAAAACATACACAAGGATTCCATTACCACATTCATTAGGCTGCAGCACACTCCATCCTGAATAGGGATTATGAACCACAATAGACTGAAAGCAATGGATTGAGCCCACTTAGCCAAATTGCTCTGACATTGGCCAAATATGTTGGCACTGGGAAGACCATCAGCTCAGACTTTGCAGAGGATGCTACTCTTTGAAAGTTCGTCCTTCCCTGTGACTGTCACATCACTCAGTTCATGGCATACGTCGTTAGCTCGGATGGTGAAAGCTGGCACCCACAATATATTTATAATTGGAATCTGGAACGACTGTTTGAAAGGTGCTACCCAGCTCTTTCCATGCACCTGTTGTGCGGTGCCTCTGACCCTCCCCATCCACACTTCTTTCCTGATTATGTTCAGAGAATGAGTTGTGTGGTGATAAAATTGTATAGCTAGAAAAGAAATTAGAATCAGATGAATGTGCCAGTTCAGAACTCAGCTTGCCTACCTCTCCTCTCTGGTTTTCTGGGCTACTGGATGTAGTTACCACTTATCAGTCTGATATTTTTGCAGCAGCAAGAATATTTGCAACTGGTAAGCTAAAAATATTTTAAATAATGTCAGAAATAATAAAGAAGGGAAGATAAGTTACTGCTCAGGAGATGTTATGGAATCTGGCTATGCAAGCAGAGGGGAAAGATGTAAATCACGCCAATGGATATCATGTAGAAGACAATAATAAAACCCTTCTATGTGAAACAGGTTGTCAGCCTTAAGTTCTAGGAAACTGTGTTCTAGGCTTTTCCTCTTCAGTCTGGAATTCAGCAGGAAGTTAAGAGTAGTTGTGCCCAACACTTCAATTTATATCACTGATGTGTTTTTGAAAAGCTGCAGATAAATCAAATTTTGTTTTTGCAAACTGAATCTCATATATGCTCCAGGGAGCTTCTTTCAGCCAAAGTAACTCTGTGCAGGATCCTTAGGTGTGTGTAAAGTGAGGGATAGAATCTTAGGCTGGAAATGCAAATAATAGCTGGAGTTCATTATCTATCTGTTCAGTTCCCTTATTGGGCTTTCTAAAAGTGGAGCACCAGGAGAATAAAATAGACATGAGGCGGACACTTGAAAAGAGGACTGTTGAACTGACATGACCACAGCTTTTTATTTTTTTCCTCTTGAGAAAATGGAAATGTCAGAGAATGGCAAGCCTCATTTTTCTTCGCATGCTTAGGTTGCGTCATGTGTTTTAGAAAAGCATAACTAACCTCTTGAGTTTTCTAAACACAAACCCCATCAATGCCGGCTTCTGATGCCCATAAATCCAGGGTAGGAAATACGGATGGCACCCAAGCGCCTGCCTGCTCCCACGGCAGAGCCTGTCCTTGCTGAGAGGCTGCTGTGCTCCTGCTGCTTCTCCCCTCTTGCAAGTCTGGCCTGCACTTGGCCCCGAAAACAGCTCTCGAACTGAAGCAGACACATGGGGACAGTGGAAAAGAGCTCCGGGAGAGGATCTGGATTTTTCTCTTCCACGTGATGCTCCACAACCCCGCTCTTCTGGACCGTCCTCTTAATGGGAGTCCTGCCCTGTACCTTCCAGCTCCCTAAGATACCAGGACGCATCAAACAGGTTGAAGGAGGCTCTGTTTTCTTGCCAGGGGAACATGGCCCTTTGCACCGCGATTGTAATACAATCTTTCCTCTCTGGGGCTGCGAATGCTACAGTGCAAAACCGTGTTTGAAAACCTCTTTTATCATTCATCGTCTCCAGACTGAAATCATTTTTGACAACCTCTGCAGAAAACAAGCAGCTTTCTGGCTACTGGCGAGTCGATTAAAGGGAGGAAACACATGTTCACTGTCAGACGAAGCCCCTGGAGAAAGCACTGACAACCTTTTAACCTCCTTTCCCAGGGAAAGGGCCCAAATGTTTCTCTGGAACAAAATCACCACATTGTCTTAAGCATCTTTTCATTTCATGCATCTTTTTATTTCTTCCTAAGGCAAAACACGTAAAAATAATAATCCTAGACACCTCCGTTTTCACTTTGGACGTTAACAGATCTGTTTTATACCCTACTCGGGAAGACAGGGAAAAGGCTATCATTAATGAATGTCTTTTATGAACTTTTTTTTTTTCACCTTCTGACCACAGTTTAAATACCAACACACCAATGAGTTCACTCACCTCATATAGTGATTCCTCAAACCCAGCCAAGAAGCCACAGGAGTGAAATTTTCTGAACAGTAGGAAGGCCCGACTAGCCGACATTATTAACAAGCTGAGCAGTAGAATTGGGCTGTGGAAACTTTTGTGCCTCTCCAGATCCTGAGCCTTACATTACTTATGCATATGTTGTCAAGCAGAGGCATTTCCACAGTGCGTAATGAGAAGCAACCAGGATGGGAGATGAAAGGTTCCATACAAAACTGAACATGAGCGTCAGGTGGGTGGGTTTGCTTCTTTAAAAAAAAAAAAAAAAAGTAATAATTGTTTTAAAATGTTAGTCCTGTAATCATCACAATTACAAAAATATCTAGCTCTCAGCTCCTTAACCTATAACCTTAGTATTTTTTACCTCGGTATCGCTGGCCTGGTGGTTTGGTCCTATTAGGAGAAAATGATCCACCTCGCTGCCCCCCTCCTCAGGACTGCATATTTGCTTTTAAGAGCCAAAAGGCAGGGTGGGAAGTGGGGGTGGGGGGATAGGTGGGAGAGGTGGTTTTGTGTGGACTGCTTAGAGTACAGGAGGTCTCAAATGAAAAGAGGGGAGAGAAAACGCTCCACCCATGTGAACTGGTACATGGCGGCTTGTGTCCGTCATATTCCACTAGCCCTCTTTGGTTTTCTTTTCTATTGCTTGTAAATTGATTTTTTTTTATTAAGGCAAAAATGCATAATATAAAATAAACATTTTAGAGTGAAGAATTCACATTGTTGTGTAATCACCTTCTCTATCCGGTTCCAAAAGATATTCATCACCCCAAAATAATACTTTGTATCCATTAAGCAGTTAATCCTCATTTCCTCATCTCCCCAGCCTCTGGCAACCACCAATCCATTTTGTATTTCTACGGATTCGCCTATTCTGGATATTTCCTACAAATAAAATCATACAACATGTAATGGTTTATGTTGGCTTTTAAAAATTTAGTACAATGGTTTTTGAGGTTCATCCACATTATAGCTTGTATTAGTATTTCATTTCTGAGTTTAAAATTTCATTTTATATTTATGCCATAATTCATTTGTTCTTTCATCTCTTATGAACATTTGAGTTGGCTGTTGTGAGTAGTATTGCTACGAACATTGGCAAACAAGTTTTTGTTCGAGAACAAACTGAAAATAGGTGTACTCAATGCTTTGGGAGAGAAACTGAAGAGCAGAATTGCCAGGTCAGTATGGAATTCCATGTTTCACTTTCTGATGAACTGCCCAACTGTTTTCCATAATGACTGAGCCATTTTATATTCCTACCAGCAGTGCGTGATTTCTTTATATTCTCACCAACACTTACTTTTTCATACTTTTTCTTTCTTTTTTATTACAGCCATCCTAGAGTGTTTGAATCTCACTGTGGTTTTGATTTGCATTTTCCTAGTGACTAATGATGTTGGGCATCTTTTCATGTGCTTGTTGGCTATTTGTATCTCTTCTTTGGAAGAAGATTCAAGTGTTTTGCCTATTTTTGAATGGAGTTGTTTGTCTTTTTTGTTGTTGAGTTCTAAGAGTTATTTGTACTTACATATTCTGGATACTAGACCCTTATCAGATGCATGATTTGTATATATTTTCTTGCATACTGTGGTTTTCTTTCCACTTTCTTGATAATATCTTTTGATGCACAAAATTCTCAATTGTAAGGAAGTCTAATTTATTTATTTTTGCTACTGGTTTGGAGGTGTCATATACAAGAATCCATTGACAGATCCAAGGTCATGAAAATTTACCTCTATGGTTTCGTGTAAGGGTTTGATAGTGTTAGCTCTTCTATTTAGATCTTTGATCCCCTTTGAGTTAAATTTTTGTATATGATCTGAGGTAGGGGTCCAGCTTCATTTTTTTTTTATCATGTGAATATCTGTTAGCTGAAAAATTTATTTCTCAATTGAATGGTTTGGCACTCTTCCTGAAAAGTCAATTGGCCACAGATGTACATTCTCAATTCTATTCCATCAGTCTGTATGTCTATCCTTATGCCAGTACCACACTTTTTGGACCACTATAGCTTTGTAATAGGTTTTGAATTGGGGAAATATGAGCCCTCTAACTTACTACTCACCCCTTGATGAGCCTATTATAATGAGCTTATAATTCAGGCCCAGACCTTTCATTGTTTTTCTACTTCCCAGCAGAGTCTTTAGACCTTTTGGACACATCTTCAAACACTGTCTTTATTATATCATTAAAAAATGATGTCCTTGACCCTTTAAAATTTTACAACCAAACAATACTTCCTCATTAGTGATATTTTTGTGTTCTAATTCTAATGTGATATTTCTCAAGGAGTAGTTTTGGGAGGAGTTGACTTTCTGTTATTTGAAAAATATATGCCCCAATTTTCTTCTATCACCACATTCAGGTTGCTTCCCTGAATGGCTTCAAAGAAACATTACTGGTGTTAGTCACTAAGAGCCTGCAAAAATACTGATGGCTTTTTGGAGAATGAACTATGTTGTCATATTTTTACCACAATACTACCTTCCACTCTCCTTATTGTCAGATAAGTTGTGCATATCTCAGTTTCTATGCTGAACTTAATAAAAGGTTCCTGGCTATATGTCATACAAAATCTTATAGGAAATGTGACATACAAATGCTTCTGTGTTCTGGGTCTCCACTTAACTTTGCATGGACATACCTGAAGGGGGTTTTGGTTTTGTTTCTGTCAGGTCATTTGTGCCTTCAGGCTTTCCATACTTCTACCCAGAAAGGCAATGAGGACCAACATTTCATATGTTGATGATGTATGAAATTACTTATAAAGTGTAAATCATCTAACATAGTAAAAAAATCAGCCTTACAATATAGGTGTAAAACACTACCTGAGGAAGGAGTATGTTGGCTTTCAGAGAAAAACAGAATAACTTCAACCACCACATAAAATATTCCAGGAGGAAGTTACATTACATCATCCAATCCTTGGCTGTATCTGTGTAAAGGGACCCAGAGAACTGGTCTATCCTGTGCCCTTCCATAACTGCTGTTATCTGGCCAAAAAACAACGTTCTCAAAGAGATGCAGATTAAACAGAAAGACATAAGTTTAGAGGGGACACTGAAGAATTCAAATCCCTATAGGGAGTTCAATTCCCTGCAGTGGGATGTCTGATTGCTTGATTGATTAATTTTTAGATTTTATTTATTTGAGAGAGAGAGAGAGAGAAAGCGTGAGAATGAGAGAGAGAGCATGAGAAGGGGGAGGCTCCCTGCCGATCGAGAAGTCTAATGCAGGACTCGATCCCAGGACTCCAGGATCATGACCTGAGTCAAAGGCAGTTGCTTAATCAACTGAGCCACCCAGGCACACTGGGATGGCTGATTCAAACCTTAGTAGAGGTTTACCTGGGAAAAGCTGTGTGTGGTGAAGGGGAGACTCCCCAGCTGTGAGCACAGGGTCAATGCATTGGAGGATTGGGGCCTAGTTTTCAAACTCAGTGATGTTGAGTGAGGGATGGGTGGCAGATGCTTCTTTTGATTCTTTTCAGAAAAACCACCTAGGAAGTAAAGCTTGATAAAGCAGCAAATGTTGGAAGGAGAGCTAAAGTGATAAAGAAGGCCTTTCTAATGGATGCTTGGTCTTTTGGTGAACTTATTTCTTCTCCTTAGCTTCTTGAAAAATAAAATGTCATTTTGATGATAATATAATAATGGCCATTTTTAAAGTATATACTACATGCTTAAAACTGTGGTTGACTCTTTATAACTATTATTAAAACTATGATGGTATATTAAGATCCATCCTATAGATGAGAAAACTAAGGCACAAAGGGTTAAAACCATTGCTTAAGAAAGCACAGCTGAAACATGGGTGCAGAGCCATTTCTTTGTAGACTAATATAATACATTCTCATTGTAGAAAAAAATGGAAGGAAAATGGAGGAAAATGTATAACGATGAAAATAAAAATCAACCATAATATCACCATCCAGAAATAACCCAAATTATGTCTTTTGACCAATGTATACTTGCTTCGAGCTCCAAAATGTCTAAGTGGTAGCAAGTGCTTGCATGTGGCAGTTTCACTGTAATGCCTATGAGTCTATGTTGTTTGGTTCCTTTTTGACTGTTCTCATCTTTTTCTATTCCCCAAATTTCTTTTTCCCTACTGCATTTCCTATTACTACTTGCAGTTTCTTCTTTGTATATCATCTCCTTTAAGTGGAAGTTGGAAGGAGGCTTCCCAGTGGGTGGCAGGAGAGGCGTTTCACTTCCTCCCTCCAGAGTGCTCCAGAGATCCCCCAGCAACCCATGCGATAGTTAGTCCCCATGCTCCCCGCCCTGGCTCGTCTACCAGTAAAGGACACAGAGGCTGCACGAGACAAACTGACAGGGCTGTGCATGCATGTTTACGAGCAACAGACGGTGGAAGTAAACACAGCCAAACCATCTTTCATCCATAGTACATATTATTGATTTTTCTCTAATTAAGACAGTCACAACAGTCATTGTTGTCATGCCTACGTTTCTCATCTTTTATATTTTAAATAGGAACCAGCTTGCGTGGTAAAAACCAAGCAATCCTCTTTCTTTCATCCCTCTCCCATCCTCTCAGTCGAAGGCCATCTCCTTTTAAGGGGTCTTTTTGGATCTTTGGTACTTTTATGATATGAAGATCTCCGTTCTTGTCAATCCCCATTCAGTCTTTAGGCAGTAGGCTTCCTCAGCAAAGCAAAGGGTGAATTGTGGGCCCTGGCACTGAACTCCCTTCACAGTCACTGTAACTGGGAGCTTGAGGCATCTGTTTCTGTGATTCCTCCTGGTTGACTGTCATTCGTGTTAACAGCTGGACTTGCAATCTGGGAGATTTCTCCATCAGCGGGACTGCCACAGGCTTTGCCCTGTCATCCCCCTGTCCCCTGGTGGCTCAAAGAGAGCCTGAGGCAATGGGGGAGGGCGGAGAGTGGAGCAGTTGGTCTCCAGCTCCTTTGGGGAATAAACGGCTCTGGGTGGGGACCTCAGATCTTTATATGAGACTGGAAATGATGGACATCTGGAGCTCTGGGCTGGGCACCAATGACAAAAATGTTAAAAAGATATGAATTTCCTGTTTGACGCATAAACAAATAGGAAGAGTCCCAGAGGAATGGATTTATCTGCTTGTAAAAGCTTCTTAGTGGTTTGGCAGAGTGGAAAGCACACCAGGAGCAGAGCCCCCCACATCTGCCTTGGACAAATACTAGACATTGCTGGTTTTCAGTTTTCTTCTCTGTGAGGGAACAAGATGTACCTATGAGCAGTTTTTAGCACTCCATGGAGTACTTAGAAGATGGAGGAAAGGAAGTGAGGAGACAGAGGGCCCTGGATCCTATAATCCACAACAGTTTTATATGTAATTTCTAGGTCCTGGGTATGTATTGGTGAATAAGAGAGATAACATCCATAACTTTAAAGAGTTTACAGTCTAGTGAGGGAGATAAGACAATAGATAAATAAATATATAATGTAATATCAGGAAGCTGTAAGTGATAGGCAGAAAGAGAGAACTGTTTTAATACCGATTGTCCCTAAGATCTGGGTATTTGGAGCTGTCTGTGGGGCAGGAAGAGCTCACAGCACGTCATATCATGTGCCCTCTATTTTCATACTACCAGCCAGTAGTCATTTTTGTAAATCAAAGACAGGCTTGAGAGCAACACTGTAGTGTGTGAAGATCCCATGCAGGATGAGCACATAAAATGGGGAACTGGCCCATCTGCTTTGCCTCGGGACCAGAGGAAAAGGAGAGAGGGAGATCTCAGGCTGAAGGTACAAGAGCTTCAGGTGTCAGCATATAGGACTGTCTTTCTGAGCCATTGCCTTGTATGGGGTCCCCAGTGCTTGAAGCTGAGGCAACTGCCCCGATTCTATGATTGTTTATCATAAAATATTCAATAGCTAGATCAAATCCAGGAATTTGAGTAGAATAACCAGCTGTATTATCAAGGGGCAAAATATGTTGAAGATTGAAAGTGGCTTTAATTAATCTCTTCCAATCTTCATTTTTCAGTTGAAGACCATGAAGATGCAGAAGGAAGTTGGAGGAGAAAATCTCCGTGGCTATAGAGTTGCTTAGGCATGTCAGAGCTGGACCACTCCGGGCCTAGGCTGCTGAGATTACCACTCGACTCTCGTCTTGGCTATTGGCTCACGTATCACTAACACAAATACTCAGGATCAACGTATTTTCCTAGGTGACCGGCCTGCTTAATTATCCAACAGAAATCAGTGGCTTTCCCCCCAGGCTTGGATCTCTAATACTCCCCTAATTTAATTCTCTTCTGATTATTCTCATCCGGACTATTTGTTCCTCTTTATGATAGAATCTAAATTATACATTCAGACCCATCTCCTGAGGAGGACTGGGATCTGAGGCATCAAAGAATGACTCGGCACTCACCTGATACAACTGGACTATAAAGATTTTCCATTTAAATGATGCAGATAAAAAAAAAAAATGCCTCTGGATGAATCAGACCCAGCAGACAGCCATGATTTCAACTCTTTAGTTTATGGAGTTGAACATTTTAAATAGGCGAAACAAGCCCTTGTTGAGCTAATCTGTGCTTGGAAGGTTCCCAGCTCTTCCTCTAACTGAAAAGGAGGGATATGGAACTGCGGGAGGATTTGAAGACCTACTGTAAGAGATTATATGGACTGCTGGGTTTACATTCAGAAAATAATCCCTTATATGTAGATGATGCTTTATGGTTTAGCAGTACCGTATGGTCTCTTCAGTCTTCGGAAGAGTGTAAGGATATCTCAATGGTGTAAGTGGTGCACAGAAGTGCAAGAAACATTGATCATAAATAGAAGAGGCACATATCAGATACTGAAGCTTACAATGATAAGATTTTTACTTTTGGAAAAGACCTCATAAACTGTTTAAACTGTTCCAATTCTAGCAGTTACAGGGATTGTTTTATAATATCTCTGAGAGCTGTACATATCTAGCCTGTACATGAGTGTCTTCAGGATGGTTGCTCAGAATCCCACAATGCATTAATTATTCAGATTGTTAGATTAAAAAAAAATTAAGCTCAAATCTATCCGTTCATGGCTTTTATCCATTGGTCCTGACTCAGGGATCATGTGTTATGCAGGGTAATAATACTAGCTACCACACAGGAAGTATTTACGGTGCACCGTCTTGCTAACATTACTTCCAATCCTTATGACCCCCTTTCAAGATAAATATTATCTTCCAGTTTTAAAAAATAAAGAAACAAATAACCAGAGAGGTTAAATTAAGTGTGAAAAGACACATGATTAGCTAGCATTTGAACTCAGGTCTGTTTTGCTCTGCCAGAATGCATTGCCCAAATTAAATCTAATCCTTTTATACAGTGTTGCTCCCCAACATTTGAAGATGATTTTGAGAATCCTATCAACAGCTCTATCTCAAGTTGGATAAACTACCCCTTTGTTTGGTATACTTTTTTTTTTTTTTTTGGTGGTTAACCAGAAAAATGCACACATGTACCTAGCTATAAAATACACAATTTAGTTCACATCTGTGTATTCTAGCTTAATAACCCATGACCATTCCTCCAATCATTCTTCAGCAACGTAAGTTGCTGTCATGGTCAATGGTCCTCCAGAGCTGCCCTAGTTTGTCAATGTCTCTCATTTCATGTGGTCCCCAGAACTGAGCACACTGCTTTAGGACTACAGTTCAGCCCGCTGCATAGGAAAGAATTCCAAATCAACACAGTCACTGCAGCTCTTCCACACCCTGCTCTCACGAGCTCTCCCAAACTAAATGGCTTGAGCAAGGTCATCTGCAATTCATGGCTCCCTGTAAGACTCAGCCTTTGATCCCAGCTTTAGGGCTTTTTCCTCTAAGAAGATAAAGTTCACACCTGGCTAATGAGGTTCCTTCTCAAGTCATATCCAGAGTCTTGCAGAAATTTTTTTGAACACAGTAGAAATTGTTTTGCTTTATATACTTCCCTGATACTGTGGGAGAGACACACCTGCAGTAAACAACCCCTCATGGAATCTCTGTCTGCAGGAGGTCCACTAGGTATGGAAGCATGTCTCCACTTAGTCTCATTACCTTCCTCAGGAAAGACCTTATAGGTCTTTGTACTTTTTCATACCACATACAGAAGAGTCATGCTTAAGAGGGTAGGGGCAGACTTAATACAGTAGCATGACATCTCCACACAACTTACTTATTTTTTTATTTCCATAAAATGAACCCCAAATTTTACAATAAATTTTGAAGGCTTGGATCCTATCTCATCTCTCTAGTATGGCCAAATTTTCTTGGGTTGGCTAGTGTCTTACCTTTAGATGGATACCACTGAGATGGTTTTTCTCACCTCTGTGCTTCTTACCTGGGTAAGGGAGAAGAAAGGAGGATCAGCAAAGAGATGGAGGCCATGTTTAATACACAAATAAAACAGTGCTGTTGGGTCTCATTCAAGAACTCAGCTGAGGCAACTGTCACTTCCTCTTCCTTGAAACTTCCTTTGCTTGGCTTCCATTACCACATTCTCTCTTGATTTTCCCTCTACCTCAATGGCTTTTCTTCCTGGCTTTCTGTTGTTAGTTTCTCCTGTTACTCCCAGCTTCCTCCTGTTCAGTGCTCCAAGATTTAGTTCTTGGGCCTCTTCAATCTCTATGCTCACTCCCTTGGGAATTTTTTCTAGTCTCATGGTTTTTAATACTATGCATATGCAGGTGACTTCCAAAAATCACATCTCAAGTCCAGACCTCTCAAACTCCAGACATGTATAGCCAGCTACCTACTTCACATTTCGTCTGAGATATCTAACAGATACGTTGAACTCGACATATTCAAAACTGAACTCCTAGTCTTACCCTAGCATATATGCCTTCCTCATCTCAGTTGATCTTCCAGTTTCTCAGGCCCCAAAAATCTGAAGTCATTTTTTACCTCTCTCTCTCCAAGCCAACATGAAATCTGTAAGCAAATCTTATTTGACCTACCGTCATAAACACCCAGAATCTGACCCCTTCCCACCATCTTGTTCTATGCTACCATCATTTCTTGCTTGGAATATCTCAATACACTCCTGATAAGATTTTCTGCTCCTGTAAATGTCTCCAGAAGCCAGTGTGGTCTTCCTGAAATGTTAAATAAGATTGTGTTGCCCTTCTGCTCAAAACCTCACAATAGCTTCCAATTTCATTCAGAGTGAAAGTCCTTGCATTGATTATGTGATCTGGCCCCAAATACCTTTGGCTCTCTACCCCTCTCTCTCACTCATTCTCCTTCAGCACCTTCATTGTTCAAATGTCAAGGTACTTTAACCTCTCCTCCAACCAGAGCATACACATCCCATACTCCTGATCCCCTCACTCCACTTTTTTCTTTTTTGTTTCCACTATACCTAACATTTGCTTATATCTTATGTTTATTGCTGACTATCTGTTTTCTCCACTAGAATGTAACTCCACGAGGGAAGGATTTTTTTTTTTTTTAATCTGTTTAGTTCTTTCATGTATCTTGGCAACAAGAGCAGTGCTTGGTCCAGAGGAGACAATAAATACTTGTTGAATAAAGCAATTAATGAATAAATATACAAAGATTATGTAAACAAAAAGAGGTTCCAGTTTTGCTATTCATAGGCTAATAATTGCAATGGCTGGATAAAAAACAGATTATTCACGTTATAGTGCTGCTTATATTGTACAGCATAGCCATTTTGCGCTTCTCAAAGTGTTGTATGAGTGTCTTCAGGGGGATATGGCAATGGACCTGGGATTCCCAAAACCCAATATAAGCATGGCATTTCTCCCTTTAGATTCTAATTTTCTCAAAGATTTGGGCAAAAATATTTCTTTTATATTAATACAAACATGAAAAAAAAAAAGGAATACAAGCTTCGCATGAATCCTTAAGGATGGAACTTAAGAAAAAGCTCCGTTCTAGATTCCTCCATCACACATTTGCTTTTCTCTGCCCTAAGTGGTAATTTATGGAAAAATGCTGAATACTATTTTAAAATTAAGCCAAAGTCTCAACCGAGTCATTTTCCCTATGTTAAGTCATTCGCTGAGTTCACCAAACACTTTTCAAAGTATCTTATACTTATTCCTCAGCATCATAGAGCTTCCTTTCCCATTATCACCATTAGCATAGTATCTTCCTGGGGACATGCCTACTGTTGGAAACCAAGGCTACATGAAGGACTGAACACCACCCAGCAAATCAGTGAAGGAGAAAACAAACAACTCTACTGCAGTTGGCCAAATGTTCAGTGTTATGAGTCTCATACAGAATTTGTGTCTGATTCTTTAACTTTTTCCCATCTGAAAAGAAAAACAACCAAAGGCCTTTTAAATCTTTACTATGTAAGGAATTCCCATAAATTGTGAATTAAAGCATAGCATCCCCAAAATTTAAATAGACAATGATATATACCAATAGGAATCCCAAAGAAAAAAAATACAGTTAGTTGATTTATACGTAGAAAAAAGTCCAACTTCACCAAAATAAACGAAAGTATGGCACTATTTTTCTGTGACCAAATCAGCAAAGATCTTTGAAGATGGTGACCTTGGCTGCAGGGGTAGATACAGAGAAAGAGTCATCTTCACACACTGCTAGTGGCACTGCCAGCTGATGTTCCTACAGTTACTTTTATGACAAAACAATCACTCCACAACAACAATCATCTTATTATTTCTAATTGTTTCTGTGGGTCACAAATTTGGGCAGAACATAGTAAGAGTTTGCTTTTGCTGAAGAGAAAAAAAAAAGAGTTTGCCTTTGCTGCATGAAGGCTGAAGGCTGCAATCATCTAGAGATATTTTTACTCATGTGTCTGGCAATTGATGCTGTCAGTTGGACCTCAGCTAGGCTGTGGCCTCTCTATGTGGGTTCTCTGCCCGGGCTCATTGCCTAGAAAGGGTATTTCCTTTTTAACTTTTTAGTAAAAGTACAACATGCATAACTTAAGTGCACAAATCTCAAGCATACAGTAATATGAGTTTTTACAAAGTGAACATTACTGTGTATCTAGTTCAAGATCAAGACCAAGTTATAGAACATTACCAGCAAACACACAAGCCCCTCTCGTGCTTCCATTCTAGTCATAACCCACAAAAGTAGTCACTCTAACGAAATCTATCATTATAATTTCATTTTGTCTTTTTTGAACTTTATATAAAAGAGATTTATGTATGTTTACCTCTAGTGTCTAGCTTCTATTTCTATACCATAACCTTGTATTTCTTGCTATGAAATGTGGTGGAATTTATTCCTTTCATTAGCTGTATAGTATTCCAATGTATGAATACCATATTTGTTCATTCTCCCTAGGCCTCCTACTTAGGTCTTTAATTGTCTTCAGCAATGTTTATGGCTTTCAAAGTAAATGGCTTACACTTTGTTAAATTTATTCCTAAATAATTTCATGTTTTTAAAAATTCAGTTAATTATGGTATTCTTTAAATTTCATTTTCTAAGTATTTTTTTGCCAGTAAGTACAAATACAATTGATTTTTACATATTGACCATGTACCTTGTGGCATTTCTAAATTCAATTCTTAGTCCTAGCATTTTTAAAAAATTTCTTTGGATTTTTTAAAAAAATTCTGTAATCTGTGAAGAAGACTTTACTTTTTACTTTTCAATTTTAATGTCTGATTTTTTTTTTAATTAATTCATTAGTTTGCAGTGATGAGAATAGACTTTCTTACCTTATTCTCTCTTACAGAAAACATGTGATGTTTTGTCATTAATCATGATGCTAACTATAGCTTTTAAAATATGTTTATGTGCTTATGTGGGTATACACATGCACAGACATCCCACAAAGTCTTTATCGTACTGAAGAAGGTACCTTCTAGTCCTTGTTTTCTGAGAGGTACTATTATGACAGCTGTTGAATCTTATCAAATACTTTTCTACATCTATTGAAAGTAACAAGTTTTTCCACTTTATGCTACTAAATGATAAGTTACAGTGACTGATTTTTTAATGTTAGGCAAAACTTGCATTTCTGAAATAAACCTCATTTCGTTATATTATGCTTTTTATATTTTATACAGTTCATTTTGCTAATACTTAAAATTCTGCACCTATGTTCTTGAGAAATATTACCCTGATATTTTTTTTCTTGTAATGTTCTTATCATTCTTTGGTATCAGGTTTCTTCTGGGTTCATAGAATAAATTTAGAATTGTCCTCCTCTTTTCTGAAAAAGTTTAGGAAGTTTGATATTATTTCTTATTTACATGTTTGATATAACTTAATTAAGCCATATGGGTTTGGGTTTTTGTTGTTGTTGTTGTTGGTGGTGGTGGTGGTGGTGGCGGCAGCTTTTAATTTCAAGTGCAAATTGGAAATTTGGAAATTGGAAAGTGCAAAATGGAACAGATCAAGGCTATTTTCGAGTCAATTGTCATAAATTGTGTTTTTAAGAAATTTGGTCATGTCATCTAAGTTGGCTCCATTCATTGGCAAACATTTTCCATAATATTTCCTAATTATTTTTTTAAATGTCTGTAAGAACTGTGGCAATATTCTTTTTCTCATTCTTGAAATTGAAAACTTACGTTTTCTCTATTTTTAATTTTATTCCAGTTCTTATTTTATTTTGACTAGAGATATGTCAGTTTTGTTAATCCTTTAAGGAGCTAATTTTGGTTTGAGTTTGGTTATTCTTTTTTTTTTTAATAAATTTTATTTTTTTTAAACATATATTTTTATCCCCAGGGGTACAGGTCTGTGAATCGCCAGGTTTACACATTTCACAGCACTCACCATAGCACATACCCTCCCCAATGTCCATAACTCCACCCCCCCTCCAACCTCCCTCCCCCCATCAACCCTCAGTTTGTTTTGTGAGATTAAGAGTCACTTATGGTTTGTCTCCCTCCCAATCCCAACTTCTTTCATTTATTCTTCTCCTACCCCATTAACCCCCCATGTTGCATCTCCTCTCCCTCATATGAGGGAGATCATATGATAATTGTCTTTCTCTGATTGACTTACTTCGCTAAGCATGATACCCTCTAGTTCCATCCACGTCGTCGCAAATGGCAAGATTTCATTTCTTTTGATGGCTGCATAGTATTCCATTGTGTATATATACCACTTCTTCTTTATCCATTCATCTGTTGATGGACATCTAGGTTCTTTCCATAGTTTGGCTATTGTAGACATTGCTGCTATAAACATTCGGGTGCACGTGCCCCTTTGGATCACTATGTTTGTATCCTTAGGGTAAATACCCAGTAGTGCAATTGCTGGGTCATAGGGTAGTTCTATTTTCAACATTTTGAGGAACCTCCATGCTGTTTTCCAGAGTGGTTGCACCAGCTTGCATTCCCACCAACAGTGTAGGAGGGTTCCCCTTTCTCCACATCCTCGCCAGCATCTGTCATTTCCTGACTTGTTCATTTTAGCCATTTTGACTGGTGTGAGGTGATATCTCATTGTGGTTTTGATTTGTATTTCCCTGATGCCGAGTGACATGGAGCACTTTTTCATGTGTCTGTTGGCCATCTGGATGTCTTCTTTGCAGAAATGTCTATTCATGTCCTCTGCCCATTTCTTGATTGGATTATTTGTTCTTTGGGTGTTGAGTTTGCTAAGTTCTTTATAGATTTTGGACACTAGCCCTTTATCTGATATGTCATTTGCAAATATCTTCTCCCATTCTGTCACTTGTCTTTTGGTTTTGTTTACTGTTTCCTTTGCTGTGCAAAAGCTTTTGATCTTGACAAAATCCCAATAGTTCATTTTTGCCCTTGCTTCCCTTGCCTTTGGCGATGTTCCTAGGAAGACGTTGCTGCGGCTGAGGTCGAAGAGGTTGCAGCCTGTGTTCTCCTCAAGGATTTTGATGGATTCCTTTCTCACATTGAGGTCCTTCATCCACTTTGAGTCTATTTTCGTGTGTGGTGTAAGGAAATGATCCAATTTCATTTTTCTGCATGTGGCTGTCCAATTTTCCCAACACCATTTATTGAAGAGGCTGTCTTTTTTCCATTGGACATTCTTTCCTGCTTTGTCGAAGATTAGTTGACCATAGAGTTGAGGGTCTATTTCTGGGCTCTCTATTCTGTTCCATTGATCTATGTGTCTGTTTTTGTGCCAGTACCATGGTGTCTTGATGATGACAGCTTTGTAATAGAGCTTGAAGTCCGGGATTTTGATGCCACCAACTTTGGCTTTCTTTTTCAATATTCCTTTGGCTATTCGAGGTCTTTTCTGGTTCCATATAAATTTTAGGATTGTTTGTTCCATTTCTTTGAAAAAAATGGATGGTACTTTGATAGGAATTGCATTAAATGTGTAGATTGCTTTAGGTAGCATAGACATTTTCACAATATTTATTCTTCCAATCCAGGAGCATGGAACGTTTTTCCATTTCTTTGTGTCTTCCTCAATTTCTTTCATGAGTACTTTATAGTTTTCTGAGTATAGATTCTTAGCCTCTTTGGTTAGGTTTATTCCTAGGTATCTTATAGATTTGGGGGCAATTGTAAATGGGATTGACTCCTTAATTTCTCTTTCTTCTGTCTTGTTGTTGGTGTAGAGAAATGCAACTGATTTCTGTGCATTGATTTTATATCCTGACACTTTACTGAATTCCTGTACAAGTTCAAGCAGTTTTGGAGTGGAGTCTTTTGGGTTTTCCACATAGAGTATCATATCATCTGCGAAGAGTGATAGTTTGACTTCTTTGCTGATTTGGATGCCTTTAATTTCCTTTTGTTGTCTGATTGCTGAGGCTAGGACTTCTAGTACTATGTTGAATAGCAGTGGTGATAATGGACATCCCTGCCGTGTTCCTGACCTTAGTGGAAAAGCTTTCAGTTTTTCTCCATTGAGAATGATATTTGTGGTGGGTTTTTCATAGATGGCTTTGATAATATTGAGGTATGTGCCCTCTATCCCTACACTTTGAAGAGTTTTGATCAGGAAGGGATGCTGTACTTTGTCAAATGCTTTTTCAGCATCTATGGAGAGTATCATATGGTTCTTGTTCTTTCTTTTATTAATGTGTTGTATCACATTGATTGATTTGCGGATGTTGAACCAACCTTGCAGCCCTGGAATAAATCCCACTTGGTCGTGGTGAATAATCCTTTTAATGTACTGTTGAATCCTATTGGCTAATATTTTAGTGAGAATTTTTGCATCTGTGTTCATCAAGGATATTGGTCTGTAGTTCTCTTTTTTGATGGGATCCTTGTCCGGTTTTGGGATCAAGGTGATGCTGGCCTCATAAAATGAGTTTGGAAGTTTTCCTTCCATTTCTATTTTTTGGAACAGTTTCAAGAGAATAGGAATTAATTCTTCTTTAAATGTTTGGTAGAATTCCCCCGGGAAGCCATCTGGCCCTCGGCTTTTGTTTGTTTGGAGATTTTTTTTTTTTTTTAGATTTTATTTATTTTATTTATTTGACAGAGAGATCACAAGTAGATGGAGAGGCAGGCAGAGAGAGAGAGAGAGAGAGGGAAGCAGGCTCCTTGCTGAGCAGAGAGCCCGACGCGGGACTCGATCCCAGGACCCTGAGATCATGACCTGAGCAGAAGGCAGCAGCTTAACCCACTGAGCCACCCAGGCGCCCTGTTTGGAGATTTTTGATGACTGTTTCAATCTCCTTACTGGTTATGGGTCTATTCAGGCTTTCTATTTCTTCCTGGTTCAGTTGTGGTAGTTTATATGTTTCTAGGAATGCATCCATTTCTTCCAGATTGTCAAATTTGTTGGCGTAGAGTTGCTCATAGTATGTTCTTATAATTGTCTGTATTTCTTTGGTGTTCGTTGTGATCTCTCCTCTTTCATTCATGATTTTATTTATTTGGGTCCTTTCTCTTTTCTTTTTGATAAGTCTGGCCAGGGGTTTATCAATCTTATTAATTCTTTCAAAGAACCAGCTCCTAGTTTCGTTGATTTGTTCTATTGTTTTTTTGGTTTCTATGTCATTGATTTCTGCTCTGATCTTTATGATTTCTCTTCTCCTGCTGGGTTTAGGGTTTCTTTCTTGTTCTTTCTCCAGCTCCTTTAGGTGTAGGGTTAGGTTGTGTATCTGAGACCTTTCTTGTTTCTTGAGAAAGGCTTGTACCGCTATATATTTTCCTCTCAGGACTGCCTTTGTTGTGTCCCACAGATTTTGAACCGTTGTGTTTTCATTATCATTTGTTTCCATGACTTTTCTCAATTCTTCTTTAATTTCCTGGTTGCCCCATTCATTCTTTAGAAGGATGCTGTTTAGTCTCCATGTATTTGGGTTCTTTCCAAATTTCCTCTTGTGATTGAGTTCTAGCTTCAGAGCATTGTGGTCTGAAAATATGCAGGGAATGATCCCAATCCTTTGATACCGGTTGAGACCTGATTTAGGACCGAGGATGTGATCTCTTCTGGAGAATGTTCCATGTGCACTAGAGAAGAATGTGTATTCTGTTGCTTTGGGATGAAATGTTCTGAATATATCTGTGATGTCCATCTGGTCCAATGTGTCATTTAAGGCCTTTACTTCCTTGTTGATCTTTTGCTTGGATGATCTGTCCATTTCAGTGAGGGGAGTGTTAAAGTCCCCTACTATTATTGTATTATTGTTGATGTGTTTCTTTGATTTTGTTATTAATTGGTTTATATAGTTGGCTGCTCCCACGTTAGGGGCATAGATATTTAAAATTGTTAGATCTTCTTGTTGCACAGATCCTTTGAGTATGATATAGTGTCCTTCCTCATCTCTTATTATAGTCTTTGGCTTAAAATCTAATTGATCTGATATAAGGATTGCCACTCCTGCTTTCTTCTGATGTCCATTAGCATGGTAAATTATTTTCCATCCCCTCACTTTAAATCTGGAGGTGTCTTCGGGTTTAAAATGAGTTTCTTGTAGGCAATATATAGATGGGTTTTGTTTTTTTTATCCATTCTGATACCCTGTGTCTTTTGATTGGGGCATTTAGCCCATTAACATTCAAGGTAACTATTGAGAGATATGAATTTAGTGCCATTGTATTGCCTGTAAGGTGACTGTTATTTTATATTGTCTCTGTTCCTTTCTGATCTCCTACTTTTAGGGTCTCTCTTTACTTAGAGGACCCCTTTCAATATTTCCTGTAGAGCTGGTTTGGTGTTTGCGAATTCTTTCAGTTTTTGTTTGTCCTGGAAGCTTTTTATTTCTCCTTCTATTTTCAGTGATAGCCTAGCTGGATATAGTATTCTTGGCTGCATGTTTTTCTCGTTTAGTGCTCTGAATATATCATGCCAGCTCTTTCTCGCCTGCCAGGTCTCTGTGGATAAGTCTGCTGCCAATCTAATGTTTTTACCATTGTATGTTACAGACTTCTTTTCCCGGGCTGCTTTCAGGATTTTCTCTTTTTCACTATGACTTGTAAATTTTACTATTAGGTGGTGGGGTGTGGACCTATTCTTATTGATTTTGAGGGGGGGGTTCTCTGAACCTCCTGGATTTTGATGCTTGTTCCCTTTGCCATATTGGGTAAATTCTCTCCAGTAATTCTCTCCAATATACTTTCTGCTCCCCTCTCTCTTTCTTCTTCTTCTGGAATCCCAATTATTCTAATGTTGTTTCGTCTTATGGTGTCACTTATCTCTCGAATTCTGCCCTCGTGGTCCAGTAGCTGTTTGTCCCCCTTTTGCTCAGCTTCTTTATTCTCTGTCATTTGGTCTTCTATATCGCTAATTCTCTCTTCTGCCTCATTTATCCTAGCAGTGAGAGCCTCCATTTTTGATTGCACCTCATTAATAGCTTTTTTTATTTCAACTTGGTTAGATTTTAGTTCTTTTATTTCTCCAGAAAGGGCTTTTATATCTCCTGAGAGGGCTTCTCTAATATCTTCCATGCCTTTTTCGAGCCCAGCTAGAACCTTGAGAATCGTCATTCTGAACTCTAGATCTGACATATTACCAATGTCTGTATTGATTAGGTCCCTAGCCTTTGGTACTGCTTCTTGTTCTTTTTTTTTTGTGGTGAATTTTTTCGCCGTGTCATTTTGTCCAGATAAGAGTATATGAAGGAGCAAGTAAAATACTAAAAGGGTGGCAACAACCTCAGGAAAATATGCTTTAACCAAATCATAAGAGTTCCCAAATCGTGAGGGGGGAGAAAGGAGATAAAAAGAGGTTCAGAAAGAAAAAAAAAAATTAAACAATTAAAAGAAGAAAACGAATAAAGAAAAAATATAAAAAGGAAAAAAATATATATATATTAGATAAACTAGTTAAAAAATCTTAAAAAAGAAAAGGGTAAAAGTTTTAAAAAATTTAGCAGAAGAAGAGAAAAAAAATTGAAAAAGAAAAAAAATTAATTAACTGCAAGGCTAAAGAATCATGGGGAGAAAGCCATGAGTTCCGTGCTTTGCTTTCTCCTCCTCTGGAATTCCGCTGCTCTCCTTGGTATTGAAACTGCACTCCTTGGTAGGTGAACTTGGTCCTGGCTGGGTTTCTTGTTGATCTTCTGGGGGAGGGGCCTGTTGTAGTGATTCTCAAGTGTCTTTGCCCCAGGCGGAGTTGCACCGCCCTTACCAGGGGCCGGGTTGAGTAATCCGCTCGGGTTTGCTTTTGGGAGCTTTTGTTCCCTGAGCACTCTCCGTAGAGTTCCGGAGGACGGCAATGAAGATGGCGGCCTCCCAGTGTCCGGCCCAGAGGAGCCGAGAGCCCGGGGCCCCACTCCTCAGTGCGCCCTCAGAGAACAGCGCCCAATTACTCCCATCACCCTAGCCTCCGGCCTCGCTCTGAGCTCACCGAGCCTGCGACCGGTTCAAGGTAACCCGAGTTTAGAGCTCACTCCTCGGCTCTGTCTCTGTAGCCGGCTTCCCCGTTCTAATACCTGTAAGCTCTGCGACACTCAGACACCCCCGATCCTTCTGTGACCCTGCAGGACCTGAGGCCACGCTGACCCCGTGTGGGCTTCACCCCAGTTAAGCCTGTGGAGCGATGTCCCTCAGTGGAACAGACTTTTAAAAGTCCTGATTTTGTGCTCCGTTGCTCCGCCGCTTGCCGCGTGCCGGCCCCTCCCCCCGGTCTATCTTCCCGTCGCTTTGGATTCACTTTTCTGCCAGTCCTACCTTTCAGAAAGTGGTTGATTTTCTGTTTCCAGAATTGCTGTTCTTCTTCTCTTCGATCTCTCGTTGGATTTGTAGGTGTTTGCAATCTTCAGATAAGCTATCTAGCTGATCTCCCGCTACCTGAAGTATTCTCAGCTGCTCCTTCTCCGCCATCTTGACTCCTCCCCCAGTTTGGTTATTCTTTGTCTGCTTTCTATGTTGCTAATTTCTTCTCTTATTTGGGTTACCATTTTTTTTAATGCTTATATTTGGTTTTAATTTGCTCTTCTTACATGGGAAGCCTGGGTCAGTGATATAAAAGTTATTTTTCTTTTCTAAAATAAGTGTTTTAAAGGTATGACTTTCCCTCAGTATTCTTTCATATATTAATATGTTCTATTTTCATTATTATTCAGGTTAGAATATGTTACAAATGCTACTGTGGTTTCTTTTATCTATGGTTTATCTAGAAGTTTATTGATTTCCAAATATGTAAGAATATTTTAAATATCTTAGTTTTTCTACATTTAATTGAATTACATTATCATCAGAGAACACATTTTTTGTGATGTTAATACTTTGAAATTCATTGAGACTTATTTTTTAGCCCATGAGACTGTCAATAGTTCTGTTTACATTTGAAAAAAATGTGGATTTTGCTATTATTGGTTGTAATGTTCTATCGATATCAGTTAGGTCAGATTGGTTCACAGTGTTGTAAAGGTGTTCTATATCCTTACAAATTACTTTTCTGCTTGCTCTATCAAGTACTAAAGAAGGAGTGTTAAAATCCCCAACTCAATTGTGGATTTATCTATTTGTCACTTATTTTCCATCAATTTCTGACTTTCATAACTTGAAGCTTTGTTATTAGGAGCATACTTACCTATGGCTTCCTGATGAATTAACGCATTTGTCATTATTAAATATACCTATTCGCATTTGGTAATACTTTTATTTTTTCTGAAATCTATTTTGTCTGATAATGATAGTCATCCTAGCTTTTTTGTGATGAGTATTTCCATGATGGAACTTATCTACCCTTTAATTTTAAAAAAGTCCATAATATTATTTTTAAGGTGCATTTCTTTCAAACAATGTATGGTTGAAGTTTGCTTTTTTATAAGTCTAAAAATTTCTACTTATTAATTGCAGTGTGTACTCCATTTATATTTATTATAATGGTTGATTTGTTTGAGTCTATCACCTTGTATTTTCCTATTAGTTCTATCTGTTCCTTATTCCTCTGTTCTTTGTTTTCTGTCTTCTTTTGACTATACATATTTGTTTCAATTTTTAAAATGATTTCTCTAGGAATTAAATATGCATTCTTAAATTATCAGTCTTGCCTTTTCAAGTCTTATTAATGTTATACTTCTTCAAGTATAATAACTTGTATCAGCATACATCCATTTACCACCTTCCCATTTTTCAGGCTACTGTTTTATTATATTTTGCTTTATACATATTATAAACCCTCCCAAATTATTATTATAATTTTTGCTTTAAACAATTATCTTTTATTAGGAAGAAAGAATATGTTTTGATTTATACAGTTTCATAATCTATAGGGTTCTTTATCCCTTCCTATAGATTTGATTGTCTGCTGAGGATTTCATTCAGCTTGAGGCCTTTCTGTAACACATTTTCTAGTAATATGGATTTTTAGGTGATAAATTCTCTGTTTTTGTTTATCTGACAATTGCTTTATTCCACTTCTCTGTTTTTGAAAAAAATGTTTTCACTGGATATATAATTCTAGTTTGGTGTGTCTTTGTTTTGTTTTTCAGTATTTTGGAAATGTTGTCTGGTTTGTGTCATTTCTGATATGAGGTCAAACATTCCTCTTGTCATTTCTTCCAGTATGTAATTTATATTCTTTTCCTCTAGCTGATTTTTCAACTTGTTGTTTAACTTTGATTTTCAGCAATTTAATAATGATGTGTATAGGTGGTTTTTGTTTGTTTTTATTCATCCTTCTTGGAGTTCATTGAAATTCTTGGATCTGGGAGATCATTTTTTCCCCTTTTTCCTTATTAAACTTGAACAAATTTGGCAATTATTTCTTCAAATACATTTTTCTTCTTTATTCTTACTTTCTTCTTCTTCTGGGTCTTCTACTATATGTACACAAACCGCTTGATATTACCTCAAAGATTACTGGTGCTCTGTCCATTCATTTTTCTGGCCTTTCATCCTGTCTTTTTTTAGTCTGGATAACTTTTACTGACCTGCCTTTAAGCTTACTCTACCTACATTATACAGTGTCCTATCCATTATGAGCATATTCAATGGCTCTTTTAACCCAGAAATTGTATTTTTCAGTTAAACATTTAAATTTCTTTTTTATAACGCCTTCCTAAAATACTCGATCTCTTCACCCATTATATCCACATTTTCCTGTTAAATTCCTTTAAATATATGTTTTAAAAGTTCTTGTCTACTAATTTCAGTAATTGCATCATCTACGGTTCTGCTTTTATTGATTATGTTTTCTTTTAATTATTGTTACATTGTCCTGCTTTTTTGCAAGATTTACACTCTTAAGATTTTATTTCAGATATGTGAATAAAAGAATATCAGACACAAAGCATAATATTGTTTTGTTTTGTTTATTTACCAGAGACTGAAATCTCTTCTCTTTGGCAGTTAGGTTTAAGGGATTCCTCTTAGAACAAAATTGAATAGCAGCTTTAATTATACTGAGTTCATCTGTGAATAGCTCAAACCCTAATTTTCTTTGCAGGTATCTTTTTGATCTTTTCAGTATTGGAACTGAGAGGGATTTATGCTGCCACTCAAGACAAATTTGATTTGCCTTTGAATTCAAGGGCCCAAGTATCTAATTATTGTGAAAATGAGCAATAGTGGACTTCCAAACTCTCTCCACTGTTGAATTTCTTTGCAAAAATTCAGGAATATGGTAAGGGGAATTATTTGTAAGGTTTACCAAATTTGTTTTTCTATGTGGTGATTTCCTGGGTTCCCATATGTTTTGCCAAGTTAAATAGTATTCTAAAGCTCATCTGATTTTTCCTCAACCATGTAGTCTTTCTGATTATGGGAGGCTGGTTTTTCCATCCATTTGTCCTAGAATGGTCACAATTATGCATGGGAACTGCCATGGATTTCTGCTCAGTTATGAAGAAATAATTTCCCATTAGAACTCAGTTTATCAAGGATTCCTTATTTGTAGTATTATTTGCCAGCTGGTTAAAATAATAAAAACATGATTTTTATTTTATCTGGATTATTCTTATTGTTACCATGGGAAGAACAATCTTTTGAATCCTTCTAGATCCTAATCAAAATTTAAAAAGTATCTTGTATTTATTTTTGAAAAATATTTTATATGGATATAGAATCCAGATTTCCAGATATTGCATACTTAAAGATGTCATTCCATTATCCTCTGTTTTCTAGATTTTTTGGTCAAATTCAGTCATAAATCTTATTGTCCTTTTAAAGATAAGTATTTTTTTTTTCTGCCTCCAGCTCCTTTCCAGGTTTTTCTTTTGACTTTCATTTTCAACAGTTTTGTTAAGATAAGCCTACATATGGTACTATTATAATAATCCTAGGTGAGAATTTGTGGTGGGCTTACATTACCATTGAACTGCCTTTGTAGCATCTTCAAAAATTAACTGACCACATATGTATGGTTATATTTCTGGATTCTCTATTCTGTTCTTTTGATCCATGTGTCTATGCTTTTACCAATACTACCCTGTGTTGATTACATTACTACTATTTTATATTTTTATACATTTGTTCCTATTTTTTATTTAGACAGTTTATTTTAGAGCATTTAAAGAAATTAGAAAAAAATTTTTCATTATTACTTTCATTTTGACCATGTCCATCCCTCTGTAATTCTTTTCGAAGAGCAAAGTTTTTTCTTACCTCATGGGAAATTTGAAAGTTTTTTTTCCATAGGGAAGAGAGGTTTGGGCAGGGCCTAATGCCTATCTCACAGGGAATTCTGCTCTTTCCCACCAAAACTGCACCAGGATGGAGGCTCTTTTTGCTCCCTGCCTTGTCCTCATTCTTTCTCATTAGCACCTGAACAAGTTCCTGGGAGAAATTGATGGAAAGGATCCTGCAACTGGATGTGAATTACTCTTGTATTCTGTGGCTCATGGTAATTCTATATTTTCATAGTAGCCTACACTCAGTTTTTACCAATTCATTAAAAATATTAGCTAAGGGGCGCCTGGGTGGCTCAGTGGGTTAAAGCCTCTGCCTTCGGCTCAGGTCATGATCCCAGGGTCCTGCGATCAAGCCCTGCATCGGGCTCTCTGCTCAGTGGGAAGCCTGCTTCCTCCTCTCTCTCTGCCTGCTTGTGATCTCTCTCTGTCAAATAAATAAATAAAATCTTAAAAAAATATATTAGCTAAAATCTTCCTACCCACTGAGGTGATTATCCTATCTTACTCCTGTGCTATCTACAGGTAAGTCTGTGCTTATATCCCCCTTTTTCATTGGAAGCACCTGTCTTTCCTTAGACACTTGTCCTGCAACCTCAGCTCTCTTATAGGTTCAAGAAAAGTTATGATTTGTAGACTATCTTTTTCCTGCTAATATAGCAGGAGCAACAATTCTTCCAGCTTCCAATAACCCAAACAATAGGTGGAAGCCCCTATTTTATAAACTTTTAGAATATTTGCATACTTTTCTTCTAATGAATAACAATAATGAATTTTAAAGCAAAAACAATTTTTTTAAAATACACAGATTGTCCCATGCTGAAACTACTGACCAAAGTTCATTCAAACTGCAACTCTTGTACAATTTCTTAGATATGGGTTGGCTGTCATTTGTTAAGTATTTACTGTGTCTCAGGCATGGGATGGGATTGTGAACGTTCTGATTCATAACAAAGTCCAACTATCTTAGCCTGGCTTTTAAAGGTCTCCTTACCCAGGCACTAACCACTCTTCATGGCTCCATATTATCCCATTCCTCTGCAGGAATGTTCAGGAACATGCAGGTGACTTCCATTAATATTATCTGTTGAAACTAGTTCTGAGTCTTCTCTAGCTACAGACCTGGACAACTCTAAAAGCAGGCAGGGTGCCCATCATCAGTGTCCAGTCAGGTCTTAATATTAGAGAAATAATATTAGAGTGGAGAGGAAGGGAACAGTCTGGATATTTACTCATTTTTTTCCACAATTATTTACTGAATGACTACTATGTATCTGGCTGTACGCAAGGTGCCTGGCAAACAAATAGACAAGATCTCTGCCCTTATAATATTTAGAGCTTAGAGAATAATAAAAAATTAGGCCCTTGCACAATTGAGAAAAAAAGACTGCAGTTATTCTAGGATCTAAATTCCTCAAATTGGGGTGCCTGGGTGGCTCAGTGGGTTAAGCCTCTGCCTTTGGCTTAGGTCATGATCCCAGGGTCCTGGGATTGAGCCCCACATCGGGCTGGCTCTCTGCTCAGTGGGGAGCCTGCTTTCCCCCCTCTCTCTCTGCCTGCTGCTCTGCCTACTCGTGACCTCTCTCTTTCTCTGTCAAATAAATAAATAAAATCTTTAAAAAAAATTCCTTGTATTTCAGTAGCAATCTACAGACTTTCAAGTTGTAGTCTGTCAGCCAACCAGACTGACCTAAGACACCAGTGTTTCAAACCATAGTCAGAGAACTAGTCTCTAGTCCCAAGCCTGGAGTCCTGAGCAGGACTGGGGACAATCTCAGTCCTCCTGTGCCATCTTCCCTCTGTGCCCATTTTCCATGATTTGCATCCCAGCCATTCTATTGTGACTAGTCTTCCCCGAACCCCCAGCTCCTTTGGCTCCAAGTGGATATCTTGCCTTGTTCTTCATTATTGTACCCAACATATGCCAGAGACAGTTCTAGTTCTTGCAAGCTTCTTCCCCTAGGAGCTGGACCCTGTTTCTGGTAACTCCAGCTGCTGGCTGGGGTCTTATTCCAAAGCAGATGGACCACCCAGAACCATGACATTGTCAGCTTCCTGACTTCAGGCATCACTGCTGCCTGGATGCAATGGCCGCTGTGCCATGTCCTCCAGTTCCAAATCCCCCCAAATGTTAGTAAGTGCCCAGTGGGAGACTGTTTATGACACTTTTTGTGTTGGTGGCCTCTTCCCCATGGGACCAACTCTTCAGATCGGGTAAAGCTTCCAACACCAGTCTTGTCTTTTACCACTTCTTCCCAATCCCAACAGCCGGTTGCTAAGTCCCAGCATGTCTCTCATCAGAGCCCTCCAGAGATGTGACAAGCTTTTGTTCCTGGTTGTTAATCCTGGTTTTTATTGTCCTGTGATCTCATGTGCCAATGTCTGGCACTTTATCCATTTACCTCTTCTTATTTTCCCACAGCAACACAGAGATTTTTTGAACTTCCTTAATTCTTGTTTGTTTATTTTGACAGAATGCTTTTTTTCCGAGGTCCAATAGTGAAGGCTGGAGTCAGTGTGCATCTGCAGACCTAGATTTCTTTGCTGTGCCATCATCTGACTGTGTGGCCTTGGACAGTTCAATTCCCTTTGCTGTGATTTCATAGTTGGTAAAATGAAAAGGGTTGGCCCTAAGGGTTCTGGTTTCTTCCAGCTCCCAAATTTGTTGACACTAATTTGGCAGAGTAACTTTCAAGCAACTTCCCACTTGTTTTTCTCTCTCAAATGTCCACTAGAAAACAATATCCACTCAGCTAACACTTCTTTTCTCCAGCTTTGGATGAAGTATATTCCTAAATAAGACTTACACATCCCTTAATTTTGATTCCTATGTCCACTAAACTTAACACATTAATAATATCTTGAATTTATATAATATTTTATACTTCCCAAGTCCTTTCATGATTAGTACCCTACTGGATCATCATAATGACCCTATTTATTAGGAAGGACAAGACTTTCATTCTCAATCTCTCCCTCCCTCCCTCTCTCTCTCTCTCTAAGAATCTGGCATCTGATGCACTGGGAAGTAAGCTATTTATTTGCCTAAGGCATCACAGCTAGTTAGCGGCAGACTCTGAACTAGCATTCACATCTCCTGACAACTAGTTTAATAGATCTTTGATAGTTCCATGCTCCTCTCTCTTTCTCATTGAGCTTTTCCACAGCTACTGTATGAATTCCTCCAGTATTGATAATGTTCTCCCTTCTGAGTCTGACTACTGAAAGAACGGATGAAATAAATTCCTCCCTTCTCCAAGTAGAAGGTCTCTAGCAGCCAGCGTGAATCCTATTTGCAAGGTACCTTTCTCTCTGGGCTGTAAAGACTGTCAACGTGTGGTTCTCTGGTCAGCTATCAACTCAGCAATCTGATGAAGCCCAAGCTATAGTAAGAAAAGAAGTTAAAAAGGAGTTTTAGGCAACAATAATGACCTAGTTTCACTGGCTGGCTATAAGCTACCAAGGTTGCATAATTCAGAATTTTCCCAAGAGCTGAAAGAACTGCATGTGTTCCCTACTTTTGAGTATCAGGAAGGAGGGATTAAGTGGATGTTTTCAGTTTCACAGGAAAAGGTAATAAAAATACAAGTATATTTTGGGTCAGGTTCAATTTCTGCTTGGGTCTTCCAAATCTCTTTGAAGAAAATAGATTGTAGCATAACAGAAATGTTCACACCCAAGCAGATAAGATTCTTTGCCACAATCCAGGTAGTTATCAGTTCCCTAATACAAACCTAATTACATACAACGAGTAATATAGCAAGCCTAATAAAATGGGGAGAAAGTTAAACATAGTGGGTCAGGTCTGTCAGTCATAGTAAGACCATCATTAGTTACTATTTTAATGGTTCATTTGATTAAATGCTAAGCTATTGTCTTGTAATTATGTGTATTCAAGGGAAAAATACTCAAGTTCAATTAGGAATGTATCTTTTACTGCACTATGTTTAATGAAGTCGCAACATCACCATAATAAGCAAGGAATAATGAAAATCTTCTTTTGAAATTGCAATGGAAGTATTTGCACAGAAGTAGCTGGCATGTGTAATATGATGAGTTCCCTTAAATGTCTCAACTGTTGATCAAAAAAGCAAATTATATAAGTGGATACTGCGAGGCAGAAACATGTGGACACAGCTGGAGTGTCATGTGTCACGGTTCCAGTCATTGCCAGCTGGCGGTCACACAAAGGCAGGCCAAGCCAAACAATTACTGTTATTCATAAGAGCAAATGTGCATTCCAAACACACAGTGCAGGCTTTATGAAATAACTGAGCATTCAGATGCATCCAGACAGCCGAGCTGTTTTTTCATCACATGTCCCTGAGTGCCAGGCCAATATGGCAAACTGACTCTACTATTCAGAAACCCTTATCTTTACCCAATTAACCAAATCACTGTGACATTTGAGAGTTCTTCATGCACTTTGCTGAGCGCGTCAAACCAGCAGGCTTACCGGGCGGCAGATGCACAGCTTCTGGAAGCAATCTGCTTTCTTTCTTTCTTTCTTTCTTTTTTTTTCCTTGAGCTGTAAATACCCTGTTAGACCACTGCCTGTTACAAACCAGAGATTGGAGTCAGTCTCTAACATCTGAACATCCAGAGGTCCCCCTTGTTCTCAATTCTGTGTGCCTGTGTGATGGATGTCTTCCAAGATGTTGCCCTAGGAAGGTCAAGGGTGGCTGAGAGGCAGGGCAGGAGGTAGGGATTTCCCTTGTTTAAGGGGAAAAAAAAATTAAATGAGAGGACATTCTAGGACAGAATCTGGTCATGGGCTGAGATAAAAATCCCTAGAATGTTTAATTACAGACACCAAAGGAAGGAGAAATAATATGGAGCATTTATTTCCACAATTTTCATCTATTTTCTTCAAATAAAATGTAGCTATAGCTCCTTGCCTAGTATTTCTTTCAATAGACAAGATTATAGGCACATGTGAAAATGGGTGCCATCATGTTCTTGCTTATAGCTATTTCAGAACAGAAAGAAAGCTTGAGAGAAAGGTGTGCAATTGCTACAGAAGTTCAACAGCCACAGACAATGAATGGTTCTATCTTAATTCCTCCAAAGACACAGGGCACTCAATATAGATGAGCACTGTTCATTAGAAATATATGCTGAGCCATATTTCTGACTTTACATTTTCTAGTAGCCACATTCAGTAAAGTAAAAAGAAACAAATGCAGTTAATTTTAATAATTTATTTTATTTAACCTAATATATCTAAGATATTATCACTTCAACACATAATGAACATAAAAGTATTAATGAGATACTTGACACTTTTTTGGGTACTAAATCTTGTACTCTTGTGTGTATTTTATACTTATGCCTCAAATTTGACTAGTCACATTTCAAGTGCTTAGTAGCCACATGTGGCCCAAGGCTACTATTTTGGACAGCGCAATGCTAGACTTTGGCAGTGATAATTTCCAGTGTGCCCAAGCACACTTTGTCCAGCACTATGGATGAATTCTAACACACTGAATAAAGAGTCAAATATTCTGTTTCTGGTCTTAGCACAACAGTCAGTCTTCTTCCTCCTCAGCTAATTCATCCATAAAATGGAGATGATAACATCGCCTTACCACTGCAGTTTAGCTTTCTATAAGAGTTCAAATTCAATAATAGGTGTCGATTTTGAGAAACAGCATTAGATTAAGTGAACACCCAAAAACTTGTTGACAATAGCTGGAAGTTAAGAATTGAGGAAGAACACACTTTTCCTTAATTCTGTGTCCTGTTATTCCTTTCCAAAGATAGGTTTTAAAATCAGAAATAATTACCTATAAAGGTCTGTGGAGGATTTTTTATTAAATATCCAAGATTTTTAAAGTCACCAACATATGGTTACCATTCTTTTGTATAACAGGCTTTATTTCAGTGGCTGATGGCATATAGACATGGATTTCCATTTTCTTTTGAAACCCAACACAATGCTGGCACCACATTGTCCAGGAGACCCCCAGCCTGTGAGGTGCACCTTTATCAATGTGCTTCCTTCATGTGACTCTAAGTATCAGGCAATTTAGAGTCCTGGCACTATTTCCCTCAGCCATGGCTACCTCAGAGCCCATTGTCCCTTGTAGCTTCCCTGCGGTGCTGGTCTGCAAAGACAAGGGAACTATTTGCCTTTGGATTCTTCATGTTGAAGAATCCTGGCCAATAAGAATACCAGCAGCTCCAGCCCATAAGGTGCCACATCAAGTCCATCAACCCAGGTCTGCCATACTCAGAATACTTAGCATTAAATGTTTACTAAGACTAAGACTTCTGGTAACAATGACAAACTTCTTTGTATGTACAAGTGCTAATTTCGTATTTAAATTCAAAATCATAATCATGGTGGTAAGGCTTCCACCAAGTGCACTGAATTTCAAAAGGATTTTCAGATTAGTTAAGTTTATTCCTAAATATTTTATTCTGTTTGGTGTTACTATAAGTGGGACTGCTCTTCATTTCTCATTCTGATAGTTCATTGTTTATGAACTGGTTTTTGTGCATTGATTTTGTGTCCTGCAACTTTACTAAATTTATTAGTTCTAACGGATTTTGAGTGGAGTCTTTGGGAATTTCTATATATAATGTCATTCCATCTGCAAGTAAAGGCAATTTTACTTCTTCCTTTCTAATTTGGATGCCTTTTATTTCGTTTTCTTGTCTAATTGTTCTAGCTATGTTCCAGTGCTATGGTGAATAGAAGTGGTAAGAATAGGCATTCTTGACTTGTTTTTTCTTTCTTTTTTTTTTTTTTAAAGATTTTATTTACTTATTTGACAGACAGAGATCACAAGTAGGCAGAGAGGCAGGCAGAGAGAGAGGGAAAAGCAGGTGTCCTGCTGAGCCGAGAGCCCCCTGAGATCATGACCTGAGCCGAAGGCAGAGGCTTTAACCCACTAAGCCACCCAGGCGTCCCTCTTGCCTTGTTCTTGATCATAGAAAAAAAGCTTTCAGTTCACTGTGGACTTGTCATATGTGGCCTTTATTATGTTGAGGTATGTTCCCTCTATACCTAGTTTGTTAAGAGCTTATCATGAAAGTATATCAGATTTTTTCCAATAGATGTTTTTTGTGCATCTATTGAGATGATTATATGATTTTTTATTCTTCATTTTGTTAATGTGTTATATCACAATGATTAACCTATAGATGTTGAACCATATTTACAACCCTGATTACGGTATATGAATATTTTAATGTATTACTGTAGTCTGTTAACCAATATTTTGTTGAGAATTTTGCATTTATGTTCATCAGGGATGTTGGCTTGTAATTTTCTTTTCTAGTAGTGTCCTTGTCTGACTTTGGTATCAGGGTAATACTGGTCTCATAAAAGTTTGAAAATATTTCCTCTTCTTCTATGTTTTGGAAGAGGTTAAGAAGGATTGGTATTAATTCTTTAATGTTTGATAGAATTCATCAGTGAAGCCATCAGGTCCTGGACTTTTCTTTGTTGGGAGGTTTTTGATTACTTATTCAGTTTCCTAACCAGTAATCAGTCTGTTGAGATTTTCTATTTTTTCATGATTCAGTCTTGGTATGTGTCTGTTTTGGAATTTATCCATTTCCTTCAAGTTGTCCAATTTGTTGACATAAAATTGTTCTATGTAGCCTGTTTTTACCCTTTGTATTTGTGTGGTATTATTTGTAACATCTCTTGAATTTCTAATTTTATTTATTTGCATCCTCTTTTTTTTGTTTCTTGGAAAGCCTAGCTAAGATTTGTCTAGGTTATCTTAAAAAAAAAAAACAAAACCACAAAAAACAAAACAAAACAACCCCACAGCTTTTAGTTTCTTTGATATTTTCTATTGTCTTTTTAGTCTCTATTTCATTTATTTCTACTCTGATCTTTGTTAATTCTTCCTTCAACTAACTTTGGGCTTAGTTGTACTTCCTTTTCTAGTTTTTTGAGGTGTAAAGCTCGGTTATTTATTTGAGATCTTTCTCTTTCTGAATGTAGTCATTCAGAATAATAAATATAAATAAATAAACTTCTCTCTCAGAACTGCTTTTGCTGCATTCCGTAATTTTTAGTATACATTTTCATTTACCTCAAGTTTTTATTTTTTTAATTTTTTTAATTGTTTTCATTGACCTTTTGTTGTTCAGCAGCATGCTGTTTAATCTTGACATATTTGTGTATTTTCCAGTTTCTTCTTATAATTGATTTCTAGTCTCATACCATTGTGGTCAGAAAAGATGTTTTATATGATTTAAGTCTTCTTTAAATTTATTATGATTTGCTCTGTGGCCTAACATATGATCTACCCTGGAGACTTCCACGTGTGTTTGAGAGTAATGTGTACTCTACTGCTGCTAGATGGAATATTTTGTAAATGTCTGTTAGGTCCATCTGATCTAACAAATAGTTTAAGTCCAATGTTTCCTTATTGATTTTCTGTCGGATGATCTATCAGTTGTCGACAGTAGGGGTATTGAAGTCCCCCATACTATTGTATGCTGTCTCTTTCTCCCATCAGGTCTGTTAACATTTGCTTTATATATATGCATATTCCTATGTTGGGTGTACCAGTACTTACTAATGTTACATTCTTCTGATGAATTGACCTTTTTATCATTAAATAATACCTTTGTTTCTTATTATAGTTTTTGGGTTAAAATCTATTTTGTCTGATATAAGTGTAGCCACCTCTGCTTATTGTTACCATTTGCGTGGAATATCTTTTTCCATCCCTTCATTTTCAGTCTATGTGCATCCTTAAAACTGAAGTCAATGAGTCTCTTGTAGGCAGGATATAGTTGATGGGTCTTGTTTTTTTAATCCATTCAGCTACTCTATGTCTTTTGATTGGAGAATTTAGTCCATTTACATTTAAAATAACTATTGATAGCTATGGACTTAATGTTACCATTTTGTTAATTGTTTTCTGGTTGTTCAGTATTTCTTGAATGAGCGAATGGATGAATAAATGAATTAAATAGTCATTGAACTGAAATATTTTTTTACCATTTACTTATTCCCAAATCATTACTACAAAGCTTTAATTGAATAGAATGCTTCCCTCTGCCCCCAAATTACAATACAAAAATCCTTACCTTTGAAAAATCATGCCTCAGTTTGTAACAAGGTTTTAAACCTAAAGGCAGACCAACATAAATTGCCATTGGTAGCAAAGCTGGATGAGTATACTACCTAAGCTATGTGTGGTATGTGGCCTAAAACATGGGACACTCATGACCATTGTGGTCATTCAGTCATTCAGTTATTCAACAAATACTACTAATTGCCATATGCTTTATATGTCAAGGCCTCCACTAGGCAGTGCGGGGCACTGATGATCAAAAATCCCCAAAATGTTCTCTGTCCCACTGGGTTACTACTTAGTTGTTTCAGAATTTGGGGCACAAGATGTGATGAAATTCCCGGGTTCTGTCTGTCAGAAAGCGAAGATGAAGCTTCTTCTGTCTCTCACATTAAGAAACTAAAATCCCACTTTTACCTCTCCCTTCCTTCCCCCTCCCCCATCCCCTGATTTTAGCAGTTTTAGTAATAACACTCATCCATGGAACTACTCCAACAGTCACTCCTGATGCGTGTCCAAGTTCATTAGAAATAAGTTTCCCCTCCCCTGCATACTCCAGGAAGAAACAGCCAAGGACACTGAGGGGGAGGTTCATACTTAAACTGTTATGGAAGGACCCCAAACCCACATCAGACATCCTGACTCCCAGGCCTGCGCACATACTGTGCACCAACTCTGGCTAAAATCTGAGCTGTGTGATCCACCTCTCAGGATGCCCAGGGCTCAGTCAGAAACTTGAGCTAAGTGAGGACAGCCCACCTCCAAGTGCTCCCTGTCTTCTTTTCACATTTTTCCATGGCTTCTGACACATCTTGGCCACCCATCATTTTCCATTTAGTTATGGGCAGCCTTCTTATCTTCAAAGTGTTTTCCTTTGCCTTGCAGAGGGAAGCCTACCCCCAAATAAAGTCCTGGTTTTCTGTCTGTGCCAAGAACCTCTGCCAGGAGCCCAGCTGCTTTCGGACCATTGCCACCCAGCCTCGGCCTGCATTTCCGAGTTTCCACTACGGGAATAGATTCCTTGGAAGGAGACTTGCTGCTTTTGGGCCACGAGGCCCTGTTTCTGAGAGAAGAGACAGAGTGAGAAAGCCCAGGGGATAGCTGGCTCGGAGGTTCCATGAAAAAGGTTCGGGGCTGGCTTGAACAGTGGTTTTGTGTGACAGAAGAATCCCTCAGTCTTTCTCATTTTGGCCAAGGCTCCCTGCTTCTTTGTGGGATGCTGATGAATTTGTGCCTGGTTCCCCTCTTATGATTACCTCTGTGTTTACACTGTGCTGCCTCAGAGTCACTGCTGTATCTTGAATGCTCATTCAAGGAGAGTAACTCAAGGGCTGACAGCTGGTGAGGTCATTCCCCAGTCTAGCCAAGGCCCGTGTGCCATTACAATGAAGTAATAATGTATTTATAACACACCTAACCGCTGATGGCTTCTATTGCTGCGGCTTTTCCCTCTGCATTTGCACAGATGTTTTTTGAGAACTCAAGAATTGGCCTCCAGAAACAACCTCCTAGCAAACAAACTCTGTCTGTTGACTCTGGCGGGTGCTTATAACGAGAGTTGTTAGCACGCTGGATTTATGTTTCAAATATCATTTTAATTTCTCAGGCAGCATTTTTACCACAAGATGTTAATTCACTGGTGCACTTGAATCTCATAGCCTTTCTCTCTCTCTCACTCGTGTGTTCTCTCTCTCTCTCTCTTCTTTTTTAATGAAAATATGGACTTGGTTTCTAAGGAAATATTCTCAGTGCCTGATTCATCAAAACACAGTGCATGCATTTTCCATGGAATTTACTCTGAGATGTCATAGTCCTTTTACTCGATAAATGATGTACCTTGGTGATTCATTAAACCTCTTTCCATATCCCTTAGTAGCACCCTTTGTCATGCACAAGTCCTCTGCAATTAGTCCCAACAGGAGCAGCTGGTCTTCCTAAGAGACACAAGCTGATTTTAACATTTATCAGAAAATGATGGGAAAGTGTTTAAAAATAATGGTGCACACACTAAGTCAACATCTAGCACAGATTTCTATGAGAAATGTTGTCAACCTCATAAATCTTACTATTTCCTGATAGTGGTGCGTTCAAGATAACACCTGTAATTGATCCCACAATTAGCATTCCAGATATCAAAAAAATAAAAACAACAGAAAACATTTGTTCTGCCAGTTTTGTATTGTCCCTTCTCTTCCCTCTCCTGCAATCACCAGTGCATTTTATTTCTGTTTCTCTGGAAGGCATTACTTTACATAAAGCCATCCCCTTGGCCCACAAGCCCCCTCCCAACCCCATAGGGCAAGCATAACAAGCATAAATGTGTCTGAATTTGTACACATCCTTTCTGTTTTTTTCATGAGCTCTGAAACAGGTGACATCAACTCTGGGACTTGAGACAAGAGAGTAAAAGCCTTCCTCCACTCCTTCACCTCCAGCGCTCTCTGTAGCCCAGGGTAGTTGGCTTTTAACACCCAAGCAGTCCACTGATGCTTCCTAATAGACAACTCCAAAGCTTGCTTAATCCTGACCCTTGACCCCTTTGAAATTCTAGACTCTGTAGAGCACACCATCCCAGAGCTTCCCCACATTCATTTTTGCCACACTCCCCTCTCTCGGCCCTATCCAACTTCTCGCCCACTCTCTCTTCTCTTTTGTTACCTGGTCAGTCTTCCCTGCTCTCTGGCTCTGGCTCTGTACATTCTCCAGGGCAATCCTTTCCAACAACCCCCAGTCCATGGTTTCCACCATATTTGTGTTTCCAGCTCTGACTTCACTTCTCTCTAAGTACTGAATATGCACAACTCTGGATGTCTGGGAAGAGGGAAATTTCCCATCCATGGCTGGACTTGTCCTTTTCCCTCCTGCACTGGGTTCTCACTCATTGAACATCCTCGCCCTTCCCTGAGGAGGAAATTTAGCATCATTTCTGTCACCTCCTCCCCGCTGCCCCTGGCCCTTCTCGCGCACGGGTCTACTCCTTCACTTTGTGTGTCGACTCTTCCTCTTTGCCATCCTGAGAAACGTCAGAATCACCTTGGGGCTTCTGAAACGAACTTGCCAGGTTCCACCCTGGAGACTGTGATTCACTATGTCTAGGGTGGGGTCGGGCATCTGTGTTTTGATGAAGCTCTGAGGGATTTGGACACACGGCCAGCTGGGAAAGCAAGGCTGCCGAGACGGACTCTACTGTTTCCACAGCACCTGCCCAAAGTCAGGTGGGCTCTTTGTCATCCTCCACCTGGGCTTGCCCATCTCTTCCTGGATTCCTTCTTCCAATCAGACACCCTGCTACAGCCGGAAGAGCTTTCTGGACATACATCCGGTCATAACATTCCCTTGTTTAGAAATGTTGGCTGCTGCTTTCCACCTGAAAGTTCCACACCCTTTATCAGGATTTGTCACTGGGGCGCCTGGGTGGCTGAGTGGGTTAACGCCTCTGCCTTCGGCTCAGGTCATGATCTCAGGGTCCTGGGATCAAGCCCCGCATCAGGCTCTCTGCTCGCAGGAGCCTGCTTCCCCCTCTCTCTCTCTCCCTGCCTGCCTCTCTGCCCACTTCTGGTCTCTGTCAAATAAATAAATAAAATCTTAAAAAAAAAAAAAAAAGGATTTGTCATTTACTTTTCCCCCTCTGCCTGGGTGCCTTCCTGGTAACTTTTCCACTGTCAGGATGGCTCTCCACTCATTTCTGTGCTCCGTGGGTCATTCTTGTAGCACACATATTAGAACTGGAGTAGTTTTTCCAAGTCTAGCTCCAAAGCCAGCTTTCTCACCCACTGAGGCAGCCCTTCTTGGCCAGAGACACTCCCTGCTCTGTGTCTCCCTGGCACTGTGAACCACTTCTGCCCCAGGCCTGGTACTTACTGGGTTTACTGCAAATGTGCTTGCTGCTTCTGTCCCCACTACACACAAGGAATCCTTTCAAGGCACGGGCTGCAGCTCATTGTCTCCCATGCTCTCCTCTGTACCTGGCAATTAAAGGGTGCACACAGAGACTGATGGACATCAGTTTTCTTGGAGATTTCCACAGCAAGTTTCAAGGGAGGGGAGAGAGTAGGATTTTCAGGACAAAAAACTTAGAAATAATGAACATTATTTTCCATTGTTAGAAACTTTTCCCTCTTAATGGCATATTCAATGTGTGGTTAACTATTGGTTATATGTGGAAATTATACACTGATTTCCTACTGGACTCACACTGGTGTGGAAGAAGTACAAGGGCTTAGAGGGAAGAGAGTTCAAACCCCAGCCCTACCTTTTTCCTCCATGTAACCCTGGACTAGGCACCTAACATCTGTATGTTTTAGCTCCTTCATCTGTAAATGAAGCTAATTATCCCTACCTCGCAGAGTTGAAATGAGAATGAAATGGGATAGCTTAGAAGAAAACACCTGGCTGATAGAGGATACCTAACAAATGTCACTTTCCCTGTCCTCTCCAGAAACCAAAGGCGTACTTTTGTTAGTCGGTAGGACACCAAAGGACAGCCCTCAACTGCCAGAGCCAACCTGTCTTTCTCTTGTCTTTTTCTGCCTCACCTTTCCTTCCTGTCTACAGAGTGTGTGGTGGTAAAGCCATGAATGGAAGGCATGATTTAGACTCAGGCTTTTTACTTACTGGATGACCTCAGAGAAATTCCTTAATCTCTGTAGATCTCAGTTTTTCCTTCTGTGAAATGGGATGAGCTCATAATTTTATCATGGAGATTCCATGATATAATAAACATTGAGCATTTAGTACAGTGTCTGTCAAAAAAGGGGTCATTATATGGAAGCTGTGAAGAGCTCTAACGTCTTAACTGAGCTGTCAATATTTTGGGATACCCAAAATAACCAAGAAAATAAAAGATATTCTTCTCTCGCAGATATATCTTCCAGGATGCCTCCCAATGCATTGGGGTTTCCCTTTCACCACCTGACAGGAGAGTGACTTAAATGCCTCTATACTCTTTTGGTAAATTTTTATTGTGCTATGCAAGTTAATGCAATTAATTATAGGATTTAATATAATTATACTTATGTAATCAGTTTAATAATCCAACTCAATTTAAATGGTCCCCCCTCTTTTTTTTTCTTTCCCTCTCCCCCCCCACCCCCACCACATAGAGCACGTATCTTCTCATCCAAGCCATTGCTTGAGGCTTCTAGGAGAGAACTTGGCTTTCTGCCTCCCTTCAATTCTGGAAAACAGGAGGGGAGAGCCCTGAAGGTGTTATTGGGTCAACTCCCTTCTTGGATAATTCAAAATTGAGGCTACAAAGTGGCCTGTGTTTCTGACTGTATTCCTTTCTGATTGTTTTTATCTATGGGAAAAAGAAAAACATAGAGCCAAGTTCCAGTGAAGCCTGAATGCTGGGTTTGGTGGGAATTCCTATGTAAGACATAACAATCCTCTCCTCCCCATTTGGACAAAGGCCATGTCATTTAGGCCTTTCTCTATGGGATTTGAAAGCCTAGGAAAAAAAAATTTTTAGGGCACCTGGGTGGCTCAGAGGGTTGAGCCTCTGCCTTCGGCTTGGGTCATGATCTCAGGGTCCAGGGATGGAGCCCTGCAACGGGCTCTCTGCTCAGCTGGGAAGAAGCCTGCTTTCCCCTCTCTCTCTCTGCCTGCCTCTCTTCCTACTTGTGATCTCTCTCTCTCTGTTGAATAAATAAATAAAATCTTTAAAAAAATTTTTTTTTCAACTCAAGACAGCCTAATAATGAAGGATTACTCAATAATTGGTAAAAATGAGTGACATGGAAGAAAGATGGGCCAAGAGTCATAGAATCATATTATACCACATTACACGGTGAAAAACCTCTTTGCACTCCCAAATCCCATCTAGTATCCTTTAAAACCAATGGTTAGCTTGTACCTTAGATTGGAATAAATTTCAAGTTGGAATGTTTTTTCCTGATTCCTGTTTTTCTGAACAAGTGAGTAATCAGGCCTTGATCTATGGGCAACAAAGCCCAAAACTTGTATAACACTACTCCCTATGGAAAGAGAATCTTCTCTTCCAGAAGTTGCACAGACTGAGGAAGACCCAGAAATACTAAGGATTGTTCATGGGCTCTATCACGGTGAAGGCTAATTTAAATCAATCAATATTTACCATGTTTAAGTAATTAGTCTCCAGTAAAAAGCACTAATTAGTCAAAGTAACCATATCAGTCATAGACACCCAACAATTAGCATTTATTCTCACTCACACATCTGTGGATGAGCTCACATTGATGTGATTTATGTTGGCTGTAATAAGGCTTGGCTTTAAGCTCCTGATTGGGTCTAGGTATGCTTCACATGCTTCTAACCTACCTTGGTCTGGTGGTAGCCCAAAACATACAGTGCAACTGTGAAGCATATTTCACATCTGTGCTTGGAATCACACCTATTAACATACCACTGGCCAAGGAAGCACATTACCAAGCCCAAAGTTAAGAGGTTTATAACTCCACTCATTATAACGCCAAAGCAAGTCACAGGGTGAGGAATAGGGATAGAGAGGTAGGAGGGAGTGATTATTTACTGGGCAATAATATATGGTACCACAGTATCCTATTTACTCTACCTGTAGGGCAAGGAATTCAAACTTATCCACTTTTATTGTTTTAGTTACATTGTATATGAGCATAGAGATAATTATTTAATAAATTTGTTTAGTATTTAATAAGTTATTTTATATATTATTATACATAATATATAACTATATTATTTTATATTATTTAGTAAATAATATTTAATAAATTAATAATTACCTCTATGCGCATATACAATGTATTAAATAATTTACATTCTAAAACTTTAGTGACAGTACCTTGGAAGCTGAAGACAGAAGAACAAATTCTACCTCCCTGATTTCCTGAGAGGGTGATTTATGGATAAATAAGTTAGCCACCCTGAGTTTTAGGAGCCCTATTGTAAAATGCAAATGATCCTTCAGCCTGGCTCCCTGTATTTCCATGAGGATAAGATGAAATAATGATGGTCAAAGTACTTTAAAGCACCACTGAAATTATTACTTTTTAATCTAATTTGCAGAATGGGAACACCCTAACCCAAATAGCACTAATGCTTTTTTTCACATAGGAAAAGGGAAGCTGATCTTGAGGTAGAAAACTTGGGTTGGAACCTTGATTCCCTCCATTACTTGGTCTTTATGAATCTCAGTTTCCTTCTCTGTAAAATGTGGATCATAACATTAGTTCCGCTTACACCTAGTGTTTTGGAGACATCATACGAAAGAATGGATGAAAAACACTTCCTAAACTGTAAAGTGCCATGTCATGTACAATAGAAGCTCAGAGCTTCATGTTCTGTGGCATTAATGTCTATCTGTCATCAGATAACGGGAAGTCACAGAGAATTACAGGCTCAAAGTGATTATTCTTTATATGCAAATGTGGGCTTAGAAGGAGAAGCGGTTTTTGAGATAACAGTTTAAGGAAAACTGTGTCATAAATCTGAAGGCAGAGAAAGACATCCTTTGGTTGAGTGAGGAGCTTTTGGAGGAAGTTGAAGGCTAAAATTTTCCTCTGGGAAAAGGTAAGCAGAAGGGTTACACAGGTGCCAAGGGCCTGTTGTATGGGTATCTTACTGCAGGGGACTCGGGCTCTGCTCCAACTGGCTCTGCAGATCTTTGTAAGGTCTGAGTTTAAACCAGGGAACTGAACTTAAGGGAGCAAGGTGAGGTTTATCATTAAGAGCGGGGAAGATGGTTCTGGATTTATAACCCCACTGTGCTACCTACAGTGGCGAAGCATGATCTTGGGAAGATTACTCAGCCTATCTGCGCCTGGTTTTCTCATCTGTGATATGGGGATAAGCACGAGTGTCTAACTACCAGGGATTGTAAGCACTGACTGACAGGTAACATGGCCACATAGTTCTGTAGTCTCAGGGCCATACACGGGAGGCCTGAGAGAAGAGCAGAAATCTATTTCTTTCTTGGAGATCTTTCTTAGGGTAATTCCTTGGATTAAAATGATTGACTGGCTGGGACCCAAGGGTGGATGATCATACAGGATGTTCCTCCATCTTCAGGAACTTCTTCTAGGTTCTCAATTTAGATCCCCTGGGCAGGCTTTAAATATCGAGATGTCCACACTGTATTCTAGACCAATTAAATAATAATTGCTCAGGGTTTGGTCCAGGCATCATCATCATCTAACTCCCACTGCCACCTCGAGATGATTCCCATGTGCAGACAAGCTGAGAGCCACTGTTCTGGTACGATGGACACTTTCCTCCCATATGGTCTAGAGCACAGTGCTTTGGAATTAGATGCATCTGGGTTTGAATCACGATTCTGCTGCCTAGTAGCCAGGGACCTTGGACCTCTATTTTTTAATCTGTAAATGGAGACCACAGTCCTTATTTCATGAAGATGCTCCAAATATGAAATAACAAATCTGACATGACTGGTAATTAATGAAATGTTAAAAAAATGCGAGCTACTGATATTAGAAAAAGCCTCCTCCAAGCAATTACTCCACCTCATTTGTCTCTCCCCTGACCCCGTTCTACTTTCTACCACATTACCTGGTTTTATTTCTAGCATGTAAGACAATCTGAAATAATTTTTATTTCTCTCTTTATTGGAATATAGGTACTATCATGCCAGGGATGTTGTCTTGTTTGCCTCTGTGTTCCCAGTACCTAGAACAGTGGCTGGAACACAGTAGGCCTACAGTAAATACTTGATTGAATGAATGAATATATGAATGTTACCCTCCTTTGGAAAGTCTGATCGAAATAGTCTCCCTTCCTATCCATTTGAGAGTTTTTAAATGATTGAGTTCCCCTTAAAAGAAGTAACTGATTGCAACTTAAAAAAAAAAAAAAATTCTAGAAACTCATGGCTATTGGCATAGCATAGTTCTGGAAGGAGTTCTGGGAGAGGGCTGCGCCTAACAGCCTGTCTCCTTTTGCTGCCCTAGAGGCTAGAGAGCGCACACCTGCTTTTCTTCTTCTCTCTGATTGACTGCAGACAGGGAGATCTGGGAAAGGCTCTGGCTTCCCCCCAAATGAACTCCATCCCAGGTCACTTGGCTGGGGGAGGGGGCTGAAAAGCAGGCATTGTTTTCTCTCCCACCCTCCATATCTTCCACCTGTCCCCTCAGGAGCCTGCCTGTATCTATCAAACATTCAGTCACCTTTTGTTAACCCTTGAGCTCTTCAGAGCAAACAAGTCTCTTAAAGAGGAAGAAACGCTTGCAGGCAGTTTACCTGAATTCTTAAAGGCAAAACTTACAAGTTTGCGCTCATTGGTAAACTCAGGTGGATTACTTTTATAGCTGATTTAACCCAAAGAGAAGGGTCAGGGGAAGTCAAGGCTATTGAATAATCACACTTTGAAGGTGGCTTCCATCAGGCCCTTAGATGAGCACTCCAGATGGTAGACTCTACCCTTGGCCATGACTGAAAATCTAAACAGCAATTTCTCTCTTGAATCTAAGATTACAAACCAGGGAAGGACTTCAAAATTTACCTTGTGAAGAACAACCCCTTCAGTTTTATAAGTGTGGAAACTGAGGCTCGTAGAGTTTAAACTACATGTGCAAAGTGTCCTAGCTGACTACTGTAGACTCAAAACTGGAGTCTCAGTGTCTCTACTCCTGGTTCGCTCAAGTGTCAATGACCTCACAGCTGTCCTCCTTATTTACTAAAATAGAGAAGACAGACACAAGAGACTTCATCTTCACTGAAACACAGAATAAAGGTCACACCTGAAAGCTGAAGTTGAAAAGTAGGGAGAAAAGACAAGGGTTTGAGCAAAGCAAACTGCTCAAACGAGTGTCTGAACTTTGAAGTGATTCTCTGACCAGCCCCGTGGCAGAGCTTTTCCCGCCCTAACGAACATTCTAGTCTGTGTGGGAAAATAGAATTTATTGTTGTTATTTGTTCCCTTGTTGCCTAGAGCCATACTTGGGTATGGAGAATTTGTACTTGTTGGAAATTCAATAGAACCTTTACTATTTCATTTGAGGGAATCTCTAGGAAAGTTGGGACTTGAGCAGGGGTGTGCTGAAGACATTGTGAGCTACACCAGCCAAGTGTTTGCTGTGTTTTGCTTTCTTTACCTCACACTATACACCTGTATTAAGTAGCTTGTCAAGATAGTAATTTTTTTCTGGGTAAAAAAATGTACTGTATTCTTTGCTACCCATGCATTATTTAGGATGAGGTAGTTGTTTCGGTCAGTGCATTTAGAGAGTGCTCTAGAATCATTTTTGTTAAAATATTCTTTATCGAACCACCATGAAGAGCACTGAAACACAGACTCAGGGACAGAGGAAACTTTCACAGTCACACAGAAATTTGTCATCCTATTCAACATAAAATTCAAACTGATTAAATCATTTTATGGGTTCCATTGATTCATGTTGTTCCAGAGTCTATCAGAAAGGGGGATTTTGTTGGTAAATTGTTGTTATTATTTCTGGAGTGAGATTATCCTATAATTCTTCTAATTCTTAAAAAAAAAAAAAAACCCAAATAATCAAAAATGGACTCAAGAAGACGAATAACCAAAATAGAGCAATAAGTAAGGAATAAGTTCAAAATGCTGTCAAAGAATTACTTTTGAAAGAGACTTTAGCCCAAATTATTTTAAGTGATTTTTTTCAAAATTTTGTGAAAATTCCCATTACATATAATCTGTTCTTAAAGGAAAGGAAGAAAACCACTGTAATTGATTTTTCAAAACTAACATATTCCTGATACCAAAACCTGACAAAAATGCATTTAACAAAGCCACAAATCAATGTCACTCAAAAATAGTGAGAATATTTCTAAATAAAACACTAGTAGAATTTAGTGGTGTATTAAGGAATGATTTGCCATGAACAACTAGAGCTTATTAAGCAAATTAAAAATGTGTTACTATAGGAAATCTAATATACTAGGTCAAAAAAGAAAAAAAATACAATATGATAGTTCTTACAGATTATGAAAAGCTAAAATTGAATATTCATTAATGATTCTTTGGAACCCTAGATTCCTAAGAATAAAGGAAATTTTCCTTAATTTTACATGGAAAATCAAACTCAAATGAAGAGACAATGCCAACTGTAGAGGTATAATGAAAATGGCATTCTTATTAAAGTCAGGAACAAGGAAGGAGGCTTACTATCACCACTGATATTTAATATTGTTCTGAAAATTCTGACAAATAGAACTGGTGATAAAAAATGAGTGCACTTATTGGAAAGAAGCATAAGAGATATCATTATTTGCACATTACAGAAATGTCTACCAAGAATAAATAAGCAAGTTCAAAATACACATTAAGTAGAATTGCCCTTATAATAGAAAATTACTTAGAAAATATACAGCAAAATGGATTATACTCACAATAGTAACAACTAAACTATCTAGGAATAAATTTACAGGATAATTTGGATCTGTTTAAGAGGAAAAAAACCTACAAAACTTCACTGAATGTCATAAAAGGAATGTGACTAAATGGAGTGATATTAGTATATCCATATATTTGCTGATTCAATATTACAAAATTTCAGTTTTCCTAAATTAACTTATGTTTAATGTAATTAGAGAAAGAGTCCAGACCATAATTCTCATTTCATTTTGGAGGCAAGAGTTGACAAAATAACCTAAAATTTATCTGGAAGAGCAAATGGGATAAAAATCCTCAAGAAATTTTGAACAACAGAAAGGAATGCCATAAAACAACTTTATTACTATAATATTAAAATGTTTTACTACTGTGCAAATAACACTAGTGCATAGATTGAGAAAAGAATCTCTGGAAGGAAATAAAGAGTCCAAAGGTTATATTTAAGAAAGACAACATTTTAAATTAGAAGAGAAAGAAAAAAATTTTTTTGCAAAATATTTCTCTGAGAGTTGATTAACTATTTGAAAAAGTATTACAAAATAAGTGCTAATTTGATTAAAAACTGAATGTAAATATGACACTACATGATAGCTAGAGAAAGATCACTATCTGAATTTGGAATAGGAAAGAATTTTTGTCTATTAAATAATACTGAAAAGGACTGATGGTATCGACTATAAAAATTTAACAGCTCCTGTATGTAAGAAATATAGTCAAAATTAACTTTTTCAGAACCTCACCTGAGATCCACAGTAGCCTTAAAAACCTGGTCAGAACTAGCTCAGTGTGAACAGCCTTTGCCTCAGGACATTAGTCAAAAATTATCAGCAGCAATTGTTCAACACTGCAACTTCCTGGGGCAGGAATAACTATTGAATAAAGTAATTTTAAAAACTGAAAGTTAAGCTAAAAAAACTTAAACGTAAAAACTGGAGGATGAGATGTCCATGAGGGCTTTGAAAATCTCCAGCATATTCCTGGGAATTTGGATGGTCATATGCATGAGAAAGGTATGTGCATGCCCAAGAAAGACCTCCAGAGATCCTAATCTTTCACCTCTGGCTGACCTTGAGGCCCTGCACAAGTGGGAAGTAAAGGCTAGGGCAGGAGTGTCAATTGCCCGTGTTGAAGATGTGCCTCAGCATGCACACAAAGCCCCTTGACAATGGCTGGAGGACTTACTATTTCAAGGCATTTGAGAAATGTTTGTCTGATCATTAATTGACCACTAAACTAACCAAGCTGAGCCTTCACTGGCTACACATAACAACGGATACAGACTTGACAGAATTTGTTCATAAAAGCCACTAAACACACGGCAACAACAAGCCGCAGTGACAACAAATCGAGGATGATGAAATCTAATTTCCAGATTTGCCACATTATATAATCTAAATCTTTGCCGTCAATAAAAATTTACAGTACCTAAATGTAAGGGTAAAATTATGAAATTCTTTTAAGAAAATATAGGCTTAAACCTTCATGACCTTGGACTAAGTGATGGTTTCTTAGGGCACTAAAAGCGGAAGCGACAAGGAAAACATAGATAAACCAGGCTTCTCAAAATTAAAAACTTTTGAGTTGCAAAGGACACCATTCCACAGAATGGGAGAGTGACTGCTAATGTAATATAGGGTTTCTTTTTGGGGGTGATGAAATGTTCTGAAATTAGACCGTGATGATGCCTGCACAACATGTGATTATACTAAAGACCACCAAACTGAAAAATGACTGTAGGAGGGATTGTTGGTAGTAAATTTTATTTCATTATAGTTGTGTCCACATTTCACCTAATCACCCACTCAATTTGTCTTTTTAATCTGTTCACATTGTTATTGTCTATAACATAGATAGGGGCACCTGGGTGGCTCAGTCGACTCTTGATTTAGGCTCAGGTCATGATCTCAGGGTTGTGGGATTGAGGCCAAGTCAGGCTCTGTCCTAGGCAGGGAGTCTTCTTGTCCCTCCCCCTCCACTCATGCTCTCTCTCTCTCTCAAATAAATAATAAGTAATGAAATTTTTAAAAACAAAACACAAAGAAAAAACTTTTTTTCAAAAATAAAATTTCTAGCAGTTAATACAATATATTGATAAACCTAAGTCAACTCCCAGTTAGTATATATGTACTGAGGTATCATAATCCAAATGGCGAGAACATTCGAAATGATGGAGTCAGAGTCCCCCCCCCTTTTTTTTTAAGAGACAAAATAGGGAGCAGTTGTTCTTATATGGATGTAGAGATCTGTGCAAGTATTGTATCAGTTCTAATATTTAGAAGGGTCTCACTTCTTGTAAACCCACTTAGACTGAAAAGCCCACTTGGACTGAAAGGGATTGGGGAAAGCAGAAGAGAGAAAGATGAGGAATAGCCCAGGACCACTATTCCCTACGCTTCATTAATAGACTGGTTAGGAGAGAAGTGGACTTAATAATAGAACTCACCTAGTGTCAACCATAGTTATAATTGTATTTTTATAGCTGCAGCATATTAGCTAGTGATTTGGTAGTTTTATTGAGTTCATTCTACAAGTGTACACTTGGTTCTTCTCAATTATTTATCTTTATGAAATTCCCACTCACCTGGCTTTTTGTCTATGTCACTAAACTGAACAGTATTTTTCTTTTTTTTAATTTAAAAATTTTTAAATTTTTTATTATGTTCAGTTAGCCAATATATAGTACATCATAAGTGTTTGTTGTCATGTTCAGAGAGGGAGACAAACCATGAGAGACTCTGACCAGTATTTTTCAATTTCCTTTTCCTCTCCTCCTGATCACTAAATGTTGTTCTTTTTTCTTGCTTACTTGCTTTTTTTATTTTTTATTTTTTTTTCAGTAATTATCCAATTTCATTGCTTTGAATACAAGCCTGTATCTGGATTCTCGAATATGTATGTCTAGCCTGGCCCTCCAGCAATTGCCTCTTAAACAGTTACACTTGATATTCAATAGATATTTAACCCTTAATGTGTCTAAAACAGAATTATTAATTCCTATTAATGATATTCCTATCCCACCAAATATACTTCCCCTCTCCGTCTCTTTTCAGTGAATGGCACTACTAGTCACCCGGTTTCTCATACCAAAGATCTAAAAGTAATCCTTTATTTCTCTCTTCTTTCACAGCCTCATCAGTAAGTCCTATTGACTATGCCTTTGCTGTGACCCTTTTCTCCCAATCTACAAAACTACTACAACTCTAACTTCACTGCCACCGCCGCTTCCTCTGACAATTATAAAATATCAACTGGTACAATCTCTTTTGAAAATGGTTTATCAGCATCTATTAAAGTTGTGTGTATCATACTCTATGACCTAGTATTTCAGCTCCTATATACAAATATAGCAGACATGCATACATACACTCACCAAACGACATGAACTAGAAGGTCATTATTCTTAATAGTCCCAAATTGGAAACTATCTAAATGTCCATCTATAGTGGAATGGACAAATTAATTTATGGTGTAATCACAGAATGGTATAGTACATTGCAATGAAAATAAATAATTCATGACTACATACAACAATATGGATAAATCCCATGAACATAAGGTCAAGCTAAAGAAAACGGACAGTAATGAGAATATACAGTATGACTACATTCATATAGAGTGTAAAAATATGAGAAACTAAGCTATGCTTTTAGAAGTCAGGATACCCTTGAAAACAGCATGTGTGTGGGGGACATGACTATAAATGAGAAGAAACAATTCTGGGTGCTGGTGATGTTTCTTGATTTAGGTGCTAGTTACATGAGAAGTTTCAGTCTGCAACAATTTACCAACTTGAATATTTGTGTGGATTTTCTGTATGTATATTTCAATGAAATTTTTAAAAAAATCCAAATCAAAACCACAATATCACCGTATACCTGTCAGAATAGCTAAAATAAAAAAGATAAGAAGTAGTAAGTGTTGGTAAGCATGTAGAGAAAAAGGAACCCTCATACTCTATTGGTGGGAATGTAAATTGGGGCAACCACTATGGAAAACAGTATGGAAGTTTCCCCCCCAAAAATTTCATTATTGGGTATTTACCCAAAGAAAATGAAAAAAACAAACAAAAAAACACAACCCAATTTGAAAAGATATATGCGCGTGCACGCGCACGCACGCGTACACACACACACACACACACACACACAGGATGAGATCTTGCCATTTGTGAGAAGGTGGGCAGACCTAGATGGAATTATGTTAAGTGAAATAAGTCAGACTGAGAAAGACAAATACCATATGATTTCACCCATATGAACTCTAAAAAAATGAAACAAATGAATAAACAAACAAAAAGCATACTCAGACCTATAGATACAGAGAACAAACTGATGTTTGCCAGTGGGAAGGAGGCTGTAGAGATGAGCAAAATGAGTGAGGGAAATTGGGAGATACAGGCTTCTGGTTGTGGAATGAATAAGTTACAGCAATAAAAGGCACATTGTAGGGAATAGAGTCAATGATATTGTAACAGTATTGTATGATGATATGATAGTAGATAAACTTGTGGTCAGCACAGCATTATATATAAAGAAGTTGAATCACTATGTTGTATGCCTGAAACAAATGTCACATTGTGTGTCAACTATAGTCAAATTTTTAAAAATTTCCTAAAGAAATAATTCACAGACATAAATGTAAGAGATGAAACTATAATACTCTTAGAAGAAAACATAAGCCTACATCTTCATGACCTTGGATTACTCAATAGTTTTTAAAAATATGACACCCACAGTATAGGCATGTAAAAGAAAAACACAAATCAGTTGAACTTCATAAAAACTTAAAAATTTTGTGCTTTAAAGGACACAATCATAAAGTGAGAAGACAATCTACTTTATGGGAGAAATTATTTGTAAATCATATATCTGATCAGAGACTTACATCAAGAGTAAATAAAGGATTTATACAATTAGTGATAAAAACAATAATCCAATTAAAAATGGCAAAGTGTTTGAACTTTGAACAGATATTTCTCAAGGAATATATACAAATGCCCAACAAACACATAAAAGATGCACAACATGATTTATTAGAGAAATGTCAATCAAAACCACAGTGAGATACTACTTCATACCCACTAGGCTATAAAGTAAAAACATATAATAGTGTATAAAGATGAACAATAACAAGTATTGGTGAGGATGTGGGTAAATTTGAACATTGCTGGTAAGAATGTAAAATGGCGCACTTTGGAAAATAGTTCAGCAGTTCCTCAAAAAGTTAGACAGAGTTACCATATGACCCAGCAGTTCCACTCCTGAGTATGTATGCAAAATAACTGAAAATATATGCCCACACAAAATCTTGAGCAAAAAGGTTCATAGAAGCATTATTCACAATAACTCAAAATGCAAACAATGCAAATGTCCATCCAGTGAGGAGTGGCTAAACAAAATGCAGTCTAGTCATACCATGAAGTATATTCAGCCATGAAAAGAAATGAAGTAATGATACAGGGAACAGCATGGGTGAGTCTTGAAAACATGATCCTAAGTAAAAGAAGCCAGACACAAAAGAACAAGTATTGTGTAATTCCGTTTATATGAACTATCCCCAAAAGGAAAATCTACAGAGTTAGAAAGTAGTTTAGTGGCTCTCAGGGGGTAAAGAGAAAAGGGTTTGGGGAGTGATCCTTAATGGGTCAAAATTTATTTTCAGGGGGTGAGGGATAATGGAAATGTTCTTAAATCAGTAGTAATTCTTAAGTTCTTTACAGTTCTTAAAACAGTAGTAGTGGCTGCATAACTCTGAAAATACTAAAAACAACTTAATTGTGGTAGAAGGGTGACTTTTTTGGCATATGAATTTTATCTCAACAAATGTGTTCCTTTAAAAATATGCTATGAGGGGCACCTGGGTAGCTCAGTCAGTTAAGCAGCTGCCTTTGGCTCAGGTCATGATCCCAGGATCCTGGGATTGAGCCTTGCATTGGGCTTTCTGCTCTGTGAAGAGCCTGCTTCTCTCTCTCCCTCTGCCTGCTGCTCTGCCTACTTATGCTCTCTCTCTCTATCTCTCTGTCAAATAAATAAATAAAATATCTAAAAAAAAATATTCTATGAAATACATTACTTGAGTGAATCAAATAAGCATTTAAAAAAGAAAGATAATAGCCAATGTTGACAAAGATACAGTGAAACAGCAATTCTTACATGCTGCTTCTTGGAGTTTTGGACACTATTTTTCTACGTGTATCAATAACCACAAAAATATTTATGCCTTCTCACCCAGTATTTGTACATGATATTCTATGTAAATGATCAAATGGTTAAACCCCCTTATCTCACATTTTAATAAGCCTGTTCATTGAAAAAATGTAACTAATCTTTTTTTAATGAGTGTATCCTTTATTATTTTTTTAATGTATCCTTTAAAACAAATTTTGTCTGTAACTCTATGCTGTACCTTCATGTGATCATTAAAATTATATGACCAAAGAATATTTAATGTCTTGGTAAAATGCTTGTGATATAATGTTAAGTGAAAAAAAATATGGAAGTTTCTGATTCTTACTTGTAAGGGAGAGAGATTAGAGATAGAGATGGGGGGGTAGAGAGAGAGAAAGTGAACTAATACAAAGTATTAGACTCCTAGTCACCCCAGAATTGATCAGTGCATCTCTTTAAAAAAAAAATGGGCAAAATAAAGCACTCTAAGCATAGTCTATAGAACCCGATAAAGAGGCACTGTTAGATGCTGTTCTTTATACTTGTTATTCCACTGCCTATTATTGGATTCCTTTTTCCAACTTCATTCAATTCAGTTCAACTAAACCAATATTTACTATTTACCTACTAAATGGAAGACCTTGTTCTAGGTGCCGTAGCAAAAGAATAGATGGATATGTAATGAAGACAGAAGACTTAACCACTGGATGCATGCTGAGTAAAAAGACAGGTAAGAGGAGAAGGACAAGATGAAGGTAAAGATGAGATTGAAGTGCAGAGGCAATCGTTGTGAGAGAGGAAGAAAGAAAAAGATGTTGGTGCTTTGGTCCTCTGCAATATCTCTGAGGGTGAACAAGACAGTCATTATGGCCTATCTGTTTCCAAAATATATAAACAACTGATGGGGGACACAAGGCACTTTGAGAGCCTTCCACTTGAATGCTGAAGTCAAGGGGATGAAAAAACAAGAGATAAATTGGGAAGGAAGGCTGCACACTTGCTGCTGAAATCTATACCTGGCATGAGGTGGGTATTTAATAAACACATGCTAAATGAATGAATAAACTGCAAGTACAAAAAATGATAGAGAAAATTAGGGAGAAATTATAAATAGATCATGCGGACCTTCTAGAGCAAGTTTAGTTGAGGGGCAGTTAGCGTCCAGAGGCTAGATTCTCAACTCCTCCATTTGCCCAAGATTCCACAGCTAGCAAATGGAGGAGTTGAGAATCTAACTCAGGTAATCTGGTAGTAGAGTCCATACTCTTGTTTCTCTGCTATTGTGTCTCTCCCAATTTTGGTATGCAAAAGTATTATTATCTTATGACAATCTCTCACGTGTTAGCAATTCAATGGGTTGGCTCTCATAACAATGTAGAATGGTATTTAGTAAACAGGTCACCTGGGACATGGTCTTTGGATGATCAAAACCACTGGAAACCTGTATACTCTATATATGTCCCTGTTAAGGATACACAGTGAAAGGGGCATATCACAGCCCTGAGAAATTCTGCAAAACTCCCTTTAACTTTGTTTTTTCTGGCATTTCCTAAATTTATTTATCCATATTTATTTATCCATTTATTTATCTAAATTTATTTATCCATTTTTATGTAGTATGTATAAATGTCCCTCAGAATCGCTGTTTCATGAAAAATATTTGGAGGATTTGTACATTTGGAGGCTATAGCCTCCCCTAATGATATCTGAAGTCATCAAAAAGAATCAGAGGGCAAGCAGGCTCTAAGGATATCACAAAGTACCAACAGTGAAATTCCTGAGATCATTACATGGTTTATTTATATGTCATAGACAAAATTAGAATTGATTCACCTAGTAAGTATCTCTTTCCAATATTAGCTTAGAATCAGAAAATCAGAGGTTAACAGATGAATGATGGAGGCAAGCACCAAGTCAACAGCAAGAAATGACGGTTAAAGGCAAAACAGAAGACCTGAAAAATGAAATGAAAATACAAAAATGAAGACTTCCTCCGTAAATTACATGAAATCCAAAGTGAAACCCCGATGATGGGGTGGAAGATGAAGCACATAGCTCAGCGCTCTGTAAGAAATGAATAGCATTTGCAAGTGGGTTATACAGCAAAAACGGGCCCAGAAAAGAGCTGGGGATAGTGTGGACTGGGACAAGGAGACATAAAGAATTCTTAAGAATGGAGATGTCTAACATCCAGTTCCACTTGGTATGCTTTCTGTAATGTAAAGCCCCTCTGTGGACCCAAACCTTCAGTAAAGTGTAATATGTACACCACAGCCTATGTGATTACACTTTGAGGAATTAAGAGGGCTGAGGCTAGTCTGGATGAGTTGGAGAGCATTTAAGGGAAAACAGACCCAAAAGAGGTCAAGAATTCAGTGTGGGCAGAAGACTGGCACCAAGAATGGGTGAACATGAGGATTTGCAGATCCTATAATTTCACAGAAATTTTAGGGCATTTGTCCTCCACAGAATGTGGGATATGGGGCTTAAGTAAATTTTACGGAGATCTGAAAGAATGGGGAGGCCGTGGCTCCATCTGATGTGTCCTCCTTGGTTTTATTTAGATCAGTTTTTTCCTGTGGAAATCATCAATGCTTGTGAGCTGAATTGCAGTGAGTAATCGTAGGGTTATATAAGATTAGGTAGGAGAAATCATCACAGGACACATCCTGTAAAATCTTGACACTGACAAAGGGTTTGGGATTTTTTTTCCCCCATGAGTACAAGGGGAAGCTATTGGAGAGGTGTAGTATTTTTTTAAATTAATTAATTTATTTTTATTTTTATTTTTTTGCAAAGGAGAGACATGACTTGTGCTATTTTAAGAGGATCACTGGAGGTGTCCAGAAGTGGAATAAGGGAAGACTAGTTAGGAGGCTATTGTAATCAACCAGGTGAGAGAAGATGGGGATGTGGAATAAGGAACCAGCAGAAAAAGTGGTCTGATTCAGGGTATATTTTGGATTTAGAGTCAATAGGATCCATTGATGGACTAGAAATTGTCGTTAAAAGAGAAATGATGCTAGAGGTTTTACTTTAGCAAGTGGATGGATAGAGGCTGCATTTACCATGAATGGAAAACAAGAGAAGGCTTGGTTAGGAGAAATAAGTTTCATTCATGTTGGGATGGAAGTCTACTTTTCAAACCTGAGTATAAGGTACAGGTTTGGTAATGAAGTGGAGACCAAAGAGAGCAGAAGAATGGATCAGCGAGGCATCCTCAAAGGAAAGAGCGGAAGGGCCTAGAGAGTGAGGATGGTGAAGGCCATGCCAAGAAGGGAGTTGAACTCAACTAATCACAGTAACTGTGCAGGCCAAACTATTTTGTCTGATGGATGATCTTACTTTAGAGAGGTTAAAGGATTTATCTAAGGCTAGCCAGTCAGGGGCAGACTTGACTTTGGGACTCAAGTGTCCTGACTCCTGATGTTAAGGCAGCCAATATTGATACCTACTAAAGAAGGGTCACTTGTTGTTGGTCACTGTGAAGCACTGAGCTTCACAGGCCTTTATATAATTCAATACTTATTAACAACTCTAGGCTCTGAGAATATTATCATCTTATTTTTAGATAAGGAAATTGAGTCTTAGAGTTAATTGGTTCTTTATACAAACATGGGCAGTATATGAAATTTCTAGGTGAATAGTCAAATAGTTTCAGATCTTAGAGATGACCAACTCCCTCATATTACAGATCAGGAATCTAGCACCCAGAGAGATAAAGTAACTTGCCTATAATTCCTCGTGGTAGAGCTAAGTTTTGAACCTAGATCTCATAACTCTTTGCTTGATGTTTAAAATGATGGGATTTCTAAATATAATTTTTTCCAGATAATTGTTTAAAATGTCGTGTTGGAAAGATTCAAACATACTAGTAAAACCAATATGGACTGCATTTTTAAATTTCCTTCAGTTTACTATATTTTATACCATCATAGGAGATTTTAATAGTCCTTATAATATTATAGTAGTTATTACCTAATACCCTGTTCAAGTCTATGTATTGAAAAATTGATTTTGTGATGATTCTTTCCTGTGTCTAATCAGTTCAATAAATTAAACTTATAGGTCTTTATTCCAGGTCATTTTTTCCCCCTACAAAGAGCTTTAGCCATCACTCCCTCCATATATTATTCTCAGGTTTTCATTTGCCTATTCTGAATCTAACATCTGAAGCTCTTTGCTGCACACTGATGACTTCCTTTCCAAGCCCCTGGTTGCTATTATTGCCTTTGTTGTTTCCAAAGACAATGTGTAAATATTTGTTTTCATTCTGTGGAAAGGGATGCTGCTTCTGATCTCTGACAAAATATGTTCAGAAATACCAAATACTCTATCAGATTCCTAATCCTGGGCTACATTCCCAATTTGAGGAAACTATACTATATATGCCAGAAAATCACATTCTTCCAATGATTTCCAAATTTACTCCAGAGTTTTCCATGATGAAGGGAAGGTTTCCAGGCCATGCACATTCAAAATGAAACATTATTATTTAGAACATGTATTTGGTTCTTTAAAAGAAATATATTGGGGCAATTTGAGTACAAATCCTGCCAGCATAATTTCCTATTTAAACTAAGCGGATTAGCTCTCCATTTTAAACATAACCAATTTTAGCCCTGCCCTGATCACAGGAAATGGGGAAAAAAGTATCTACCTTTTAAAAAATGTGCCAGTCGTACCCTTGGCCACTCATGTTGTTTCCAAGTACTGTTACTTCAACTATGAGCTGTTATCAGCTCCAGTGATTAATTAACGGATTATTTACTAAAGTTAGTTTCTTTTCTTCTTTCCTCCTGAAAAAGATGCAGGAGACAAGTGAAGGAAAGCCAGACATGTGTATTCCATTTGAAATCCATGATTAAAAAGCTTAAAAATTCAAACCAACGTAAAAAACTGTTTTATTTTAATACTCTGGAAGGTTTCAGTGAACTCCATTATTTTCACTCACTATTTGCTTGAATAATTTAGGCAAGAAAGCTAAATTATACATAAAGTGTACAGTTAGAAGAAAAAGTTCATGCACAGCCCTAGGCTATAGCCTCCCCTAATGATGTCTGAAGTCAGTGAAAAGAACTCGTTAGACTGAGAGTAATTTCTCAGGGTTTAATTTTTTTTTCTTAAAGCAATAATGTTCTTATAAAAATCTGACAAATAATACGCTAAAAGAAAAGCCACAAAAGAGAGTCTCCAGTTAAGTCCTCAGCCCCTATAAATGTTCATTTAATTGCATGTAGAAGTTGGCTTTCCACACATCACAAAAGATGGTGTTGGCAGCCTTGAGTGATATGATTCAATAAGGAAAATACACGTCTTGATTGAATAGCGTTACCATTTGGCCTCATTAGAACTCCGAAGTTACGGGGTTAAAAGGAGATGCTTCATGCTTAGAAACAAACCAGAGATCTACCGTGGAAAGGAGATCAGCAGTCACTCAGTGTCCCTGGCACTCGCTAGGGTATCCTGCTTCAGGAGCAGCCCATACCATTATCCATTTGTGGATTCGCTAATATGCTCACATTCCCTTTCAGTTTAACAGAAGATCTGACTGCTGTAAGATGGCAGGAATATCAAAATGGTACAGTAGTCACCTTTGATTTCTGAGCTGCCTTTGTTCTTTTCTTAAAGTCTCATGATTGCAGAATTTGAAGGATGTAGTTCAACTCCTTCATTCTACAGATGAGGAAACTGAGACCCAGAGAGAAATGAGGAGCTCAAGGCTATGCAGCTAATGTCTTTGTTAACTCATTCCCAAATGTTTGTAGACACAGAAAGGAATTCCAAGTAGAGACCAGCCATATGTAAATGTGCAAAGGGGGGAACCAGCCTGATGCTTTGGAGAACAAGAGATACCAGTTATCACCTGGTCTACTCTCATCATAACTAACCCCCACCCCCAGCAAAGGAATCTTATGGAATCTATACCATGGCAATATATGCCGGTAGGTAAGCACACAGAGAGTCTGGAGCCAGACTGCCTGAGATTGAATCCTGACTGTGTCTTGTAATAGCTGTGATCTTAGATCACTTCCTTCTATCTGATTTATTTTCCCAACAGAAAAATGATGTTGGGTAATAACACAACCTACTGCTTAGGGTTATTTTAAGTCAATTTTAATGCATGTAAAGTGCTGACTGACAATGTATAGCATTTGGAATTAGATAAATATTAGTTGTTACTGTTAATATTAAGAGAACATAAAGAGGATTTCATATTAATTAAGTCTTCTGGTCATAGCTGATCAGATAAGGGGTGGTGGGCAGCTGACCCAGGTGGAGCATTTCTCAAGCAGTCCTATGATTTATGTGGCCTGCATTTGAGGGGATAAATTGGTCCATCAAAGTAGGGCCATTAAGGAACTATGAAACAGACAACCAAAGATCAGGGCTAAGTTAACCAAGAGACTGGGAGGAAAACTGATTGAGAAGAACCGGGGTAGTACAGGCATTATGGTCTCAAGAGAAATGAAGTTTTACAGTTTGGGGGAAGCCAAATGTTTAGAAAGGAACATTGGACTCACACTGCCCCCCCCACCCGCCCGTCCGAACCTTGGTTCCTGAACACTTTATATGTCTAATCCAATTCTATGGGTAAACAACTCGCTAACCCCTCTTTTCTTAGAGGTAACTGAAGTGAGCCTCAGGTCCTTGCAATCAGAAGAAACTATCAAAAACAGTTCTGCAAGATATGTGCATGACACTGGGGTAGAGACAGAGGTGAATTGCGAAAGGCTGGGTGTGCCAAAGTGGGTTTATATTGCCTCTTGGAAGCCACTATAAGTTACTGAAGGATTGAAACAGATGAGTCATGTCTGATCAAACCTGTCATCAGCTCTATAAGATCATCCATGCAACAACGCAGAAGGTAAATTTGAAGTACAAAAACGGTTAGAGGAGGAAGACTAGTTAAGAGGGTTTGGGTCTAATCTGGGCTAGAATTCATCAGGACCTGAACCAAGGTAAAAAGAGACAGAAATAGAAAGAAAAAAACAGATGAGGAAGGTCGTAAGAACCTGGTGACATGTGGGGTATAAGGAAGCTGTTGGGAGTCCAGCAAAATTTCTGATTTGAGTGTTTAGATAGACAAACTTCAAAACATAGTTTTGGGACTAGAAATTGAAAGGCTCACCTATCCATAAACCGAGAGTTTGAGGTATCTCTGGGAAATTAAAGTGAAGATGTACCTTTGCATTTGGATATGGAGTTATGGGGTGATAGATTAGGAGATATATAGATAAATCTATAATTGGATATGAAATATGGGGTGATAAATTAGGAGACTACAGGATAATGATGGTAGCTGAGACTAAGGGTTTGGCTGATGTCTTTTGAGGTGAGTGTAGATAATGAGGAGAGATGACCAAGGTTATGGTCTGGAGAACACAAATATGTATGGGGTGAATGAGAAGAGGGGCCCCTGGAAGAGTCTAAAAACAGGATGGAGAAAGGAAAGAGATCCATGAAAAAGTAGGAGTGAGCCTTAGGAACCAAGATGGAAGGATTTTTCAAGGTCAAGAGAGTAATTGGCAATATCAAGTACAGAAGAAAATTCACAGACAGCTAAAGGTACAGAACCATTCACTGAATGTGGAGCATGGAGATTACTTCAGAACTAAGCTAAAGGGTGAGAACAAAATGAAGATGACAGTGGGTTGAGGCATGAAGAAGGAAAATATAGGAAGAAAGCAAGTATACTTCAGTTATCAAAGAAAGAGGGATGAAGAGAATGTGGGCTCAAATAAGGATTATTTGTTTAGTACAAACCAGACTTGACATATTGATGAACTGAGTCAGAAGAGAGGTTAGGGACGCAGAACAGAGGAGGCCTGATGGAGCAAGGTGCCTGCTGGGGAGGTAGGAAAATGCGAAATCCAGGGCATAGGTGGAGGAATAAGCTTTGGATGGGATTAGGGCAATGCTTCCATGGAAACAGAAGGAGAGAAGAAAGGGACCGAGGCCAATAAAGCTAAGTTTGTAGTTGAAGATTCAGTAAGTTGAGGTCGCTTCATATTTGAAGTTGTTTTTCTCAGGGAAGTAGGAAGCAAGGCATTTTCTGAGAACAGGGAGAAAAGCTTTGGTGCAAGGGGTTTGAAGGGAAAAGGGAATGTTAGAAAAAAGCTGCTTCAAGGACCACGAGATGGGCAGAAGAAGAGCTTACAGAATTATGGGGCCATTTAAGAGCTCAGCTGAGTTTTGAAGACCCCTGGTGTATGGTGGCACCAGTCTATGTGCTGATTTGACTTCTCCAGCAGTAGATCGTGTCCCAGACATGGGAGGGGAGTACTCAAAAATGGAGAGTGCAGGACAGGTTCAAAGGAAAAGCAAGAACACAAGTAAGTGCAGAGTGATGATAGAAGAAAGATAGGTTCAGGCTTCAAAGGAATAGAAAAGACTCAAGAACGGGGTGTCTGCTTGGGAGGGATGAAACAGAGGGTTGTTTTGGAAGCTTTGCCATGGGTGGTCAAAAGTGGGATTCCTGACAAAAAAAGAGTGGACAAACAGGACAGGCATTTGTCGTCAGTGTGTGGGATACCAGAGGTGAAAATTTCAGAAATGAAGCAGTTTGTTGTTGCCCAAACCAAGAGGGAAGGCAGGTCTCCTCAGTTAGTCACAGATTTCCTTCTCTTAGAATGCCTCTGGCTCCTCTGAAAAGTCCCAGAGCCAAAACTAGAAGACCAAATGTGTTATAGAATGGCACAGACATTTGCCAGGATAATTTATCCTCTTTCGTCACTCAAGTTCCAACTGAGGCTGGGAAAGATTGAGAAAGTTTAATTACACTATTCTTCCGAGGCCATTGCAAGGCATTAATAAATAACTTGCTGTGATATGAGCAGTTTCACATCTTACACCGGCATCATTTTGTCACATTAGTTTAATAATGCCATCATGTAGCTTAGTATTAATGTGATACAGGAGTAAAATTACATGTGCACTTTTCATATTGTTATATTGAAATCTAGCGTGTCTATGACACTAACACTATTCAAATTCCATAAAATATACAGTCCCTAGTACAAAGACATTTTAATGTTATGTTAGAATAAGAACGCACATCATTACACTTATAGAACCACGCAGCGGAGGAGGAATGAACCAAAGGGCTTACCATTTGTGAGCCCTGGGGAAAACAATCTGAGGATGGTTTCTCTACATGACAACTCAAATTCTCCCTTCCCTGGTGATCAGAGCAGTGTTCACGGCCTTAGAGAAACAAGAGTCAGAGAATATTCTCGAAGGGATCAGTCAGTCAATATTTTTGGCTTCGTGGACAATACGGTGGCAACTACTAAATCTGCCTCGGGAGTGCAAAAGCAACCCAGGGCAAAATGCAAATAACTGAGCGTGGCTATGTTTTAATAAATTTTTATTTCTAGACACTGAAATTCAAATTTCATATGCTTTTCACACATCATGAATGAATAGTCTTCATTTGATTTCCTTTGCAACCATTTAAAAATGCAACAATACTCTTGGCTTGGGGGCCTTACAAAAAACAGGTAGAGGATGAGGTTTGGCCCTTTGGCCACAGCTGGCTGACTTCTGTGTGAGAAAATTCTGAATCTGCAGGGGCACCAATCCAGATCCAGGATTATGAATCTATCGGGACACTATGAGCAGATTCAAGTTCTCTTGCCAAACTTATATATGCTAGTATGTATATTTCTAAACTGTCTTTGGTGGGGAGGAGACACAGTCTTTCCTTTCTGTATTCTCCACTACCTCTCCTTCCACCCAGAGAGAGCTGGTTTTGGCTGAGGTGGTGTTCTCACAGCGACACATGCTCTGAGAGCCCGGCCAGAGCACTGAAGGAGGCTCTGACCTCATTTGTCAAAAATAAAAGGACCCAATTCTTTAGTTTAGACCAAGCCTTTGGATGCCCTTCCCTTTCTATTCAGTAGCAAAATATTTCCCAAAATTATGCTAGTAAACGTAATACGTTATATTTGAGCTACTCTATATAATTTAAAAATTTTAATTTACTTTTTCTTAGATGTCATGTCAGGTAGCAGGCTTCAGATCAAATTTAAGACCATCTGAATCCATTTCAGAGTAACATTATAAAATTTATCATATCTGAGCTCTATCAGAGAACTAAACTTCTTCCCTCACCTTCTTGTTTTCTAACTTAGATCCAATAATGAAGGACAAAGACAGTCCTAACAGACAAAGACAATCCCAATCCAAAAGGATCTAAGTAAGGCTCAGGCACACTTTGGGAGGACACCTAGACCTAGACTATCTAGAGCATTTCCTCAATGGAGAAAAAGAGGAGACTGGGGCTCATAGGTGGTGAAAGATGGAGAGGGGAGAGATGAGGAGACAAGGTGGGAGGAAAAGTCCTGAGCTTCTCTTTATCATCCTGCATCTCCTTTTCTTGTGTTGCTCCCTCTAGACCAGTCATCACAGACCTGGCCTTGCCCTCGCACCATGATGGGAGTGAGGGGGCCGACGCACTGTCAGCAGTACCTCTGTGGGATGAGGACTACAGCAATGGGAAAGCTAATCATAGGAGTGCCATGACTTTAGACTGATATTCTACGTCCAGAAGTGGGTCTAGAATCATGTTCTTCTTTCACTTAGGCCTTGACCCAGAGACAAGAACTTACTGCAATCTCATATCCCCTGGACATGCTGTAGGAAAAAAGTAAGATTGCAAGTTAAAATTTAGAGTTTCTGATGGTTTCACAGGTGGGCAGATGGAAAGCTTCTAATATCCCGCAAGGCCCCAGGACATTGAATCCCTTTTGTCTATTCTGGGGAAAAATGTATTTCCAGTAGTGGGTTTCCATAGGTGTCAGGCTGTACTTGTTGCCTTAGGCAATCCCAGAGAGTTGGGCACTGGGGCCATTCTCTATAAAGCCATTTGGGTGTGGTCCTGATTCTCATTGAGGGCTAAGCCTCGAGAGGGGAAGCTTCCTAGTAACAAAAAATCTACTCATCCTTTGAAAACATGTATCTAAAAGAATAGGCTGACCATAGGAGCCTGTTTGCCTGGGACAATGTCAGGCATTTATGGTCTAATTGTTAACTATGCCCCTTTCTTTTAACTACCAAATGGGATAACAAATTAAATTACCAAATTCCAAGGTTAGCTTTCTGTGTCAGAAGCAAATCACAATCACCCACTTAGAGATTGCCCACTTTACAGGGAAAGCCTCTGACCTTCAGCTACTTTAGGGAACAGTCTGTTTGAAAGTGCCATTTGCTTGGGACAGCTAGCCAATGTGAGGAGAGCCATGCTATCCAAAGAACAAAGTCTGTTGCAGTTGGGGGACAGAAAAGACTTCACAAAGAAAATATTTTGAACAAAAGGGGAAGGGTGTTGAAGGCAGAGGGGACAGCGGGAAAAAGGCTCAGATGTGCAACTTTTGGGGCATTGAAAGGTGATGAGTATGTCTGAAGTATGGGAGCAAGATGGATGGATGAGCCTAGAGCGGGAGGTGGGTTCTGGATTACACAGGGGACTTGATATCTTGCTGGGGAGTTTCAACTTTATCTTGCAGGTCACTGGAACTCATACCTGACTAGTCTTCTGAAAACTCGGAAAGAATTTTAGATGCAGATGTATTCTAAGCCAAACACACAATTTTTTTTTAATGTAACTAAGGAAATGTAAATATGTACTGAGTATTGAATATGTTAAAAAGAAACTATCCTTGTATTTATAATTTTGCAAAAACAAAACAAAACAAAACAATGTCCTAAATTTTTCTTTTCAGTGATGTGTACTTAAGTACACAGGGATTAAATAATATAATGTCAGGTTTTGCCTCAGAAAAAAGGAGCAGGGATGAAAAAAAATGGGGGTAGGTATAGGAAAATGCTGATGGTTGCTTAAGTGGAGGCATGAAATCTTGTATTTGCACCTTTGAGTATTCAAAAATTTTCTTAACAATAAGTAAAAAAAAATAAAATGCGTATGCCCTGGGTTTTACCTCAGATCTACTGAATTAAGATTACTGGGTAATAAGATGAGATGTAGAAACTGATTTGAAGGGTGGTGGATGATGGGCAAGAGGCAGGGGAACCATCTGGAAAGCCAAAGCAATTGTCCAAGAGAGAGACAATGAAGGGTTGACCCTCAGCAGTGGAGGTGGCGAGAGGAGGTAGGCATGAGATGCATCTTGTAGTTTACGAGACAAGACTTATGTCTGATCAGATGGTGAAGGTGAAGTTGAAGATGCCTCTTGAGAGAATGAATGAGTGAATGAATGAGAAACACAGAAGGAACAGACGGGAAGCATGAAAACCAGAGGATTTCGCAGTTTTAGCTATTCTAAGTAGTAAAAGTATGAGTCGCCTCTGTTAATATCATTTCAATATTTTTGTCATATTTCTTATTACTTTAAATCACCCCAAGACTTGAATTCTATGCAAGGAATATAATGCAAATCTCTGTTCCATCTTCCAGAAACATGTCTATATTCAGAGTTTCTAGCACATCTGCCTATGAATTAATTTGACCTGATTCACTATTTACAAAGGCATATATCCTCAACCTCATAGCATCCCTGATTCTTTTGCTCTTTCCCTCTCTGCCTTTCTCACTAACCTACCACTCTTGCCATTAGAAAATAAGCAATAGGTCAACACTTTTTAGTGCACAAATACAGTGTCCTTGCTTGTCTTTAATCCTCCCCCAAAGTGTGGAGGTGTACACAAACACACCTCTGAGACCCCAAGATCTGTTTCATGTGTGCTCTCAGCATTTTCCCCCCAGTCATTTCCTTTTTTGAGTTATAAGAACCTGCGCCTGAGACATGACATCTTTTAGGAAATCCAGCTAAAGCCCAAGATTTCCAACAACTAGGTTTATATTTGCCCAAGGGACATAATGTGGCCTGTGCATTCCCTCTGTGTTGAGAACCTCTCTGGAGACCCAGGTTTTTCCTGTAATCACCATAGGCTCTTGGCAGAAAGCTATATTTCTTCCAAGTCTTTCTTTTCATCCCTGTCTGAACCTGCCTTCATCTTCCTAATGGCTAATTAAAAAATTACAACCAAGAGCATTAAATACTAAACCCCTTCCCTGCTGTTCTCTGTTTAATTTCTGAGGCCCCAAGCAAAATGTCTTAAAAAGAATTAGAAAGAGCCACCTTTCTGCTTGCAAATTGCATGATGAACAGCATTCTAGAAGGGGCAGAGGCCTTTATTCTAATGGGTAATCCTTCAATGCAAGGTATGCTTGGATATTATTTACATCATATTCCAGAAAGATAAAGTTTTGCGGGGGGGGTCACATTCCCTCCAACATTATGACTTCACTTGTGTTAAAGAATTTTGGTGTGCGTGTGCATGTGTGTGCGTGTGTGTGTGTGTGTGTGTGTTTCCTTTTCCCTTGGTGCCTGATTCCATTCTACACTGAAGCGACTGTGAGTTTTAAAACTCACATTTCTTTTTCATTTAAGTTGGAGGTCTGAGCTTGATGAAAACTCATCCCAATTCATGATGTGCACACTTAAGCGGCTGCTTGATTTCATTTGCAAAGAGATCTTGGAAGGCAGTGTCTAAATAATAATCAACACAGTGCTCTACTTGCATTTGTTTATACATTATCTTAACACTTTATTACATATTTTAATAGGACGGGAGTTTAAAAGCCGGAATCAGACATAGCCAGCTCACTCTATTTTAGATTGTTCTTCATCAATTGTTTTTTCTTGTGATTATACAGTTTCACTTTATCATCCCTTTGATAACAATTTCTGCATGAAAATTGACTTTATATTTCATTTTTCCCGTCTGTTATCTTAGCGGCATTCATACGCAAACACCCTTTGTGCTGTGCTGGTAATATAACTGATCAGGCGAAGCTGTGCCATAAGAAATCAAAACCATAATAATGTCTTTGGGTTTTGCATTTTAAATACTGTGTTCATTGTTGCACTGAGGTTTCTGATCCCTTTCCAGACATTACAGAGATTACCTTTGGTAATGCCTATTTCATTGTACTTTGATATAAAATAATGTGTGTCATAAATCATCTGAGTGACTGTCATTAAACAGAAAAGCACCTACTTAGGATATGTAACAATTTGCTTTTCTAATTTGAAGAAGATTGAAGCATTTTAATTATAGAAGATCTTTATTAATGAGACTGGAATTCAATATAAAATCATACTCTTTACAGAATTGTGGGTTAGAAATAATAAAATCCGTATTCATTAATTTTACATTATTTTTGCAAGTGCTAAATAAAAACATTCTTAAGAGGGTTTCCTAAATAAAGCCTTATACCATTAATCTCAGAAAAAATTTGTTTACTTATTTGAGAAAAAGGCAAAAAAGAATCGCTTGTTATGCGGGTAAGTTCACAACCAAGAATTTAAAAACTTTTCAAATGTAAAGCTGGGAACATCATTACCTAAAAAGTTGAGAAAAAACAAAGAAGAGGCATAAAATGACAAGGGGTGGGAGGAGAGAGCTATTTAAAATTACTGGTGTGCTTCATAGTTTCAAGATTGCTTCCATTTGGAAAAGGATGGAAGTTTGGAGCCCTTCTCAGTAAAAAACAATTTAAAATTATTGGAGCCCTCCTCTTTAAAGGTGATCAGGGTTCTGCACACAGACACTGTAGCGAGATTTAAAATTATGAGAGCTCTTCACATTGTTTAAAACATTGATTTTTTTAAAAAATGGATTTCCCCGTTTCATTTCTTCAGTGACTAGATAATTATAGTAGCCTAGAAACGGAGGTACTTCATTCTGAAACTAGTTTTTCTCTTTGGCTCCTTCTCTTCTCTTTCCTTCTGCCTTTTTTTTTTTTTTCTTCTTAATAACTTTTCTCGTTTCCCTTGCTGCTAGGATAGACACATCATTCTTTGTTCTTGCTCATAAATCACCCTGTGACCAAGGAACCAGGAAGTTATTAGGGGTGAAGGGAAGGTCAGGTCGAAAATTCAGATTGATCTAACCTGTTCTTGCAAAATAGCACTTTACCTACCCCAAACCTAAGGCGAAGCGCCAATGCAGGGCTATTCCAATATGACTTTTACTCACGCTTCACGAGGGAAGAGGCTTCTGCAGCCTTTACAGTGTGTTACGAAGAGTCGTAGGAACCGCCAGGTTGCCATAGGTAAGTGTTTAGTTACAGTCACATTTGCCCACGCACATCGCTTCAAGTACACATTTCCTTTTCTCTGTTTGTCCTTTCTCTCTTCCCTTCTCCCTTTGTCTCTCATTAATAGGGACAGCTAAGACAGAAATCCTGAAGATTCAGTGTGGAGGCTAATTAAATTGTGGAGGGGTCCTTTCGTTGGGAATTGCAGTTGTTGCTTCCTCCCCTGTGTTAGAAATTGAGTCTACTGTGAACACACACACATACACACACAGAGTCTTACAAAGACTATAGGGATTTGATAAGAGATAATTAATTCAAGGTCCTTAGTTGGGATAACAGATGTGTATTTTCCCCAGTCTTTCTCTCCATTCCAAAAAGAAAATTCCTTCCCCAGCTCTGTCCTCTTCCCTGTTGGTTAAGTTTTAGGTAAAAGGCGGAAGCAGTGTTGTATGTGTTTTGTAAAAAGTTGTATCAAAGTGAATTGAACACGGTATTAAGTTTTTGTCAGCTTGAACTCACACCTGCCACACACAAGGTTTTTTGGCCTTTCGTGCAAATCATAACTTGAGTCTAAATCTAAAGGAACAGGGAAAGCAATAGAGCAAAGCTATCCAGATGTTGCTCAGTCTGTGCGATTGTAAATTTCAAAGTACCAGCTTTCCATCCAGATTTTAGTGCATTGGGAACTATATGAAAATTCCAAGACATACTGGTTTATTGAAATGTCTGGCCATTTCTTTATGAATTTTGCAACAGATGTACTGAGGTAAGCAATAAAACTGTGATAATAAGGAACATTTCCACATCAACTCACTAAACTACTAATCTATAATGAGGACCAAAACTCAGCAGTGCAGGAGGGTGATTTTCATTACTATTATTTTTTAACTTAGTGTCAAATGTTCAAATTTTTCTTTGATTTCACTTCTGGCCAAAATTTCAGGAGGCTTTAGGCTGATACATATATATAAAATATGTCTTGCTAGGGACGCCTGGGTGGCTCAGTTGGTTGGACGACTGCCTTCGGCTCAGGTCATGATCCCGGGGTCCCAGGATCAAGTCCCAAGTCAGGCTCCCAGCTCCATGGGGAGTCTGCTTCTCCCTCTGACCTTCTCCTCGCTCATGCTCTCTCTCACTGTCTCTCTCTCAAATAAATAAATAAAATCTTAAAAAAAAATATATATATATATATCTTGCTAGATAATACATGGTGTATGTGTATTTTGTGTTATTCCAAATAAATTGAAAATTGAATTTCAGTTGTCCTTTTTTTTAGTTTTAATTAATTTTATATTTAATAGAGCTGGTTACTGGTTTTTATTTTTATTAACATATAATGTATTATTTGTTTCAGGGGTACAGGTCTGCGATTCATCACAATTCACAGCGTTCACCATAGCACATACCCTCCCCAATGTCCATCACCCAACCACCCCATCCCTCCACCCTCCTTCACTCTCCAGCAACCACCAGTTTGTTTCCTGAGGTCAAGAGTCTTTTATAGTTTGTCTCCCTCTCTGGTTTCGTCTTGTTTCATTTTTCCCACCCTTCCTCTATGTTCCTGTCTTGTTTCTCAGATTCTTCATATCAGTGAGATCATATGATAATTGTCCCTCTCTGATTGACTTATTTTGCTTAGCATACATAATACCCTCTAGTTCCATCCACATAGTTGCAAATGGCAAGATTTCAATTTTTGATGGTTGCATAACATTCCACACTGTGTGTGTGTATACATAGTTTGAACAGATATATATATATATATATATATATATATATATATATATATCAATCAATGGAACAGAATAGAGAGCCCAGAAATAACCCTCAACTCTACGGTCAACTAATCTTTGACAAAGCAGAAAAGAATATCCAATGGAAAAAAAGACAGTCTCTTCAACAAATGGTATTGGGAAAATTGGACAACTACATGCAAAAGAATGAAACTGGACCATTTCCTTACACCAAACACAAAAGTAGACTCAAAATGGATGAAAGTCCTCAATGTGAGATATGTATATATATATATATACATATATATATATATATATATATGTATATATATATATACACACACACATATAGATAGATAGATAGATAAATCATCTTCTTTATCCAATCATCTCTTGATGGACATCTAGACTCTTTCCTTAGTTTGGCTATCATGGACACAGCTGCTATAAACATTGGGGTTCAAATGCCCCTTCATATCACCACGTTTGTATCTTTGGGGTAAATACCCAGTAGTGCAATTGCTGGGTAATAGTGTACCTCAATTTTCAATTTTTTGAAAATTTTGAGGAATCTCCATACTGTTTTCCAGACTGGCTGCACCAGCTTGCATTCCCACCAACAGGGTAGGAGGGTTCCCCTTTCTCCACATTCTTGCCAATATCTGTCATTTCCTGACTTGTTAATTTTAGCCATTCTGACTTGTGTGAGAGGTGTTATCTCATTGAGGTTTTGATTTGTATTTCCCTGATGCTGAGTGATATTGAGCACTTTTTCATGTGTCTGTTGGCCATTTGGATGTCTTTTTTGCAGAAATGTCTGTTCATGTCTTCTGCCCATTTCTTGATTGGATTATTTGTTCTTTGGGTGTTGAGTTTGATAAGTTCTTTATAGATTTTGGACACTGGCCCTTTATCTGATATGTCATTTGCAAATATCTTTTCCCATTCTGTCAGTTGTCTTTTGGTTTTGTTAACTGTTTCCTTTGCTGTACAAAAGCTTTTGATCTTGGTGAAGTCCCAGTAGTTCATTTTTGCCCTTGCTTCCCTTGCCTTGGGTGATGTTTCTAGGAAGAAGTTGCTGGGGCTGAGGTCGAAGAGGTTGCAGCCTGTGTTCTCCTCAAGGATTTGGATGGAGTCCTGTCTCACATTGAGGGCTTTCATCCATTTTGAGTCTACTTTTGTGTTTGGTGTAAGGAAATGGTCCAGTTTCATTCTTTTGCATGTAGTTGTCCAATTTTCCCAATACCATTTGTTGAAGAGACTGTCTTTTTTTCCATTGGATATTCTTTTCTGCTTTGTCAAAGATTAGTTGACCATAGAGTTGAGGGTCTATTTCTGGGCTCTCTATTCTGTTCCATTGATCTATGTATCTGTTTTTGTGCCAGTGCCATACTGTCTTGATGACAACTTTGTAAAAGAGCTTGAAGTCTAGACTTGTGATGCCAGCAGCTTTGGTTTTCTTTTTCAACATTCTTCTGGCTATTCAGGTCTTTTCTGGTTCCATTCAAATTTTTGGATTATTTGTTCCATTTCTTTGAAAAAAATTGATGGTATTTTGATAGAGATTGCATTAAATGTGTAGATTGTTCTAGATAGCATAGACATTTTCATAATATTTCTTCTTCCAATCTATGAGCATGGACAGTTTTTCCATTTCTTTGTGTCTTCTTCAATTTCTTTCAAGAGTTATCTATAGTTTTCTGAGTACAAATTCTTTGCCTCTTTGGTTAGATTTATCCCTATATCTTATGGTTTTGGGTACAGTTGTAAATGGGATCGACTCCTTAATTTCTCTTTCTTCTGTCCTGTTTTTGGTGTACAGAAGTGCAACTGATTTCTGCGCATTGATTTTATATCCTGAACTTTACTGAATTCCTGCATGAGTTTTAGCAGTTTTGCGGTGTAATCTTTTGAGTTTTCCACATAAAGTATCATATCATCTGCAAAGAGTGAGAGTTTGAACAGCTGTCCTTTTTTTAATCATTAAAAATAATACAGGAACATAGTACAGGTCTTTGAAGGTATCTTAACAAAAATTTGATATCATTTTATCATTATATGTTAGACCCAAGAAGCCCAAATCTGATGCATGGAGTCCCTTGGAATTCAAAGTTTTGGGTCTGATTCTCACAGTCTATGCTGGGAGGAGAGTATCACATTCCAGAAGCTGGGGGCTTGGCCTGGGCATGTCGTTAGTGGTGACCATTGACTTCACAGGTCATACCTCTGCAGGAAGAAGGTGCACCATCTTGATAGGCTTTTCTTACAGCTTTCTCATTCTTAGCCACTTCCCAGCTGACTCCTCTATCTGAGGAGGAATAGAACATTCCAGGATGCAGTCCCAGGAATGAGATCCCTGGGGTTGATACTAAACCATTTGTATCCCTTTCAGGGATTTGCAAAACTGTGAGATTAGAGTTTGGGGATGAATGGGCCTACCCTGAATTCCTCACCATTCCCCTTAGCAAGACTGACTATCGATCAAACAGGTCTTGAAATTCGGGGAAAAATTAAACAATTAAAGAAAACCAAAAATGAAATCACATCATTTATTTGATAATATGTGGAGCTTTTTATTCTTTCTCAACTTCTTCTCCACTAACCTGTGGTCACTGGAAATTAGATTTTTTTTTTTTTAATGATTAATTTAACCAGGAAGACTCCAAGAGACTTGGGAAGTACAGGAGGCAGTCTAGGGGACAAGGAAGGGAGTGGAGGCAGGTCCACAATCCAGGATATGGCTATAGCCCTGAAGGGCAGGGCCATAGGAATGCTGACGAACAAGCACATCATAGAACACGTGCAAAGCAGTTACAGAGGCCTCGGCCTTGTCCTCCTTAAGCTCTATTTTTTGGTCACATTTGGGAAATATTAGAGCTATTAAGATTCATTTGCTCTTCTCTGGATTTTGAAAATTATTTTCCTGACATTACTCAGTTTTCCCCAAGTAGGTTTTGTTTATTTCTTTTCTTTTCTTTTTTTTAACTATAACATGGTCTTCACTGGTCACTTCATATATTTTCCTGTTACTTATTTTGGAAGTCTTGCAGCCCTAGGAAAACAAACAAATAAAAAAAGCCAAGCAGGAGGAGGAGGTAGTAGATATGAAAAGAAGAGACCTCTATTTACTGAGACAATCAGCTCTGTCTTCTCTGAGCAAGGTAGCAGAGGTTTTAGTGGAGCCTGGGGCAATTCCCTTTTTGCTGTTTTTTGTTTGTTTCTTTGTTTTTCTTCGGAAACTCTTAGTATATTAAAAAGCAAGCATGGCCAAAGCATGGATGAAAAATTGTAGTATACTTCAAATATTTACATTTAACAATCAGTAGTTGTGAAACCCAGAAATACAATGACCACATACTGAAATTAACTTGAAGATCAAAAGTCAAAATTTGAGGCTTTTTTTTTTTTTAATGATTTTATCCATTTATTTGACAGAGAGGGAACACAAGCAGGGAGAGTGGGAGAGGGAGAAGCAGGCTTCCCACCAAGCCCAATGTGGGGCTCAATCCAAGGACCCCAGGATCATGATTAGAGCCGAAGGCAGACACCCAATGACTGAGCCACCCAGGCACCCCAAAACTTGAGGCTTTCATGAATGTGAACTGTGGGACAGATTCCCAGCCTACTTCTCACTGCCCAGCTCTACGCAGGACATAGGCCTGTCTGTGGCTGTGTTACCTACATATTGTGGGCCAGGTACCTCACCGAGGGCCTGGCCAGTGGCAGAGCTCAAAGATAGACTAGTTTCCTTTCCCTTCTGCTTTTTTTTTTTTTTTTTTCCCACTTTATTTAGACCTATCCTAAATAAGTTTTGAGCTACCCAGGGAAGTACAGGCTTTATTCTGCCACCCTGCTTTCTCCTGTTGTCCTGATGAACTATTTCTGAGAACCTAAAGCAGCTTTGATGTGCTTTAGTCGGCTTTGTTCTTTTTTTTTTTTAATTTAATTTTTACTACGAAAAATTTCAGACATACACAAAGATAGACTAATATAAGGAACCTCCATTTACCCATCACTGATCTTGAGTGATGATCAGTGATGCACTTTAAAATACACATCTGTGGCAATGACTGCAGAAAGATGGCAGTGGGTGCTTTTGCTCCACCACAGTCTCTGTTCACACCTGTGTGTTCATGGAACGAAACCTCATACACCTGCATCCACAGAAGGCTTCGTAATTGCGTTTGAACCAGGAAGACCGTCTCATTGCCATGGAGAGGGAGAGTCAAAGTGAATAAGGTTAGAATGACTTACTCCTAAGTGGATGCTTTCTCATTCTTAATTTCAGGCTTGGAAGTAGCTTAAAGATGTTTATTCACAACCAGGAGTAAAGAGGGAAAAACCACTGGCTGTACTCTGGAACATGTTTCCTGCTTAGTTGCTTAATTGAGAGAAGCCAGTTTGTGTGTGTGTCTATGAGTGTGTGTATACAAATGGAAAGGAAAAAAAAATGGGAAGAAAAATCAAGATGGAGAAATAGAAATACCTCAAGAAAAGTGAAATTGTAGCTGTGCTAATCCTTAGACTAGGATCTTGCAGAGCACACCTGGCTTCTGGAAGGGAGGCTTTTCTTACTGTCAGTGATAATGTTAAGTACAGGGCACAACAAAGGGTATTTAACAAGGCCATTGATGTATCCCACTGTGTAAAGGGAAGTATACAGCTCCATTACTAGGTTTTCTTTCTTTTTTTTTTTTTTATATTTTTATTTATTTGTCAGAGAGAGAGCAGAAGCACAGAGAACTGCAGGCAGAGCAGGCAGAGCAGGCAGAGGGAGAAGTAGGCTCTTCACTGAGCAGGGAGCCCCATGTGGGACTCAATCCCAGGACCCTGGGATCATGACCCCAGCCAAAGGCAGATGCTTAATTGACTGAGCCACCCAGGCGTTCCTGTATCCAGGTTTCCCTTTGATATTATTATCATATGATGATATGGTTCCTAATGAAAAACTGTGCCAAAGATGGAGCAGAACTGACTTGGCACTAAGAGTGCTTATTTATGTGCTGTTAGTACGTGCCAGTTTAGTAAATAGAAGGACAGGGTTGCAGCCAGCTTTGGTGGCAACTGGGAATTGTGATACCCACTTTAGGGCTTTACCACCTGTAGGTGGATTCTCTAACACTGGAGAAGTTACTTAATCTCTGTGTATTTCAGCTTACCACCTGTGAGAGCCTACACTCTTACGTTCTAGAAGGATGAGTGCCAAGAATGTTGAAAAGGGTGATGGGTGGTTGTGAACATAAAATGCTATGGTATCCTTACAAAAAAAAGGATGCTCTCTCCCCAGTCCATATTTTGTCCCATTCCACCGAAGGCTCCAGATTCTGGGCTGGCTTCAATGGCTATGCAATATATGCAGGCACAAGTGTCCCAAACTTGTTTAATGTGATGGCACCATCTTGAAATTCTTAATAGTTGAACAAAGGGCACCCCATATTCATTTTGCACTGGGCCCCACAATCCTGTAGTCAGTCCTGTCCAGAGGCTGACATCAGGAAAGCTAAGATTCTAAAATATATGAGAGGAAAACTCGAGGTCAAGTGGACCTCAGAGAAGCTTGTTAAGAACTATCTACCCTGGGGAAATTAAAGCAGATGTCCTATAGAATGTCATTTCTTGGTGCCATGTTGACATTTCCCGGGCTCATTTTTTTTTTTCGTTCTGCTGTATCATTTCTCTATGTCAAGCATTATTCAAAAAGTTCAAAGATTTCTGTAGTCTTTGAAACACTCCATTCTTTAACATTGGTTACATTTTGTTGGTTAAAATTTGAACACATCTTGCTTTCAATGAAAGCAAACTCTTTTTTTTTTTTTTTAAGATTTTACTTATTTATTTGACAGAGAGAGATCACAAGTATGCAGAGAGAGAGAGAGAGAGAGAGAGGAGGAAGCAGGCTCCCTGCCAAGCAGAGACCCCGAGATCACGACCTGAGCCGAAGGCAGAGGCTTAACCCAATAGCCACCCAGGCACCCGAAAGCAAAGTCTTTTTATTGTGTGCTTTCTTCTAAAACTTGGATTTTCAAAAGAACAGCATTGTTTGTGGTCCTATTTGCCTGCTCAGAGCTTGTAGGACCAGGGGTGATAATGAAACATCTTAGATTACATGTGTTTTTAGCTACTTGTGTTTTTAGCTACTTCTGAAGATGGCTAAGGAAGGAACACCACCTATCTTTAAGAAATTTTTTTAACAAAAAACTTTACATCTCAGTATTTAGGGAAAAGAGAGCCCTCAGGAAAATAGCTACTGAGGAGTCTGTGGCCTAGGTTAGCAAGATGGGGTGAGAACCCACTTGGTGGGCCATGGGAGACATGTGGGGCCTGACCAGAACCCAGGTCATCTATGGAATCTGCATTTTTATGAAGTCTGCAAGGGTGCCAGGGCACCTAGTTAGCACAGTGCTAGTTCTCTTCCACATTTCCCCAGGCTACAAAACAATTGGCTTTTTAAATTGCTAGAGGGTTTTCATTTATTTCTTGTGTAGGAAGCAACACCTCAAGTACCATAAAACCTCTTTCCTACCATGAGAACAGACACAAAGTGGGGTTGCCCCCAAACCATAACTTGCACAGGCTGGATATATGATACAGTTGGAAGAGTTAAAAAAAAAGATTCTTCCTTTTGTTCCCACTCCAGTTTAGCACTAACTAGAAGAGAGACCTAGAAGTCAGACAGATGGAAACTAAAGTATCAGCTTTGAGAACCATGCTCAAGTCCATGGACAACAGAGCTTGCAAACACTGTAGCTCTGGATTAGAGTCGTATTCACTGGGTCATAGCAAGGGAAGTGTTGGCGTGAGAAGTCCAAGGCAGTTACCCTGGGCCAGCAGAGAACTCCATAAGACAGAAAGAGCAAGTGCCAACCATTCCTTAGTTCCTTCTCTCTGGCTCACCAATCTGACAAAGCAATAGAGATGTGAGAAGAAAGCAACTCTGATTGTGCAAATTATTTCATGAGGATTGAACAGCAACAAAAACAGCTATTCCTCTTGAGTTTAATATAGGATATCAAAAAGTAAAATGCCATGAATACACATGCCAATAATTGAGAAATTTTTTTTTTAATGTTAAAAACATGTCTTTAAATCCTGTAAAGAACATGGACTAGCCCAAAAAATCTTGTGTCATTTAAGGAAGGAAAAAGCTTACTTTCAAGAACTTTTAAACTTACTTTAATAACATGCAAAACAATGGCCACGTTAATAACGTTCTTATTTCTTATTCATGAAAATTTCCATTGGAATGTCTACATAGCTATACTACAACAGACCTGTTCAAGGTTCTACACACTCTGGGAAGTAGACAGGCATTTCTTTAGGAAAGTCTTGAACTCATGATAATGACAGCAATGAACCCAACAAGGATGTCCCATCTGCCTGAATTAGGGGTGCTTTACCATATCAGTAAATGCAGGGTGGTGACACAGGGAGAAATGTGGTCACCCAAAGACCTTTTATGGTTTTTGTCACTGGGCTGCCTGTCCCCTAGAGATGTCAGTTTCCCCTTCAGCCTCTCCTTAATGAAACTATTCATTTGGCTGAGGCACTAAGAGGCTCCCCAAGGCAGGAGGGCCTCTTCCTAGCCAGTCTGAGGTGCTGGCCCTTTAAGACTGGCTTGCACAGGAGTCCATTCAGGCTAACTTGAAACCCAGCAGTGCCAGGAGTAGATTCAGTTCTGGTTTGCGTTAAGCTGGGTCTGAGAGATTCTCTTCCTTTACACAGAATGTTTGCAAACATTAAAAAGTGCACTGGGCTTCTTATTTCAGCGTGAAAGCTTTATGGTGTTATGGGACAAAGAGGAAGGTAATTCAGTTAGGGAGTAACACAATCACCTTTGATAAACTACACTTTTAGGTCGTCTTGGATGCGAAAAGGGCACTGGATGGGGGCAGGGTGGTCTCCTTGACTAATTTATTCCCAAAGTCCGCCAGTGTTGGAAAGGAAGGGTACTGGCTGGCTGTCGGGTTTTCTGCTGCAACATACCCTGTTGGAGGGGATGTTTTGTCTATTTGCAGAGGGCAGCAGCCTCTCTTTCAAGTGATTTGTTATAATGACGATGATTATTGTTGGATGATTATAGTCACCCACTGGCAGGATTATAGTTAAAAATTTGGCAGTGTTTGCATTATAAATGACTATTTTTACAGCTCAGCCATAAAAGTTTACTTAGGTCTGAAATTTGATATACAAGTTCTCTATCCAGGAGTGCTTTCCTTTCAAACAGAATTTTAAAAAATGGTTAATAAAATTGGTCTGTCTAATTTTCCTGAGTTATATGAGTATTTTGGAAAAACAGAAATGTATCATTTGTATAGGACCTCTCCACTTTTCCTCAGCTGGCCTTGAGTTTAAACAAGATGCTGTAAAATTTAAATGATTTAAACCGAGCTTGGATGTTTTGGGAAGAAATGATATTGTGCACAGGGCTAGACTAGAGAAAAGGAGAGGAGCACACAGTCTTTCTATTTAACTTTAAAAACTCTATCTATGGCCCACAAGTAGAAGCCCTTTTGGAACAATTATCACTTTGCATTTTCATTATGCATTTTATACCTCTAAGTACATAATCACCTGCTCATGTCTATCTGATAAATAATGAGATTTTTATTTCACATTTGCATTGTTAATTACAGTATATTACAGAAGTAAGATACCAGGCATCTGTTATTAATAGAAGGTAATTTTTTTTTTTTTTTAAATAACAAGGGCACTTTAAATAGACAAAGAGAAAGAACCCTTTATTGGAGGCCACCCAGATCTGTTGATAGCTTTTCATTTGCACTTTAAGGTAGATGAGGCAGGAATGGAGGAAAATACCACAGGAACTGAAGCTATCAAGATAAAATATAAATGTGACTTACAGTCTGGCAAGAGTTTATTTCCTTACCCTTGACGAAGTAGTCAGTTTTGTAAATGCCAATGCAATTAGATTACATTTAATGCTGAAAAGATGAAAAGTCCAACCCATGAAATTCCCTCTAAGAGTGTGATAACGTCTGGTCACAATATGAGGGTCCAGTTGAGAGAGCCAATTTTCATAGTCTCAGGATCATTATCTTTACTACCGAAAGATGATTCTTCTCAGCAGGGTCATTTATTTCCCCAACTCCCATGCCTGGAGTCTTACTGAGAGTAGTGTGGTGAGAAAAGCAACAGGCAAAAAAAATCTAGGAGCCTGGGAATTCTCCATCTGCCTGCTACAATGACCACCTGGATTGGTGGTTACCTCTCTGAGTAAAGTAGGAATACTGGAACTGTATTAAGCATCAGAATGCAATGAAGACACCAGGAAAAGCAGATGCATGATTAGAATGCAAAATAATCAAGTAATGACTAACCTTTGGGGAACACTCTGCATAGGCCAGTGTTGGGTGTATTCCTTTTGCCAATAGATTTACAACCTTATCAACTGCCACAGAGGGCTACAGAACTGTCCCAGAACTACAGACTCCTTCAAGTTGCTCCTTAATAATCACACCCTCTATCCAACCCTAACCTGATGTATTCTCCATCACTATGATTGTCATTTTGAGAAAGTTATAGAAATGGAATCATACAGTGTATAGCCCTTTGAAACTGGTTTTCTACTCAGGATAATGCCCTTGAGATCCATATAAATTGTTCATGTATCAATAGTTTACTCCTTTATATTGCTGAGTAAATTTTTATTGTATGCTTGTAGTGCTGTTTGCTTATCCATTCACTCATTGAAGGACTGTTGGGTTGTTTCTGGTTTGAGGCTATTATAAATAAAATTGCTATAAATATTCATGTACAGTTTTCTAAAGACAAGTTTTCATTTCCTTAGGAGAAATACACAGAAATATGATTGCTGGGTCATATGGTAAGTATATGTTTAACTGTATATGAAACTGCTTGTATAACTGTTTTCCAGTACAACTTTGCCACTTTACATTCCTACCAGCAAAGTATAGAAGATGCAGTTGTTCTGCATCCACACCAGCATCTGGTATTATCAGTATTTATCCTTTAGCCATTTTAATAGGTGAGTAGTGGTGTATGTCCTTGTAGCTTTAATCCTAATTTCTCTGTTGGCTAGTGACACTGAATAACTTCTCATGTATTATTTACTATCCATATATCCTCTTTGGTAAAGTGTCTGTTCAAGTTATCTGAAGTATCAAGTTCAAGTCAAGCTTTGAAAAAGTTTTCTTCTGTATTATAACTGCACTTTCCCTAGTGTATCTTCACAAAAAGCTGTAGTAATAAGTTAAATTTCTCTCCAACTATTGTGAATGCCAGCCATGCTGTGATGGGACACAAGGCAGCATTCAAAAAAAAAAAAAAAAAAAAAAACACACAAAAAAAACAAAAAAACAAAACAAAACAAAAAAAACACAACTTGTCATTTTCTTATAATATATCTTTTCCTGGTTCTATATTCCATGTCTGTATGCTAGGAATATTTCTTTTGGGTCTTTCATCAGGGACGGGAAAATCTCACTAAATTCAGATGACAAAAGGAAGAGGGACAGTGGAGCCAGGATGCCACAAGCAAAATTGTAGGGGAAAAGACATTTTTAGAGAGATGTAGGTAAGATTAGAAGTCTGACTTCTATCAAGAAATCATCAGTTATGTGTAAATATTAAATGTACCACAATAGTTGCTTTGGTGGGTGGCTAACTCCAGTAAAAACACAGAGTGAGAATTCAGAGTTGACTTTACAAAAGGAATCTTTCATCCAGCTTTAGAGTGCATTCAAAATATTAGTTGTCTTGAAAATCTCAATTTTCCAGGTCTGAATCTTTTTCTTAAGATACATCTAAAAATTCCTAAGAGAGTATGTTTTAAAATTTTACATGTGTAAATATTAAAAAGTATATTAAAGTAATCTAAGTAAAATAAAATTTATCATAATCTTACTTTGAAAATCTAATCAAAGCACACATCTCCTTTAATGGAGAAGAAAAGGTATGACTTAAGAAGTAAAGAAATAATGAAAGACCCTTAATATGAAGAGGATTTATTTTGAGGATCTTTTATATTGGAATTCCTTTACTTTAAAGCTACCCCCTTACACCTGGGCGTCCAGACTCTCTGCCTTGTGTGCTACCTGTTAGAGACCCTGCTTTGGCCCAATACTGGTGCTTCCTTCCCTTCAAGGAGAAGATTCTGAGCAGTCAGTGGAATGCCCACTTGGAGCCTGTTCTATCCCATCCCCCTTCAGGAACATCTCGGAGCCCAGAGACCTGGAATTCCCTTCCTAGAGGGATTGAATCTGCTTCCAGGGCCAACACATGACTCTTCCTTAACACCTCTTTCATCTTCTTCTCCAGGGCTAACCAGGCTTCTGGGATGCTCACTGAGAGGGTCCAAGTGTGCCAGGAGTGGCTTTTGTGGGATATGGTTGTGGACTGTGAGTGTGCACTACACGCTAAGGTTTCCCGTTCATGTGTGTGAGGCCTTCCCTATCCGGGATGGGGCCAGGCCTTCGGCTAGGGTTGGGGTAGGAGGTGCGGAGCATTTGTACTCTAGCTCTAGGCCCCACAAACAACACTCGGTTGTAAGAATGACCTGTAAGTTTTCAGAAGAAAAACATTTAAACTCCACCTCAAAATTCACCAGTGCCACAACTGAGATATTTCTGCTTTTTAATTCATGCGGTGTGTTTCATATCCTAACAGAGGTACTCCTTCTGACAACTCCTATAATACTTAGTCTGTACTCTCTGTTTAGAACTTAATTCTATTCTGTCACTTACAATGAGCTGTTTTTTTATTTGAGTTCTATTTTCTTTTGTCTCCAACTAGACTGTAAGTCCCTAGAGACAGAAAATAAGACCTATGCTTCAGTGGTACATACCTACTATATCTAGCAGAATTTTGAATACAAAGTAGGCAGTAAATATTTGTTGCTTGATTGATAAACCCGTAATGCCTTATAAATATGTTAAGCAAAAGTTAGGCTCACAGTTTTAAAACCCAAGTTTGTTGAGAAAAAGAAGCAGTTTCTCAGGTACAAAAGGAAACAATAAATTGGGGAAGGGAGAGTAAAGTCAACGGAAATCATTTGAGCATCTGGCTCAGTTTGCACAGACCCCTTCTCCTTCCCTGTGTCCCACCATCACCTCAGTCTTTAAAATTGATAGGCAGACCTAGGTAGGATCTAGGAGACAGGGCCAATTTCAGTTGTAAAAACAGTGGTAAGCAAGGGATTTGTAGAGCTCTGTTGTTTCACAGCAAACAACTTATTTGTGCCCAGATCAAAAGTAAATAAACAGAATGGTTTTGAGTGTGATTAAGAGGATTACATGTTAGAGAATCTGCTTTTGCTATTACGGCACCATCAACAGAAACTGCCTCTGCTTTTCTGGTCTGACACTACCAAGTGTTCCCATTAAAATATCAACAAAAGTCAGTTTATTCTTCTCCAAATCAGTTTCTGTTATTTTTCTAAGGTTAGTAGCATGGATTCTTTGACAGTTAACGGTTTTAATTTGCCTTATAACATAGCATGATTTGAGGTAGCTGTTTTTAGACTCGACTAGTCTTGCCAGCTGCCTGTATGACTGGGTCTACTCTGAGAATGGGACCATGCTGTCCATATAAGGCAGAGGATCTCAGAGTGTGGTCCAGGGACCATGGGGAGCCCCAAGACTCTAAGGAGGTATGCAGAATCTATGCAATTTTTGTAATGCTACTGACATGTTATTGGCCTTCTCATTCTCATTCTCTTATGAAACATACAATAGAGTTTTCCAGAGGCCACATGACATGATGACACCTTTGCTCTGATGAATAATGGACTGTGTCTTGTGTATTCTGGGATCTTAAAGATTGCTCAATCTCAATTTCTTTCTTTTTTGTTGTTGTTGTTGTTTTTTTTTAAGATTTTATTTATTTATCTGAGAGAGAGATAGTAGGGTGGGGTGAGGGAGAAGCAGTCTCCCCTCTTAGCAGAGAGCCCAATGTAAGGTGGACTCGATGCCAGGACCCTGGCATCATGACCTGAGCCGAAAGCAGACGCTTAACCAGTTGAGCCACTCAGGTGCCCCTTACTTTCTAATACAGAAAATACCTATAGACATAACCCACATAAATAAAAAGCTCTTTGGGGTCCTCAATCTTTAAGAGTATAAAAAGGGTCCTGGGAGTAAAAAGTTTGAGAAGCACCGCCTTAAAGACAAAAAAGACTATCTAGATCTTTAGTTAGTACTTGAGTATACCAAAGTTCAGGGGAAAATGAGAGAAATAATTGAAAGGTAGAAAATCAGGTTTATAAGAAGAGGTGAAAGCAATGGGGATTGATCATCCTGGAGAAGAGCAGCTGGAGAGATGCCTTAATAATCTTCAGGTATGTGCAGGGCTGCTGTGCAGAACAAGGAGAGGTTGGCTGACATGCAGTGTGTGAGATTCAAACTGGAGATAAAGCAGGCTTCTCTGACAGGCACAGTTAAACAGCAGAGTGGGTGACTGACGGGCTTGTGGCATCTCCTCCTCTGGAGGTCTTTAAAAACCAGCTAGATTTCCATCTGTCTGGTCTGATTTAACTCTGGCCGTGCCGGAAAGCCGAGGAGATGGAACAGATGATGTCTTGGGCTCTTCTTCCAGCCCCTTGCTTCTGTAATTAACTTGATGAAAGGAGCTGTGGTGATTTGCAGTGCAGGGTTTGGACAGGAATGTGCTTGCCGATGTTGGGATAGGTCTTGTGTGGGAAAGCCAGAGGTTAGCTTCATGGCTGGTGGCGATCTGTATCCTCCAGTAACATGATTGATGCCTGGAGACACCCATTTCAGGTCAGACAGAAGGATTGGGCCCTAGCTCCCTGCCTAACCTTTCTCCTTATCTAAGATCAGTGAGAAAATGAATTTGATAGGTTGATTTTAGTCAGCTTAGGTGGGACCTGGAAAATTTCAAATATTAGATGTAAATGTAGGTTTGTGGGTGTGAAATTCTCATGATTCCAAAAGAAAAGTAAATGCAGTTCTTAATTTTATAGAAAGACAGTATCAGAAAGTCCAAATGGAAAGTATGAGAATAATGCTCTTTGTGGACATAACCTTTCAATTTTCCTGTATGGTGGGGCTTTATTTTTCCTTACAGAGTCAGAAGAATTACATTCCTTTTTATTTTCAAAGACACTGCATTTTGGAAAGTAGAGTTTGACATTTCCCTTTATTGGGTCAGAGATCTGGAGCATCAACCAAATTCCAAGGCAGTTTGTTTCCTTTGCTTATCACTTGAATTTCCCTGAACAAAGTGCCTGGGCCAAAAAGAAGAGGAAGGAAGAAATGCAAATTTGCTGGGCTTACTGCTAGATCCTGAGCATAGGGACAACACAGAAGAAATCAGTAAAACCATCTGGGATAATGAGCTGGATTAGAGAATATAAATGAGATTTTATCTAAATGTAGACCCAATCACCATGGTCTGTGTTGACACTTAAAAAATATTTGGATCATGCATTAGCCTGTCTTTGGTTGATTGATAGAAAGCAGAGAAAGACTACAGAGCTGGGAAGACCCCCTTGGGTACTTTTCACAGTGTAGTTTGATCAGATATCATTCAGGAAAACAACCCTGGCAGATAGCAGATAACCCCATTGTGGGAAACCATTACCAGGCTCTACCTATCTCCAAAAGATTCCAAGAGGCTACTGACCTCTCTTTTGACAAAGCCTTGGTGTTGAATGAGACGGGAAGGCCAGGCCTGGGGCAACAGAGTAAATGCGCTTTCTGTCCCAGAGAAGTGAAAGGTGGGATAATTTCATAGAAGCTGTAAGACAATAAACCTCTTTAATTATTAAGACTCATATCATGCAAATACTTAATTATGCCTCTTGATGTTTGAAAGAAAGGGGAAAAAAAAGGAGAGAGGAAGGAAAGGAATTTCTGTTTGAATTAATCTAGGAAAAGTATAATTCCAAAAGTTATCTGGTAAAATATCACAGATGGAATTTTAAAATGAGTTTGACAATATCCTTGTTTCTCATAACCACTGTTGCAGCTAAGCTAGCTAAAACAGCAAAGGTAAAGACAGGCCTGCTGCATAAAAGCTTATCTGCTTCATGGCTTGAGAAGGAAATATTCTTCTTTCCGGGTTCAGAAAACTTGTGACCCTGTAGATCGGAGTAAGATATTGTGCCTAGAAGAGGCAACCATCACCACTTTGCTTGTTGTTTTTTGTTTTGTTGTTGTTGTTGTTGTTGTTTTAAATCCCCATTTTAAGCCAGTGGCAACCCAATCTAGAGGGTATAGGTGTGCATTAAGGAACTTCCCAGTTTGCAGCTTTGACTTTCCTTCGCTTCATTTATCTAAGTTGTTCTTCAAGTCCATCTTTTTGCCTACTGTGTTCTTCATTGTGCTTTCCCCTGACTGTCTTCCAACCAAAGTTCTATCTTTTTCCAAGACTCAGCTCTCATTCTATTGTGGCCTCCATACCTCCCAGAGCCTTGGACCACCGCCTACCTGCTGCATAAACCTATCTTAAGATTTACTACTATTTGCTTTGCATTAGAGTTAGCTGTGAGTACGTCCCCATTTGTCACTTAGTTGTGTGCTCCCACAGGGCAGGTGCCAAGTTATTTTCTTCAGATCTGTCTTCCACCTAGTAGTTGCTCAATTAATGTTTACTACCGAGTCAACCCTGACCTTACAAATCTTTTCCAGAAAAGGAATAAGATCCAAAAGCTAACTAGTAGATTTCACTTCTGGATATATGTTAATTAGACCATTCAGTAAAACAACATAACTTATACATTCAAAAATAGAAGTAATGCGAAAATCCATTTCTAAATGCACATTTATTCATTAAAATTCAACAGGTTAGTGACTGAAAGAATGCACATACATGAATGCACATGTATGATATTATGTTTATGTATGAATATAGACAATTCATATTTATATTTTAGTTTTTCTGCCACAAACCAAACAAAATCAAGAAGCACTAGAAATGAACAAAACATTTAAAACATCATTCTGAAATCCTTGGTGAATCATATCCTGATTTTTATATGAAAAAAAAAATGAGGAAGAGTAGAGTAAGTTATTTTTTTACTTTGTAACTTCCTAACAGAATTTTCTTAGTTTTATAAAAGTACTGTGCTTTGAAAGACTGATACATTTTTAAAATTTTTATACTAATAGTTACCTGCTGAAAAAATATGTAAAGATGACATCTAAAATGTAATATAGGGGCGCCTGGGTGGCTCAGTGGATTAAGCCTCTGCCTTCAGCTTTGGTCATGATCTCAGGGTCCTGGGACTGAGCCCCGCATCGAGCTCTCTGCTCAGCAGGGAGCCTGCTTCCCGCCTCCGCCCCCACCCCGCCTGCCTCTCTGCTTACTTGTGATCTCTGTCAAATAAATAAATAAAAATTAAAAAAAAAGATTAAAATGTAATATAGTCACTGGTTTTATTTTTCCTCTGACCTTTATGTGGGGAAAATTATGAATTATTTTCAAGGGAGCAACATTACATTTCCACAGATGGGTACTTTCTAGGAAAAACGTAAATTGCAGAACAAATAATTTTTTTTCCATGGGAAATGATCTCTGTAGTTGTTACAAAGCATTTAAAATGAAAAACACGTTGAATAATTATTGTTGGAGGAGATAAAATTGCATTTAAGTTTCTGCATGACCTGAGTATTTATTCTCTCCCTTTCTGATTCCTCCACCAAATTTCTTTTTCAAATCAGGTTTCAAACTTGCATTAATTTCTGCTTTGTGTGAATTTAGATGTTTGAGAGTCTGTGCAAGTGTATTTATATTACATTTTTAAAGCTTCTTTTGGGAAATTTGTTTTTGGAAAGTTCACTATGCTTGATCACAAAGATCATTTTTTTTTCTTGTTAGGGGCAGAAGTCAACTTCCCAATTTTTTTTTGTTTTAATGTACAGAACCAGAAACACAGAGTGGGTCCCACAGCCTGGCAGTGGCAGAACCTGGTTTGATTGCATTTTGGGGTTATTTTCTATATTCCACTCTTTTAAAAAATTTGCACCGGTTTGCTTATTTTTCAGCAAAATAATGCCCTTCGAAGAGACTGTATCGATCACAATGTTCATGCAAAGTACAGAATCTGTGATCTAAAGAACATAGGCTCTAAAAAGATTGACTTGAAAGCATTTCTCATTTTATCCTTCAGTTCTCCAGAAGGTCCTGGGGAGAAGCACTTTCAACGTTGATATGAACAGGATTCTCAGTGTAGAATGGACTCCAAGTTTGGTTAGACCACAATGAAGTGTGTTGAAAGCTATTAGCAATTAAGAGCATGGCTCTGTGCTGATTTGCTTTATGGTATATTTCATGCTGCTCATGCACAGTAGGTAATACACATGGATTCAGCATAAATTTAATTTTGCACATTAAGTAAAGTGCAATAGATAAATTATGCCTGAAGAGGAGCCACCAGCTGCTGTAGCCACTTCAACTAATGTACCCCGGAGGTGCCTGAGCACATCACTTGTGTCGAACCACTAATGCATCCTGGATATCTGCATGGATACATTTGCTGTGTGAAGCCAGGAGTAGCCTCCTGGCTCTCAGGGAGGGGCCAAGGAAGGGAACTGGTCCAGCTTCCTGGGGCTGAGCTGCCCTCCCCCAGGCCCCCTGGGCTCTTGAACATGCTTTGCCATGCCTGGCCTCATTCAAGGGCTTGGTGGAAGGGTCCTAGACAGGATTTTCCCACGACCTGGGGAAGTGAGAAGGAGCAGAAGGGACCCCAAACATCTCTCCCCTGGTTTACTTGAAGAATCCTGAGTCCATATGAAATGGGCGTTCCACTGAGAATTCAGAGATCGGAAAGGATGCATTATTGCAAAGATGGCTGAATTAGAGCTGCTGGGGGAACACTTACTTTTGAATTTCTTGGCAACCTTGGACCTCATTTCTCAACCTTAATGTTCACTTTATGGTCATTTTTTTGTATTTAATATATCTACATCCCATACAGGGAATTGAAGCAGAACACTCTGAAGGCTTTAAGGAAGAAAACAGATCTCCACTCTGTGGCAAGATTCATTCCTGTGGCCGGGAATGGTGATGACATGCTTTAAGTTATTTGAGATGAGTAAGCAGTTACAAGTTCCACTGGAAATGTGGCTCCAGTCATTTTCAGCCAAACCCTGATAATTGAAGTTTCATCCTCTTGGCCATCCTCTCCTGGGGCCCTGTGACTGCACCTGTTTCAGGCCTCTGCTGTTTCACACAAGGTGTGGAGGAATGTCTCGTCAACGCCTGTCATCGTGTCCTTTTGCCCATCGGAAGCACCCTACTAGGACTGGCTTTCTCCTACTAGTCCATTTGCCATACCCTCTTCTGGGGTAAATGGACTACAAGAGTAGCTGCTGCTGCATCCTAAAAAGGAAACCTAAACACGCTGAGGCATGTGACGAGGGCAGACTGGACAATCAAACAGTAGTAACAGGAACCACTTACCACACATCACCCCCATGCTAAGTCCTTTACATGCATGATGTATCTAAATTCTCATGGAAACCCTAGTATCATTTTCATTTCACAGAGGAGCAACCTGAGGTTTTGAAATTCAAGTTACTTGTCTAAGGGCTAATGTGACTAGTAAAAAAGAAGAGCCAGTGTTCAAATCCAGACAGCTGGATGTAGGACCCATGTTCTACACCATCACATTACTCTGCCTTATCTGAACTTCAGTGCACTTTGCCTTTGGGCTGTAATTCTTTTCCCTGTAAGCCAGGAGAGGTTTTCTCCAACTCACTTTAAAAAAAAAAAAAAAAAAAAAAATTTTTAAATTTACAGACAAAGCAGATCACTTTGCCTTTAAATGGAAACTTTCTTTTGAAAGGAAACTTGAGATATTCTTCATGTAGGAAATCTATTTGTGATGAACTGTTTCTGTTCCCTCTGATGTTCCAGAGAAAGATTCTAAGATAAGAGCGAAAAGAGACTCCTGTTACCCATTAGTTAGTTGACTGATTTAGAGATCAACCTCGCTTTGGAGATTTCCAACGCTCCTTCTATAAGAACACAAGTCACAAGAGTAATGGATTCTTAGTCTGTCAAGGCCCTCCCTTGGGCTCACTGAGAAGGATCTAAGAGGGACCCTCCCAAGGGTGCCCTGGAGCCTATTTGCATGAGCTTCAAGAGCGTTTTGTGCATCCACCTTCCCCATTCTGTAGGCAGTGACATTATATCGGTAGCCTGAAATTGGCCAAAGAAGGAGTCTTTATACCATAGAAGTCTGTAAGCACTAGAAACCATGGCTTCTCTCTCTCTCCCTCTCTTTCTCTTTTAGAGAGTCAGTTGTGAAACATTTACATATACCAGGACGGCACCAGGAATATCCTCTGTGTCTTCATGGGCCTTTATGACTCTTCTGGATGCCTGATCATTCTTGCTCTACTAGCTTTCAGTCCACAACTCTTTTTTTTTTTTTTTAATATTTTAATTATTTATTTTGACAGGCAGAGATTACAAGTAGGCAGAGAGACAGGCAGATAAGAGAGGGGGAAGCAGGCTCCCTGCTGAGCAGAAAGCCCAATGCGGGGCTCGATCCCAGGACCCTGAGATCATGACCTGAGCCGAAAGCAGAGGCTTTAACCCACTGAGCCACCCAGGTGCCTCGCAGTCCACAACTCTTGAAGAGAGAAATAACTCTCATCATCAGCACAAAACTCTTTATAGCATATAAAGCGTTATTCTTGGGTTGGGTTTTAGCAATGCTGAAATTGGGCATTATTTCCTGGGGCAAACAGGTGTTGCAATACTAATAACGATGTTTACGTCTAACCCCGAAAGTGGGTATATGGTAGTGGAGTGCTCCAAAACTTTTTCCTAAATACAACCATGTTAGCCTATACAAGAAAGAGAAGATTCTAAGTATTTTAATGAAGAAATAAGAAAACATATTTTTTGGCAGAGATTATTGCTGTCGACAGAAATGCTCTTCACCAATGACTAGTTCTCCTTTGGATCCTGTTAGCACTGACTAGGATCACAATGGCTATAAACTGGGCATTAGATTCTCAGGATTCCAGACATAACTTTGCCTAAAATTACCCACAGGGCCTAGCCACATCACTTGCATATGAATTGTCTCTATTTCATTTAAGGTTCTGCAGTTCCAGGCAATAGACCTTAATTTCAGCAGAAAAGAAATTTACTGGATAATTTTTGGATGGCTCAAGGAACTGATGGGAAGGTGGGAGAACCAGACTCTGAGAAGAACTGACACCAGGGGATTAGCATAGACCAGTTACTTTCTTGGTAGCACACAACCACTGGGAAGGAATCAGCCACAGCCACATCCCCTCCGGTTACTACAGTCTGTTTAAAATATGGTGCTGGGAACTTGGGAGGGATAAGGACAGAGCACCTTCACACAAATAGGCAAAAGGCAATTCCCCCAAAGGGAATCAGGATGCATTACCAAAACATTAAAAAAATAGATGCAGTATGCTCACCACAACAATCAATGGAGAAGACTAGCAACTACGGTTCACAGATTATTTATAAAATGTTTTGAACTTTTTAAAAAATGATTTGAGAGAGAGAGCATGCACGCACAAACAGGAGGGGTGGGGGATGGGGGGGAAAGAGAATCTCAAGCAGACTCTGCACTGAGTGTCAGCCCGTACAGGGCTTGATTGCACAGCCCTGGACCCCGAGATCATGACTTGAGCTGAAAGCAGCTGTTGGATGCTTAACTGACTGCACCACCCAGGTGCTCCTAATGTTTTGAACTTCTATGATAAAGTCCTGAAAACCTTATTCATGAGCCTCATACTCTTGGACAGGTTGTTTTTAACTCGATATTTCAAAGTCAAGTAAAATTTGTGCTTCATTTATTCAAGTCCGTGAGCTTATATTAGATCCATTCCTGGTTCCACTTATGACTTTACCCTAGTGTTTTCTTTTTTGCTTTATGCCTACTTCTAATTTATATTATGTAGCTATATTTTATATATGTTCCTAAGCTGCCTAGAATATTTCTTTTCTTTTCTTTCTTTTTTTTCTTTTGGCAGCAAGGCAGCCCATAAATAAATAGATACACGCAATCATTTCTTAGGACTCTTTTCTAATTTTAATATCCTATTGTTCTCATTCGGAAAAATTGGTTATTCAAGGGAAGAGAAAATGTTCTCTTAAATTCAAATATAATCTCAGAGTCGACCTGTCTTGACTGATACTTACTCAAAACAGAGTTGCTTTTTAAATCTCTTTACTTAAATTCACATGCAGGGGAAAGCAATACCATAGAAGTAAGAGGAATGGTAATTATTTCCCCAGAGAACAATAATTTTGCAATAAATTTCAAAAACAGCACGATTTAGCAAATTAAGCTTACAGCCAAGGATATTAAATAGAGTTAACTTCGTAGAAATAAATTCTGATACCACAGGCTTCAAACATTACTTTAAATGTATTCATTTTAGGGAAAAAAAAAAAAAGCTAGTGAAGGGGCCCTAAAGGCTTTGGTTTGAGATGTTGGGTTTTGTTTATAAAGGCTGAAGGAGTGAAACCTTTCTCACACCAGGCAGGATATAATGAATATATGTCTATATGAACACTTTATTTTGATACTACAAGACTGCGAGTAAGCAATATTGATAGCAGCATCCCCTTCAAAGGAAACTTGTACTTTGCAGCCATGCTTCTGTTCTTTGGCAACTCCACATGGAAACAGTATTTCTTTGATCCTATATTTAGTACTGATATTGTTTATGTTTAAATGTTAAAAATAACTCTTTAAAGCTACATGCCCGAAGGTTAATAATAAAGGCACATTCTCACCTTTTAGAAGGGTTTATAAGACATCGAGGGCCACTGTCTGTAGCCATATACTAAACTACAAGTCTGAGAGGACTTGAATTGAATGATTAATTCATTATGAAAACCTTCCTTTTTGACTCTCTCCTCAGTGCATGTGCTTAGGCCCACTGAATTGTCATTTGGACTTTTTTTTTTCTTGTTTCAGTCTTTGCTGAAGAGAACCAAAGCATCAGTCTAAAAGGGAAAAAAAGATAAAAAGAAAGAGAGAAAGAAGGAAAAAAGAAGACGAAAAAAGATACACCTTGAATAACACACTTACACCGCCTCCCCCAACCTGTCTGTTGATCCAGCGATCTCTCTAGTGATCTGGCGATCTATCTAACAATCTCAATCCATCTAATGGACACTGTTTTTTTTCTCTGCTTTAATCTGGGGAACAGTTCACAAATGGAAAGACAGAAGTTGGCCCTCTCTTACTTAAGCTAGAAGCATTCCTCCCAAAGTGCTGATGCTGGTCTATTGTCAGACTGCACTGCTCTCTCTCATTAATATTAACCATTTCCTCTAAAGTGTCTTCCTCTTTGACTCACTCTGTTTTAAGGAGCCATTATTCTTATAGTGGTTGCTAAGTCACCATCAAAGAATTCTAAGATCTTTGAAGCACGAACATACAGGAAATCGGCATTATCAGTTCCTTAGTCTTTGCAGGTAGTGTGAATTTATTTTTGAAAGATGTAGAGAAATTGTGGTTGGGTCCATCTAAGTCAAAATGCATTCTACTCCAGAAATGCGTATCACTGAAGAATTAACCACATTGTTATCAATGTTATCTGCTATAGTATGTGTCATTACTTCTACTGAAGCCTACCTAAATGACTGTGTGTATCTCTGCATGTGTGTGGAATGTGTTTTGCTAAAGATAACATATGTTCTATTTATAGCTAGGACATTTTTGTAGAAGAAAACTGAGACTATACTTTGTCACTTCTCCGTAATCAAGTTGAGAATTTTTCTTAATCTATTTACTGGTTGATAGGCTAGTTGGCTGCCAGGTAGGGATGGAGAAGGTTCTGGTTAGTTTTTGTTTTGTTTTCTTGGGAAGTAAAAAAAGGTGACTCTGTGGCTTAGTAATCAGAGATGAACTATTCATAAAAGTGTCTGGTGGAATGCTTTCTTTGATTGCTGCTGATGAATCAAATCTCTTTAGTTTAACCTTGGCTTCCAAACACAAACTCCATCCAAACTTGCTTCTAGAATACCACGTGTGGCAAATCTGTGAGCCTGCCAAACCACCTGAAAAGAATTATTTTCCTTGCACACAAAAAATAATTGTCAGTGCTTTAAAGTTCAGACTGGAGAGGTTTTGATCAATTAAAACCGCTTCCATACCTCAGTAGCATTCCCAAAGGTTAAATACATTTCTGTTCTTGCATCTACAGGATAATTATGGGAAAGTGAGTGAGTTTCTTCTCTGAAAAGATATGGAAACCAAGTAGTTATTTGTGCCTGCAAATCCTTTTGGGTCTAAAGAACCAGCAAGATAATAAATTGTTTTGCTAAAAACAGGAAGTTTGGCAAAGATGCAAAAGTACAGCTAAACTTTGGCCAGGAAACCCAAAACATTGTGTTCTTCTTTGAAAGTATTTCCAGCGAGAAAAAAAAGCGGAGTGCCTTGAATACATAGTTTAAGAAACAGTGAAGGCATCTGGCAACATGAACTGCTTGCCAAACTTGTGGTCGTGCTGTGCTTGCTGATGGAAAGATGTGCCAGTTTTCAATGACTTATGTCATGCACAGCTGGAAACCCACACATAAGATCTCGAATGTTGTGAAGTCCAAAACGATTTGAGAAAATATCCCCCTTTCCTCTCCCTTCATCCAAACTGTAAAAAATATTAAAGAAAAGAAAAAGAATTACGTAGAGTTTAGATGGGGAAAAACCGACTTCAGATTTCCCAGGGAAACCTGTTTCAAGGCAGGAGCGTTCAATCAGTTGAGACATTCTGGAAGTTGTTAGGTTTTTTTTTTTTTTCTCTCCCTCCCCTCCCTCAAATTCTTCATACTCACTCTTGCCAGCTTTATTAATATGATTGTGATTATGTGGCATCTGTTTTGGACAGAGCCGATAGGATTGTAATTTCCACTTCAGTCCATCAGTCTGGAAAGACTTCAAAATGTGGGCCAGAAAAAATAAGAAATTAACCCAAGACGTCTGGAAAGGAAAGTATTGTGCTTCTGTCTATTCCAGCTGCAGGGAACTCTGGGACATCTTGATTGGAGGAGGATGTGTTGGAGAAATGATGCTCCCTGGGCATGCAGGACCTTTTCCAGCTGGAAATGGCAATGGGACTCCTTTTATTCTCCCTTTACAATGATTAGGCTTGGAGTTTTGAATTCAGGATTCAAGGACAGGAACTTCCAACTTTAGTTCTTACCATTTATTTGGGGTGGAAGCAATTGTCCAGCTCCCTTATTCTCTCATTTGAGCAGTAGGAGAAGGAAGCAAAGCAGCCCATCAGGGTCAGCAGCTGGAGTCAGCACCTCCAGCGAGGGACCTTAGGAACACCTGTACCAGGAATCCAGAGGCAAGCAGAGAGGAGTTTCCCCTTTCTTTCTTCTTCTGAGATGGGCTTTCTTTAATCACTATTTTCTCCCTCTGTCTACTCCGTTGTTTGGTTTTACCTTCGATGTACCTCTTGGTCTTAACTGCCAATTGTTTTCTCTTGGTGGGGGAAATATTGAGCAGCTTAGTGTAGCCATGGAGTAGGGAATAAGGACCTCTGGCCCTGGTTTTGTACCTGGTGACCAAGACAATTCTGTCTCTCTAAATCAAGATCTCTTCATCTGTTGATGAGTCATTGTAATGGTACATCAAAGACGTGGTGAATGGAACAAGGCACAAACTGCAACCCTGGGTGGGTTGCATGGATTCATATGTGATCAACAAATGTTGGCCCCTATTAGGATGGAAGGAGCGAGCCCAAAAGTGACTTGCTCTACCCAGGAGTCAGTCTAGAAAAGTTTTTGGTTTTTCTCAGCATTAATTTGTTCTTTTTAGAAACAAATGCCACCAGCTTTGAGACTGTTGTATTAAAAAAAATTAAAATATATGGTCTTTAATTGCTGATTAGAAAATGACTGGATAATTTAGAGATTTTCAAGAGAGAAAAGAAACAAGAATGTCCTTTAATTTACTACCTAGAAATAACTGATTTGCATGTCGACATAATTCTTTTCAGTCTTTTTTCTATGATTTTGTTTTAAATTATCAAAGTGGCACACTGTTACATACCCTAAGCATTTTAAAATACATTATTTTGTAAACATTTTCCCACTTTAAATATTATTTTTTAAATGCCTAAAATATTATTCTAAAGGGCACTGTACCATCCCATTGTATGGGTATTCTTACAGGAATTAAGGATTAAGGGTTTTTCCTTTCTTTTTTTCTCTTTAAAAACACCATGATGAATACCTTTGCATTTGTATTTCCTTAGGATAGAATTACTAGATTTTTTTTTTTTTTTAAAGTCTTTTTAGGAACTCTTGATAAGTGATCGTGAGGCTTGGAAATTAGGAGGGATTTACTTTCCTTAGAAAGGGTGGAGGGAAAGAGCTCTTACCACAACATGAAGCAGGGAATGCTGGCTGAAACACACTGGGGATTGAAATGGCTTCTTGCAGAACAGGTGGCCCAAAGCCCCTGCCTCCCTCTGTGTGTGTGTGTGCGTGTGTGTGCGCACATGTGCATATACATATCTACATGCACACTATATATATATATATACACCATACGTATCTATACACTATCTATAAACGTATGTACATATATGTATATCCTAACGTGTGTGTGTGTGTGTGTGTGCGCGCAGTATATATATGAGCGTATGCTCTCTCCCACTCGCATCCCACTTACCCTGGATTGGTTCTGATCTCCAGCAGGGAGGGAGTGAGGCTAGAAGATGGAGAGGTTGCCCTTAGGGCAGACTTAGGTATTCTACGGGCACAAGAAATATTGCCTGGGAGGCCAAAGCAGCAGAGTGGAGTAGAGAGCTCTTCTCTCCACCTCTGCACGGAACCTTGCACCACACTTGCCTCTTGAGGACTGACAGCTTAGGCTGTTTCGGCAGGCAGCACCCCTGCCTAGACAGGACTGTTTCTACAGTCCTGATGCCCAGGCTGCAAGCCAGACTGGTTAGAATCTCAGAGAGATCAGAATCTCTCTGGGGGAGATGCCAGCACCAGTATTGTGTAAAGCTCGCCCGTGTGACAAGAGCATTGTCACTGTGTCAGCGGTAGGCCCCAGGTCCCAGTTTTTACACAGCGTCAGCAGCGTGCCGCTCCGACCACTGGCCTGTTTGTTACCTGGTGATAGCAGTGCTTGAAGTCAGGATGCTGGCTTTTCAAGAGCCTCTCAGTTCTAGAAACTGAGTGTCTAAGTATTAAGAAATACACACTGTATCCACATAGATTTAACTAAGCACACCTTTTCTGTTCCCTCTAATTCTCTTCTCTTCTTTCCCTACCACAAAGATTCCCATGACCTCTTCACTGGTCCTCAAAGAAAAAGAAATGAAATGTGTTGCAATGCCCTGAAATCACTGAAAAGCCAAACAGCTATTTGGTGTTTTGGTGATAACTGAGGCATGAGCTTTGCTCACTCTGTGTGCTCCTTGCCAACATCCTCCTCCCCCCACCTCCAGAGCCCCTCCTGCTCCCCACAACCTCACAAGACCTAATTTTGGAAACACCAACGTAATGCTTATGAAGTCACGCCCCATGAGGTTTGGTCTTGGAGAAGTGTTACGGCTGAGAGAACACAGTCCATGCAATCAGAAGTAATTTCAAAATAAATCAAGTCCTCTACTTGCACTTCTCAAATGTCCTGTGTGAACAGAATACAGTGGCCCCAACACTTCTCACATTCTCCCCTTTTCTTCCCCCATCCATTGCTCCCGCAAGCTACAACTGGTTTCTAAAGCACTCCAGCCCTTCACTTACACTGCCCTTACATTTCTGTGGTCCTTTTCTCCTGCTCATTTTTACCCGAATCTCTATCTGGAAGCCCAAGAGTGTCCCCTCAGAAGGCAGCACTGACCTCAGAGGGCTGAAGGAGGTGAGCACTGTAAAGCCAGGATGTTTGGAACCACCTTGAGGAGGCCCAGGGAAGAAAAAGGCAAGGAACACTCATGGGCTAACAATGGCTATCCCTTCATACAGAAGTCCCTGGTGTGGCTACTGGAGCTCCAAACAGGTCATGGCTGGGAGTCACAGCTACCCTGGTACTGAAGGGGTTAAGGAGGGAGAGAGGGTGTGTGGGCGTTTGCTGCTTAGAAGCAGAGAGCTTGCTTGGGTGACCTCCTGAAGCTCTTCTTTACTGGGGACTGCTCATCTTCTCCCTTCTCACATACGGAAAGTATATTTGGCAGTATCTCACCTTGGGTTCGCTAAGTAGACTATCACTATCTTCAACACAGCTGGCTGTAAAGCCAGAGTTCCATTAGGCTCCCTGACTAAAGTTCTTTGGTGAAGATGTTAGAAACAGAGGCTGAATAAATTCGGTTTAATGTTTCCTCAGTGTTCTCCTGAATGACAGGAAGAGAACTCCTTCTTTTTTTCTTCTTTTGATTTATTGCCCCCATTTTTTTTTTTTTTCTTACTGTAGCACTTAGGGTAAAGGCTGAGGGGCTCCAGAGAAAGCTCTATTTCCATGATTAAATTTTATGGACAGAAAGTTCCACTCTCCTCCTCTGTGAATGTTGAGGATATCCTATAACATGACTTGGGGCTGGGCTCTGAAGATGGCTTGTTTTATTCTTCTTTGGAATAAAACAGGATGGAAGGAACTGTGTGGAGAGTCATCAAACACTTTATGGAAAGGGGAACAAACTGTTGAAGGTGCCTTGGAAATCTACTGACTTGTTCAGCAGGGCAGTTAATGTTAAAACATATTCTAAGAGTATTAATTATTCTGATATAGAAAAGGGGGAACTGAGCCATCAATGCCTATTTCATCCACAATGTGTATATCTGGACCAGTTTCATGTTACCCAAGATTAGTTTTCCCCCTGCCCCACTGACAGCCTTGGCATCAGGGTAGGAATGACAGAACTTGGAAAGCCCCTCAAGGAGGTCCAAAGCCAGGGGCCACAGGGACTTAGAAGAGTAGGGAAATTTTATCTTATAAAGACCTGTTCTCTACTAGGCAAATTTCTCAGTGAAATGGGGTTGGGTGGGGCGGGGGAGAGTTAAAGGGGGAGTGGACTTTGGAGCTAGAATGACCTGGGCTCACATGATTCATTAACTATGTGAGTTTGGGTCTCTAAGTTTTTGCATCTGTACAAAATATATATTAATAATTTCCACTACTTTATCCAGCCACTTAAGGATTAAATGAAAGAACATTTGTAATGTGTCTGGCATGGTGCCTGGCTCATAGTAGATGCACAATAAATGGATGTTTCTCTCCTTAGATACACATATATACACACCTGGAATAATACTTCAATGGAGTTTTCTCAATGGGTTGCTTACTTTTGTTCTGAAACCCCAGGTCCTAGCAGGCAGAAATAATGAGTGTACAGAACTGAGTTATTTCCCAAATATGGGTGAATACACAATTTCTAAGTAAATAATTTGATGGGTGTTTTCATTATGAGGTGCTAAAGATGTATAAAGCCCAGCTTGTTCATGCCCTCACTGAGTATACAAATGGTGAAGCTGGGAAGATAAGTACATACATTGTCAACACTCTGAGATGAGGAATAAAGACATTTGAGTCCTACCCCTATCTAGTTTAGTTATTAAAGCTCGCAAATATGCCATTAGCCACCCTAAGGCAGCTAGTTCCCACTCTTCTCTTGTGTGGGGCCATGTGTAGCCTCTTTCCCTAGGTGACTCAGCTGCTGCTGGGAACACCACCATTATAACTCTTCCCCCAGACACCCTGCACTACTGCTGCCTCAGGCCCTGCTCTGGCTCCCCATCTGCTCTGTTTTGCTCTAGCCAATCCCTGTGGAGGCTGCAGATTCCTCCCTGCCTAGGCTCCAGCTGCTCCACTAAGAACTGTCATTTCTCCCCCTCTCAGAGGATAAGACTCTACACATAGCACCTGTTTCAAACATCTTAAGATAGTAACGTTAGTGATTACCAGTTTGACTTTGGAGTCAGAATGAATGGGTTCAAATCCTACTTCCACCAACTCCTCTTACTCTGTGCAAATTAACAATTAAGCCTCAATTTCCATGCCTAGAAACTTGGGGCTAATAAATATGAGGACTAAATGAGATGTATGCACTCAGCACAGCATATAGTAGGCTACCAGGAAGTGTTTGCTCTTCTTTGCTAACAATTATAGTTTTGGAGTGTTAGGTATGTGACTGATTTACATTTTTTTGTTGCATTTCCTCAGAGGCTGGGCCAGTGGTCCTCTCCTGGTCTTCCTTCCCAACTCTGTGTCCCAGAATGGGACTTAAAATCTTGAATTCAGCTCTGCATTTGGGAAAGCTGTTTTCCTTCTAGGACTACTTCTTTTCTTACCAGGCTTTGCCACAGTTTTTAAATCCTTGTACTAGTTTGAGGCTTATGATCCTAAGCATCAAGGGAAGTACTCAAGGTACTCAGCATCATTTCTTCCAAACACAACCCCAATTTTCCCATCAAAAGGCCCATTATTTAGTGTGGAGCTTTAGCCTGAGGGAGGGGTTACAGGCTTCCTACAGATCTAGAGGCTAGGGAGGTACTCCCAAGGAAGGTAAGCAAGCTCAATTAGAATTCCCAGGAAAAAGCTTATGCATTCATTTGGAGCCCTGATCTTTGTAACTGTTGCTCATAGATTACCTTCAGATCTCCTGGTCTGGAGGCCAGCAGGGATTGCAATTGCAGCCTCAGTGGACTGCAAATGTTTGCATAACTTAAAAGCTGCCAAGAGTCTGGCTTCTAATCAGCTTGAAAGTAAAGGTGCTGAGATTCTTCCCTTTGGGTCACTGACAGGTCTTGGTACTCTCTCAACAACAGGAGCATATCAATAATAGATCAGATGGCTTGGACAATCACAAAGGTTTAAGAAACAATCAAGAGCTAGAAGGTTGAACATGAAGGATCATCACCTACACAAGGCCATTCCTTCAAGACAGGGAGAGGTATAGCTATTTCACCTACTGCACAGCAATGAACAAAGAGTCAAGCAAAATGAGGAAATGGAGAAATATGTTCCAAACAAAGAACAGTACGAAACCTCAGAAAAAGGCCTCAATGATATGGAAATAAGTTATCTATTTGATAAAGAATTCAAAGTAATGGTAACAAAAATGCTCACTAAACTTGGGGGAAATGAATGAGTACTTCAACAGACAGAAGATATAAGTAACAAACAGAAGTCACAGAGCTGAAGAATACAATAACTGAACTGAAAAACACACTAGAGGATTTCAACAGCAGACTGGATGAAGCAACTTGCTAAAAAAAAAAAAAAAAAAAAAAAAAAGATTAGCAAGTTGGAAGTAAAAGCAGTGGAACTCACCCCCAGCAGCAAAAGAGAAAAGAAAAAAAAAAAAAAAAGGATAATTTAAGAGACCTCTGGGACAATATCAAGTAGAAAAACATTCACATTATAGGGGTGCTGGAAGAAGAGACAGAAAAATAAGCAGACAATTTATTTAAAGAAATAATAGCTGAAAGTTTCCCTAACCTAGGGAAGGAAAGAGACATCCAGGTCCAGGAAGCCAAGAAAGTCCCAAATAAGATGAATCCAAAGGGAATCACACCAAGAAACATTATCATTAAAATGTCACAATCAAAGATAAAGAGAGAATCTCAAAAGCAGTAAGAGAAAAACAAATTGTTACATATAAAGGAAATCCCATAAGGCTAACAGCAGATTTCTCATTAGAACATTTTCAAGCCAGAAGGGAGTGGCATGACATATTCAAAGCGCTGAAAAGAAAAAATTTCCAAAAACAATACTTGAACCAGCAGATTTTCATTCAGATTTAAAGGAGAGATATAGAGTTCTTCAGATAATCAAAAGCTAAAAAAGTTCACCACCATTAAACTTGCTTTATAGGAACTATTAAAGGGTCTTCTTCTTTTTTTTTTTTTTTTAAAGATTTTATTTATTGATTTGACCGAGAGAGATCACAAGTAGACAGAGAGAGAGAGAGAGGGAAGCAGGCTCCCTGCTGAGCAGAGAGCCCGATGCGGGACTCGATCCCAGGACCCTGAGATCATGACCCGAGCCGAAGGCAGCGGCTTAACCCACTGAGCCACCCAGGCGCCCCTAAAGGGTCTTCTTTAAGCTGAAAAGAAACAGCACTAACAAGAAAACATATGAAAACAGGGGCACCTGGGTGGCTCAGTTGGTCGGCGACTGCCTTTGGCTCAGGTCATGATCCCAGAGTCCCAGGATCGAGTCCCTCATCAGGCTCCCAGCTCCATGAGGAGTCTGCTTCTCCCTCTGACCTTCTCCCCTGTCATTCTCTCTCTCACTCTCTATCAAATAAATAAATAAAATCTTAAAAAAAAAAAAAAAGAAAACATATGAAAATAAAAAAATCTCACTAGAAGAGGTAAATACATAGCAAAAGTAGTGGGTTAGTCACTTATAAAGCTACTAAGAAAGTTAAAAGATGAAAGTAAATATTATCTAAAGCTACAACAATTAGTTAAGGGACACATAAAATAAAAAGATGTAAAAAGTGACAACAAGATGTCTGTGTGTCTCAATTGGTTAAGTGTCTGCCTTTGGCTCAGGTCATGATCCCAGGGTCCTAGGATTGAGTCCCACATCAGGCTCCCTGCTCCGTGGGTAGCCTGCTTCTCCCTCTCCTTTTGCCTTCTGCTCCCCCTGCTTATGCTCTCTTTGTCTCTCTCTCTCTCTCTCTCTCTGTCAAATAAATAAATAAAATCTTTTTTTTTTTTTTTTTTAAGTGACAACAAAAACATAAAATGTGTGTTGGGGGAGAGTAAACATATAGAGTTTGGAATGTGTTAGGTTATCAACTTGAAATAGACTGTTATATACATGGGATGAGATATGTGAACCTCATACTAACCATAAAGTAAAAACTCATAGTAAATACACAAAAGAAAAAGAGAAAAGAATCCAAATGTAACACTAAATGACAAAAGAAAGTCATCAAACCACAAGTGAAGAGAGAAAGAGAAGAAGAAAGGAATAGAGGAACTACAAAACCATCCAGAAAACAATTAACAAAATGGCAATAAGTACATACCTGTCAGTAGTTACTTTAAATATAAATGGACTAAATTCTCCTATCAAAATATGTAGAACAGCTGAATAGATAAAAAATAAGACACATCTATATACTGCCAACAAGACACTTACTTCAGAAATAAAGACACGCACAGACTGAAGTGAATGAATGAAGACAGACATTCCATGCAAATAGAACTAAAAAGAATGCTGGTGTAGCTATACTCACATCAGATAAAAAAATACTTTAAAACAAAGATTAATAAGAGACAAAGAAGTCACTACATAATGATAAAGGGGTCAATCTGGCAAGAAGATAACATTTCTAAATATATATGCACCCAATATAGAAGCACTGAAATATATAAAGCAAATACTAACAGACCTGAAGGGAGAAATTGACAGCAATATAATAAGAGTAAGGGATTTTAAAACTCTACTTACATCAATGAATAGATCATCTAGACAGAAAATCAATGAGAAAACATTGGTCTTAAACGACATATTAATAGATATACATAGAACATTCTACCTGAAGCAGAAGAATACAGTTTTCTCAAGTGTACATAGAATATTCTCCAGGCTCACGTTAGGCCACAAAACAAGTCTTGATAAATTTAAAAAGACTGAAATCATATCAAGCATCTTTTCTAACCACAAGATATAAACTAATCAACTGCAAGAATGGAAAAACTACAACTATGTGGAGATTAAACAACTTGTTACTGAACAATTACTGGTTCATAGAAGAAATCAAAGGAGAAATGAATAATAGTTAGAGGCAAATAAAAACAGAAATACAACACACCAAAATCTATAGGATGCAGCAAAAGGAGTTCTAAAAGCGAAGTACATATCAATGAAGGCCTTCTTCAAGAAACAAGAGACTTCTCAAATAAGCACTTTAACTTTACACCTAAAGGACCTAGAAAAAGAACAAGTCTAAAGTTTTTGAAGAAAGGAAATGATAAAGATCAGAGCAGAAATCAATGAAATAGAAACTAAATGGACAACAGAAAAAATCAAAGTAACTAAGAGCTATTCTTTTAAAAGACAAACAAATCTGACAAACCTTTAGTTAGACTTATCGGGGGGAAAAAGAGGATGCAAATAACTAAAATCATAAATGAAAGAAGAGAAGTTAAAATGATACCACAGAAATACAAAAAATCATAAAAGACTCTATGAACAATTCTACAGTAACAAATTAAACAACCTAGAAGGAATGGATAAATTCCTAGAAATTTATAATCTTCCAATACTTAATATGAAGAAATAGAAATTCTGAATAGAATGATTACTGATAAGGAGCCTGAACTGGTAATCCCAAACTTCCCAACAAAGAAAAGGTCAGGACCAGATGGCTTCACTGGTGAATGCTACAAGCATTCAAAGGTTTAATACGTAACCTTTTCAAACTTTTCCAAAAAACTGAAGAGGAGGAAAAGCTTCCCAACTTTTTTTATGAAGCCAGCATTTATTACCTGATACCAAAACCCATACAAGGACACCACAAAAAAAAAAAAAAAAAAAAAATATATATATATATATATATATATATATATATATATATAGGCCAATATCCCCAAAGAGCATAGATGCAAAAATCATCAACAAAATATTAGCAAATTGAATTCAACAATACATTAAAAGGATCATTCACTATGAACAAGTGAGATTTATTCTAGGGTTGCAAGGGTGGTTCAACACCCGCAAAGCAATGTTATACATTATGTTAACAAAATGAAAGGTAAAAATCATACCATCATCTCAACAGATGTAGAAAAAGCATTTGACACAATTCAATATCCATTTATGATAAAAACTCTCAACACAGTGAGTATGGAGGGAATATACCTCAACATAATAAAAGCCATGTATGACAAACCCATAGCTAATATCACATCCAACAGTGAAAAGCTGAAAGCTTTTTCACAAGATCAGGAATGAGACAAGAATGTCCATTTTCACCACTTATAAAAAAAATATATTGAAAATCCTAGCCACAGCAATTAGGCAAGAAAAAGAAATAAAATGCATCAAATTGGAAAGAAAAAATAAAACTATCACTATTTGTATACAACATGACACTATATGTAGAAAATCCTGAAGACCACACAATAACTGTTAGAACTAATAAAAAGATTCAGCAAAATTACATGATACAAAATTAATATGCAAAAATTGTGCCTTTCTATACACTAATAATGAGCTATCAGAAAGAGAAATCAAGAAAATAATCCCATTTACACTCACATGAAAAAAGAACAAAGTATCCAGACATAATTTTAATCAAGGAGGTGAAAAACCAGTACACTGAAAACCGTGAAACACTGATGAAAGAAATTTAAAAAGACACAAATAATATGGAAAGATATTTCATGCTCATAGATTGGAAAAACTAATATTGTTAAAATGCCCATACTACCCAAATCTACAGATTCAATGCAATCCCAATCAAAATTCCAATGGCATTTTCCACAGAACTAGAACAAATAATTCAAACAGTCATATGAAACCACAAAAGATTCTGAATGGCCAAAACAATCCTGAGACAGAACAAAGCTAAAAAGTATGCTTCCTGATTTCAAACAGTATCACAAAGCTATAGTAATCAAAACAGTATGATATGGGCATAAAAGCAGACATTTAGATCAAAGGAAAAGATTAAAGAGCCCAGGAAGAAACCCACACAAATATAGTTAACTAATTTATACCAAAGGGGGCAAGAATATTAAGTAGGGAAAGGACAGTCTCTCCAATAAATGGTATTGGGAGAACTGGATAACTACATGCAAAAAAATGGAACTAGACACTATCTCACACCACACACAAAACTTAACTCAAGATGGACTAAGACTTGGATGTAATTCCTGAAACCACAAAATTCCTTAACCTGCCCTACCCTCCACACAAAAACATAGTCAATAAGCTCTTTGACATGACTCTGCAATTTTTTCTTGGATCTGACTCCAAAAAAGGGAAACAAAGCAAAAATAAGAAAACTGGACAACACCAAACAGAAAGCTTCTGTATAATGAAGGAAGCTGTCAACAAAACAAAAAAGGCAATGTATGAAATGGAAGAAGGTATTTGTAAATCATATATGTCATACGGGGTTGATATCCAAAATATATAAAAAGAAGTCATATAACAGAATAACAAAACAAAGAAAGAAACAGTCCATTTTAAAAATGGGCAGAGTATCTGAATGGATGTTTTTCCAAAGAAGTCATTCAGGTGGCCAACAGGCACATGAAAAGATGCTCAACATCACTAATCATCAGGGAAATGCAAATCGAAACCACAAGATATCACCTTTTACCTGTCAGAATGGCTGTTATCAAAAAGACAAAAAATATCAAGTGTTGGAAAGGATGTGGAGAAAGGGGAACCCTTGGACACTGTTGTTGGCAATATAAACTGGTGTGGTCCTTATGTAAGACAGTACAGGAGTTCCTCAAAAAATTAAAGATAAAACTACCACATGATTCAGCAATTCCACTGCTGGGTTATCTACCTGAGGAAAATAAAAATACTAATTTAGAGGGTGCCTGGGTGGCTCAGTGGGTTAAGTCTCTGCCTTCAGCTCAGGTCATGGTCTCAGGGTCCTGGGATCGAGCCCCACATTGGGCTCTCTGCTCGGTGGGGAGCCTGTTTCCCCCTCTCTCTCTGCCTGCCTCTCTGCCTACTTGTGATCTCTCTCTCTCTGTCAAATAAATAAATAAAATACTTTAAAAAAATAAACATAAAAATACTAATTTAAAAAGATAGGTGCACCCCTATGTTTACTGCCTCATTATTTACAATAGCCAAGATATGAAAACAACTTAAGTGTCTATCAGTGGATGAATGGCCAAAGAAGATGTGGAAAGATGTGGTATATATACATGATGGGATATTATTCAGCCATAAAAAAATGAAATCTTGCCATTTGCAATAACATGGATGGACCTTTAGGGTGTCATGCTGAATGAAATAAGTCAGACAGAGAAAGGCAAATACCAGGTGATTTCACATACATGTAGAATCTAAAAACCAAAACAAACGGACCAAAACAAAACCTAGACTCATAGATATAGAGAAAATGTATTGGGAAGGGAGGGCCCTGGGAAGGGGTGAAATGGGTGAAGGGGATCTAGAAGTACAGACTTAGAGTAAAGTAAGTCATGGGGATATAATTCACAGCATGGGGAATATAGTCAATAATATTGTGTTAACTTTGCATGGTGACAGATGGTAACTAGACCTATTGTGATGACTATTTGGCAAGGCATACAAAGAGTGAATCATGCTGCACACCTGAAATAAAATATGCTATGCCAATTACACCTCAATCATAGTAATAAAAAAGAATGATGCAAATGATAAATCCTCTTGGAGTTCAGAGAAAGAGCTTTGACTCAGTTTAAGGTGGACACTGATTTAGAACAATCTAGGGTTTGAGCTTCATCAGCTATGGCCTGAGAGAAATCAGTTAAGGTTGGGATTTTCCAAACACAAAATGGAGGTACCCAGGAAGGTTTATCCTGACTAGAGAAATCTTCAAACATTGGCTACCAATGTTTTTGACATTTTGGAGTTTTTGACACTGAACTCCAAATGGGGAGGAACCAGGGACAGGGGTAAGAAGAGTTTGTTAATTCCATGGGGAGCTAGAAATGTCAATCAGAGAGACGACAAGAGAGTACTCCAGACAAAGAGAACAAAAGTAGAGATGAGAAAGCAGAGGAATGAGAGGACAGAAGGAAAGAGGAAAGAAATCTAAAAAAACAAAGCAGTCATTTAATATAAGGAAGAAAAGTTGAATGAAACCTTGCTCAAGTCTCTGGTATTAAGCAACTTCAATCAACTGCAAAGCACAATGAGCATCTTGAAATCATCTAGTCTCAAGTGTGTGCTTCTTAGAAGTAGATTTTAACACTAAACAAGAGCACATAGGTGAGACATCGTGGGGCCTGGAAATGACATCACAGGCATCACAGATCCTTGCTCTGGACACTCAGACTTTAATTTGATCAAAATGAAAGTTTGCTTGATTCTCCAATATGATCTCATCCCTGACTCACAATGGTGCTTTTTGGAATGACTTCTATAGGTTTCCTTCTGCCATGTTATAAGAGAGGACTGATTTGCTTAAGGAAAGTGATTTAAAAATATATCATTGATCTTGAGAAATCTTTTAAAGTCTATGACATTTCTTGGCTCAGCAAGGTCAATTTTTGTTCCAAAGTTTCTAAAGAAAAACTCTTATCTCTAAAGGGTTGATTGATTTATTTTTAAATAGCAACATAATTCCTTCATGTACCCTATAAGCCATCTTTGTTTTAAATTTAGTTCTCTAATGTTGCCATCTCATTGGACCCAAATGAAAGAGCATCAATCTCTCTTTCATAATTCCTTCTGATGACCTTAAACCCACCAGGTGCGCCAATGTTTCTGAAAATGAGGAAGGTGGAATTGCCCCAGGGTGTAATCGGGCACTTTCTTGGGGCCCTGTACAGTAACCTGTACCTTTCATACTTTTCCAGGCAAGAAGTAGTTATAGGGTTACCTTGAGTCTTAGCCTAGTATCTGGCCTGTGGGATGATTTTAAACCTAATGTATACATATTGAATATAATCGACTAAGAAATCATTAAACTACCTGCTAAAGTGACAGAAGATTAGTAAAGCAAGGACTTACTAATGTTAAATAATGGATTTGATATTCAGAGTTTGATTTCCTTCAGTGTTCCTGAGCCTTCACCTGTACAACCATGGTTCTTCTGCATGCCCCCTCATTCTTCTCTACCCACTGCAAGGTTATCCCCAAAGCAGGAGACTCATCCTAGACTCTTGTACTGCACTAGCTGCATGACTGACCAAAGTTCCATATGCTACCAGGGTGATGATGTGATTTTGATTTACTTAACCCACATCCAAATTTCCTCCTGCCTGCAAGAGATAAACCAACACTACGTACTGTTTGTGTGATTTTGGATATGTCATTGAACCCCTGGGGTTTCAGTTGTTGTTGTTTTTTTTTTTTTTTTTTTTTCCTGTGAAATGGGGTAATTGGGAGGATTTGGTGATATCATGTGTGAAAGGCTTTAAATGCTATATATATCAAGAGGTCAGTGTCAGGCCTGCCCCCTAAGGTATGTGCAGTCTAAGGCAAAAGTATGAATAGAAACCCACATACCACATGTCTACAACTTTAAAAGTTATAAAAACAGTTAAGTAAAAAGTTCAATCTTGTTGCCTTCAGAAAGACCTGAAAGGCACTGTTTAAATTTAGAAATTCTGGACTCCTTATAGTTCTATGCAGGAGCGTGACCCCTTCTCACACCTCTTCCCTTTTCTTTATAACCTGTCTCTGTTCAACCACAAAGAACCTTGTGTGGGCATCTTACTTCACTGGCTCAAGTTCTCCCAACATCTCCTTCTTGGCTAACCCCATAGCCCAGAAGTGTGCCAGGACCCAGAAGTGGGAACTAAGAGTCAATCTGTTTATGATGCTCATGGGGAATGATGGAGCCTGTTCTCTCTTTTCTTTTCTCTCCTCTCCTCTTCTTTGACAGTGAGCTCAATTTTTTTTTTTAAAGAATTCATTTGACAGGGGTGCCTGGGTGGCTCAGTGGGTTAAAGCCTCTGCCTTCGGCTTAGGTCATGATCCCAGGGTCCTGGGATCGAGCCCCTCATCGGGCTCTCTGCTCAGCAGGGAGCCTGCTTCCCTTCCTCTCTCTCTGCCTGCCTCTCTGCCTACTTGTGATCTCTGCCAAATAAATAAATAAAATCTTAAAAAAAAAAAAAAAGGAATTCATTTTCCAGAAAGAGAGAGCGCAAGCAGGGACAGCAGCAGGCAGAGGGAAAAGGAGAAGCAGGCTCCCCACTGAGCAGGGAGCCTAATGCGGGGTTTGATCCCAGGACTCCGGGATCAAGCTTAAGCTGAAGGCAGATGCTTAACTGACTGAGCCACCCAGGCCCCCCATGAGCTCAGTTTTCAATGGTCAAAGTTCAAGGGCCATTGGTATTTGTACTAAGAAGTCAACTTACTGAGACCATTATACTTATGGCATTTTTCTAGCACAGATGACCGTATACCAAAAATACCCAATGGCAGAAAAATGAGTTTTGTATTTCTGATTTTATCTTTATATACTTGTGGAATTCCAAAACCAAATTCACATTCTCTGGTCCTTTTCTTTTTCTAGTTTTTACTTCTATTTTAAACAAGCTGCAGTTTAGTAATACAACTGAGACTTGTTATAGTCTCAATGCAAAATACTGTCCACTTATGTGTATATAATAGTACTACTGCTATCAGTTATTACATTTAGTTAATAAAGTGCCCTAAGAATATATACGAATATATAAGAATATATAAGAATATATAAGAATATATAAGGTTTTGGGGATGATTTTAAATTTACCTGGAGATTGCTTATTTCTTTATCAAATATTTAAGGCTTCCTCTCCTTAGTGTGATGGTTTAAGATCCAAAAGGTAGGAAGACATTAATGTAGGAAAGTAATTATCTGACTCTATTGAATCTTTGACTACTACAGAGAGAAATATCACCACAGTTAGCACAAAGTTGGAAGACTGGTTTTTAACTGGCTGTCACAACTTAGAAAATTAAAGATTTGGAATTGCTGCCTTTAGATAGTGTGCCTTAGTAATATCAGTCTTTTGTCTGCCTTATGTGTATTTGGACGCTTACTATAAAAAAGACCTAACTTGAAATAGCACAAACCATGATTTGATCTGATCTCCTATAGACCCTATGGGATCAGAAACCCATCTAACATCTGTTTTATAGCTGTTAATAAGGAAAAGGTAAAAATTTGATTGATTTCTAGAAGATAATAAAACAGAGTTCAGGGGGTTCTGAGTTTGAGGTCCAAGGGAACAAAAGGATCCTCCAAATCATCTGTAATCCAAAGGCTGCAAAAAAGGGAAATGACTGTCCCATCTGTGCAAGAAATCAGGATACTGGTCCAGGTCTGGTGAAAATCAGTGATTGATGCACACCAAGAACAGAGATGTTTGTCCTCTACCAAAGTCCATGGCTGTTGGTTGCATCAGGGCCTGGAAAATCTCCAGAGGCAGGATGGTCTCTGGCACTGATCCACCAGCTCACTCCCTCCTCCCCCACAACCTGGGGTTTTTGGATTGAATGTCCAAGGAACTGTTGTCATCTTGCCTGAAGTTTCTAGTTCCACAAATCTGATCTCTCCCCAAGGCTTACCTTGATGTTGATTCCAAGTCTAGTGTATAAGGCTGATGATGATGTAAGAGACAAATGCTTGAAAATTGAACTTGGATCCTTTACGGGCTGTGGCAGAACCGAGGGCAAGGCTTTACTTAAAAAGTCAGAGGGGCTGTGTGGATTGTGAGGGAAGAAGACTAAGTAAGTATATACCAGATTCTCTAGCGTGTGTTCCCTGCAAACTTGAATACACGTGGTGCTGCAATGAGCAGCATAGACATCCTGTTCAAATCAGTGCCAATTGCAAAATGTGGCTTCCCCAAATGCATCTGGGCTAATATCCTTAGGTGCTCTGGTGAACCTCTGAGGGACACTGGTGACAAACAAACAAGTTTGCAAACTCTTATTATACATGAAATCTTGCAACACTGAATTTCAAAGAATTAAAATTTAATCCATGTAAATAATGTGCATAAAAGTCATGGTATTGCCCTTAAAATATTGAACTCATTTTTATACTAGCCTTTTTAGATGCATGATTATTATGGTGATAATTACTAAAGACCACTTCTGGGGAACCCATGTTGGCTCAGTCGCTAAGCGACTCAGGAAGTCTGCTTCTCCCTCTCCTACTCCTCCTGCTGTGTTCCCTCTCTCGCTGTGTCTCTCTGTCAAATAAATAAATAAAATCTTTTTTTAAAAAAAGATCACTTTTTTATGTACTTTATCATGTTCAGTGAATCTTTGTCTTGATGCTACTCTAGCCCAGTGATGGCCAGATTTTGACATTCCTGGACTGGTAATATTAAATATGAATAACAAAAACAATGATAAGTATGACAGATACAATAGTAAGAGGGGATTGACATAAGATTTGGAACTTTAGAACTTTTCATTTATTTTTTAATTGCATGAGTAGTAGCAGAATATGTTATCCTTATTAAAAAATGTCAAACAATTTACATAAAGAAAAAGTCTCTGGTGACCTCCATCTAATCTGTGTCTTCGAAAGAGGAAACCACTGTTATCAGTTTGCTATTCCTGCTACTAGAATTTTCTCTACACATTTACATACATATATAAGTCTATATAAAAGTATATATTTTTGATGATTTATTTATATACATGGCATCATACAGTGCATTTATTCTACATTTATTCAGGTTCTTTTTGTTCTCAACCTTGGTGATTTTTCTATAACACTGCAGCTCTATTTCACTGTGTTTAAACTGCTGTACCTAATTCCATAATGTGACTCTACCAGGTCTATCTAACATTCTCCATTTGCTTATCTGTGCTTCTTTTCACCCATGTGTGGGCATGATAGAGAAATACTTTCACATATGCACAGAGATATGCATGCAGCTTGCCATTTTTTGTGACTAAGGGTTTTAATAAAATGCAAGTTCCATTTACTCTCTTCATTATTTTCTAAAATATAAAAGGACAATCACATAATTTAAAAGAGATAAAATTACAGGAAAAAAAATCTTCTCCAAGACAGAACAAATGGACACCGTACCATGTTTTCATGGCAGATCAGTGAAAATGTCATCAGGGATGAGCACTGGTACCAGAATCTGATTTGGAGAACCACCACTCCAGTCTAAACTCAAAACCAAACGGGCTCTTCTTCCACCAAGTAACTGTTCCAAAGAAAACAACAAAGACAATAGCCACGAATGCCAGGTTGTGGTGGCTGATCTCCCTAGTCCGCTGAGCTGCTTGCTGCCCCGAGCCCCCAGCTCCCTTAGGAGGCTCCAAAGGGGCCAGTCTGTGTACACTGCCAGGAGGGTTCACTCACACCCATCAGCTTTTGGCTCTGTCCTGCTCTCAACAACAGCTGATCTCTAGTATGGTGCTGGTTCCTAAATTGTGGCTGGTGTTCCCAGGAGTATGGTGAATGAACCCGTGAGGTCGCAAAACAGACAAACCTCCGTCATTATAGGCAATATGTATTCAATACAATATAATAACATACATTATTCAATATATAATAACTTCCTCAATATACGGTAAATAAATATTAGTTTAATATTCATTACCAAAAAACCTCCCCAAAAGATATTTAATATCAATGCATAGAAAAATCACAAGGGTTAAAGTAAAGCAAGTACTCTGTATGATCTGAGCAATTTAGTCAGCTTTCTGGATTCCCAGTCTTGTCTTTCAAATGGGCTCAGTAATACCTCCCTCATGACAATGTAACACAGGTTATATAATGTAAATCTTAGAAAGTGCCCGGAACACACAGGGTGTTGAGTATAGTGTAGGCTTGTCTACCGTTTTTCTACTTTCTTCTCTTCCTCCTCCAGGATTCCCTTCTCTAGTTCCCAATCCAGAGTCTCATTCTGACCACGTTTGGAAATTTTGCTCGAGTCGAACTAAGGTCTTAACTGTCAATAACTATATTTGTACTCAAATGGACAAGCTCTGAAAACTAACAAGTCTTGTATACCCAAATGAATGAATCCCTCAGTGATGGGATTTCAGGCCCAGAGATGAAATTCTTGAGGAGGGAGTGATTCCTAGAGATGCAGAGTATTTGTTACACCTGGATGGGGTGCAGAATACCTGTCTGCTGGGTTTCAGTGAAGATCTGTCACTTCCTCTGGACCAAAGTATTTACTTTCTGGCATACAAACCCAAGATAAAAATCTATTAAGATCGGAAAAGAAAAGTAGTTTTTTGGGGAAAAAAAAATGAAACCGGCTATAGCTACTCATCTAGGAATAATCTAGGGGAAGTGAAAGCTCCTGGTTCAGTTTTAAAACTGGGTTTTATTTTCCAGTGGACTGGAATGTACAAAAAAAGCCCAGCTTGCAGGAATCTCCCACAGGCCTCCCAGAGATCCTTTGTGAAAATGTAAGTTATACGTATTTTCACCCAGAGTGAGAGCGTCGTATATTGTCTGGAAACAATTAGAGGTATTTTTCCATCTTGATCTGACAACCTCAGACACATAGGCAATTGGCGGGGAGGGGGGGTTGGGTTTTCGAAGTCTAAGTTCTACTGTTAACTATTTAAACAGTTAAAGCATAAAAACGAATTAAGTCGAATATGCTTGGAGCCCCAAAGGGTGGATACTGATGGAACAGGGAGGCTCAGAGAGGTTTAAAAGTCACCGAGAAGAAAAATCTTGGAGCTTGGAAAATATTTTGTGGCTGCTAATGACTTTCCAAGACCCTTCAGGAAAATAGTGTGACAATGAAAGACCATTCAGGGAAATGCCTAATCTGCCACCAGAGGATGCGTGGGGACCTTGGAGACTGCCGTGAGCCTGGCATCACCCTAGTTCAAGGTATGATACCAGCACTGTGGCCGCAGACAGGCTGCAGAATGAAAGGTCTTTTTGTCAAGATGGACCAGTCTCTTGGAAATGGCATTTGGATTATTAAAAAGAGAAATTCTGCTGGCTTATCTAGTAGTTTGTTTTGAAATAAGGTTGGCATGGGAGGAGAGGTCAGAGAGGGGTCAGGGTAGCCTGAGAAGGCATTTGGGGAAAGTGAGCCAGTATGGACAAGAGATATGCAAATCCTGAGACAGACTCATGGGGCAAGTTTCATGAAAAACCTTTTAAACTTTGCTTTCAAACTAAAGTTAGAGGCAAATGTTCCCACCTCTCTCCTGTTTGTCAGCGAAGTCCAAATTGCCAAGTGCCATAAAGGACAATTGTGTCAACAGCACCAGGCTTTGCATTTGCCAAATGGTAGTAAGCAAAAAGGCCTCACACTTGTGTAGGGACCTAACACTTGGCAGTGTGTTTTCACAGCTATGGTTTAGTGTATCCTTATGGTAAACTTGCAGGGGAAACTGGAAAGTGACACCATTTCAAAGATGGGAAAACAGGGGCTGGGACAAGTGGAAGATCTCGTACAGGACCACAGAGCTAGTGAGCAGTGGAATGAGGATTCACACCTGGTCTACCTACTATAGTCAGTCCCTGTCCCCACACCATGTGTGGCTGCTGGGCTGCCCTCCAGAAAAGAGTGTGGGTTACTCAATGAGCTCATGGGGTGGGGAGGTGAGATGGTGACTAACATCCTGTCATCAGGATACAGCTGTTCATTTCTTTTCCTGCCTTCCTTCCCCTTTCCCTACTTCCCAGGTATGTGTCTGCAGCCTCCAAATGGAAATGAGCAAGAGGGACATGCCTTCAGCCTGGGAGCAGAAGCAGAATAAAAAAGCTATGGTGTGACAGGCCTGAGGTCCTAAGGCTCACACCTAGGTGTGCACATTTCAATAGGGCTTCAGAATAAACTTTCTAAAATATACAATTTGACAGAAAAATCTCTGACTGCAGATCCATCAGCAGACTGGGCCAGGAAAAAGAAGACATCTTGTTCTCCATGGAGTATCACTTAGGACCATTGAGTTCTTGAGAATATACCCTCTTATTTAAAAATATCAGCTTTTCTAGGGGGTGCCTGGGTGGTTCAGTGGGTTAAAGTCTCTGCCTTTGGCTCAGGTCATGATCCCAGGGTCCTGGAATCAAGCCCTTCATTGGGCTCTCTGCTCAGCAGGGAGCCTGTTTCCCCCTCTCTCTCTGCCTGCCTCTCTGCCTACTTGTGATCTCTGTCAAATAAATAAATAAAATCTTTTAAAAAATGCTTTAAAAATACCAGCTTTTTTTCAAGGATAGAATATTTTTTTTCTTATTCAATAAGAACCAAAGTAGCATTAAAGACCAGCATTATTAATAACATTGGTTCTATACTGAAGAGAGCTGGTCCATCTTTTCACAGAAGAGGGACTTACCTTTAGTCACAGGGTCTCAATTTTGATCAGAGATGAACCTTAGAGTCAGTAATATTTGTGCATATGACTCTTGGGTTAGCTTGATAATATGTCTCCCCATCCATGATTCCAGAGTTAGCAGGGTTGCCTGTGCAGAACACCATGGAACTGTAGGCAACCGGACGCACAGCATGCTTCCAGTGAGAGAAAAGCAGGAGGGCCCAAGACTATGTACCACAGCTCAGGTGATTAGCAGGACCTCTTGGTCCCTGATCTGCATCTCTTCATCCTCATTTTCCATAACATTGAAGTAATGTATCATTTCCTCATTTTGACAAATTTGGAGGAGTTAAGAAACTGGTCCACAGGAAAAAAGTGAGAGCTGAAAGCCTGACAACACAAGTAGCATAAGATGCAAAAGACACCAACATAAAAACTACAGATATTCATCATTCTGGGGCCCTCTGTCTAGGATGAAAGACTACCTCAAAAGGCTTTAAAGCCAACACTATCCTCTGCCTGGTACAATAACTGAAATTTCAAAGTAGGAGTCAAATAAGATTCTGCACACACTATTTGAGGAAACAGGAAACGTATAATGTTATTTAAAAAAAGTATTTTTATCCACATAATAATAAATCTGTCAGTCTCTTTTGTTTTTTGTTTTTTTAAATTGTGGTGAAAAGCACATAACATAAAATTTACCATCATAACCATTTCTAAGTGTGCAGTTCAGTAGCGGTAAGTATATTCACATTGATAGAAACAGATCTCCAAAACTTTTTCATCTTGCAAAACTGTAATTTTATACCTATTAAACAAGCCCCCCTTATCCCCCTTTCCCCAGCCTATGGCAACTGCCATTGTGCTTTCTGCTTCTGTGAATCTGACTACTCTAGATACCTCATATAAGCGGAATCCTACAGTATCCTTTTATGACTACCATTTCACTTAACAGAATGTCCTCAAATTTCATCCATGTTGTAGCACATGACAGGATTTCCTTCCCTTTTAAGGCTGAGTAATATTCTGTTTTATATTTATATATATATCCCACATTTTGTTCATTCATCCATTGATGGACACTTGGGTTGCTTCTACCTCTTGGCGATTGTGAACAGTGCCGCTATGAACATAAGTGTGCAAATTATCTCTTGGAGACCCTCCCTTTGAGACCCTGCTTTTATTTTTTTATTTTTTATTTTTTTAAGAGGTAATTCCTCTGCTACTCAGAAAACATGACCATCAAAAATAACTTGAAAGCGAGCCCTTTTTAAATTTAAATTATTTACAGAGAGCTGAGTTTCCTTCACAATCAGTACTTTTGTAGCTGTGTTAGTGACATGCTAGGACTGGCAATCTTTACCTCTGTCTCTGAACAAGGATCTTATTCTCAGCCATGGCTGACCTCTTCTGTTTCCATCCAAAAGCTTCCTGTGTGAAAGCTTCATTCTTTCCTTTCTATGTGCCTCTGCTTCCACCCTCTGACCTTCTTTTCCCTAAACGGATAAAAGTCTTGACCTGTCCAGGGCCCACCCCCATATTTACCTGGAGGGGACCGCCACCTGCCTCACCTCATTGGTTATCATTATTACGTCATCCAGATCAATCACTGGGCACTCGCACTGTTCTAACTATTGCTTTGATCATTCGTTACACTTTGTTAGTCCCCATCAGATCCAGGCCCCACTAATCGGAAACAGCGGCCTTCCAAAAGCAAGGCAACCTGGTGACCAGGGGCAATTACTACATTGTTTGGTTTTTAAATTAGTCCCTTCTTGGTGCTCTGATCACCATCAGGAGGCTGGTGATTCAGAAACGCAGGGGGTGCCTGCTGTCTGTTCCTCCCGCAGCCAGCCTGGATTCACACACACCCTGACAGTAGTTCCCAGCTGATGGTGACTCCAGCGGGCCTAAAAATCACAGTCCATGACCTAGATGCTTAATTTCCTCATAAAAGAAAGTCCTTCCTAGGACTTCTCATCCATAGGCATTTACACACAAGACAATTCCCATTGTAGCAGACTTTCTCTGTGAGAAGCTTTGGGATCTTGTCATTAGGACCATGCCATACTACGGCTGAGGCCCCTGGCTAAAAGCCTGTTTCCTTCTGGCTCACACCTAGAAGGGGCCAGGAGTGAGAGTAAATGGAAGTGGACAGCTCCCAGATTTCCATATTACCGAGTAGGTACTCAGGGTTCTAGTTCAAATGCCAGAGGCCAACCCTTGGAGGGAAGTTTGAGAAGGTCATTTGCAGGAAATTGAAGGGAAATTATGCCACCTTCTAGTGTGTCATTTTCTTCAATGTCAGTGTTTCCCAAACTTCAGGAATTTATGTAGAACTTCCATGATTCTTGTTATACACAATCCTCTTTTTTATTTTAAAGGAATCATTTACAAGAAAACTATTTCCTATTGTACATGGAAAGAAAGTATTTCTTGTCTTTCATTCAGCAATGTCTAAAAATGTCATTTATTCCCACCTTAACTAGCACCTCGCCCCAGGGGTTAGCACGTAGATGAATTCCCCTCATCCAGTTGTAGTTTCTGTCATGACTTGGGGTGGCAGTTTGGTGGTCCCTGAATAGCATGAACTAGATTTAGCAGATTATTATTGCTAATGACCCACGGTAGCTATTCCTGTTAAGGATTTTTATTACACTGGTATAGTAGAGCCTTGTCTTGGAGGAATGACTTTGATGGTTCAATGACAGGCTGTTATGTAGAATAGGATGGAAGCTTTTGGGACAGAACACTAACTTAGCTCTCTTTGGAGTTGATATCAGGCAGGGTCTTATCTTCTCATACCTGATGGGTGCCCACTGGAGCTGGTGTCCATTCTTCTCATCCTCTCTCTACATAATCCACCTACTCTCTCTGGGACATGTATCAACTCATACTTTCATTGGCCAGAAGAGTGGCATTCTTCTGAAACAAAGTTTTTACTTCCAAAATGTCCACTTGGGGACCTTCAAACTACATACCAGCACATCCCAAGTTTGCTGTTTTAGAGTTCAGCACAAATGTGGCTGGAATAAGAGCGGTCTTAAGCTATTCTTGATTACCTCCTAGATGGAGGGATTTAAGTTTCTAAGAGAAAAATTTCATAGTAAGTACAGGAGAAGAAATGCATACAGCTCCTGCTTTCCCTCTTCCATCTCAGAAGCTGCAGTTAGCAGGAGGCATGTAGCTCAAGCATGCCTTTTGATTTAAGGTAAAAAGGAGATATTTTGTTTTTCAGTAAGGCAGAATATATCTTAATGTAGTAATTGAATTTAGTTCTATTTAGTCTAGTTTGATGGGGTAGATCTAGAGTTGGGAGGGAAGAACTGACATTGTTTAATACTTAACAGATGGATAGAAAACAAAAAGTTTAGGAGATAAGAATGTCAGAAGGTTACCAGCTGCTATGGGTATAACAGTATAATGAATTTATTTGAAAGGTTAGCTTGTGTTTATTAACACATACCTCTCTTCCCATTATATTTTAGATTTGCAAATTATTCAAAAGGAGAGCTATTATTTTTGGCTAAATCTTGAATAGGCCGCTATGTTCCAAAAAGGTATATTTGTGTTTCATGTGAGCTGTACCTTATTACATAAGAAGTAATGTTCTTGAGTGGTGGAGAATTTGGAGTAGTAATTTGTTAGCATGTTAACTCTATGAAGCAATAGTCATTGCTTTCTATTCTCAAATTTGGATGTCTGAAGATCACTAAACAATTATAGGAAGGTAAGTAAACTCCTTGACATATGCATTAATTTTCATGTCATGATACATGAAATTCTACTTCTAAGGCAAGGGCCTTAGAATTCTACATTAGACAAGGGCCACCTCTATACTCTGGTAAGGGTAAATTTACCATTGAAAATGAAGGGAATTATTTCATTGGAAGTTTGTGTGAATAGAAGCCCCTTGGCACCAACTCCTCTCACATTATGTCTTGTATCAAATATGGAGTCAGCCAAAATTACAGCAGGCATTGAGGTATGATGTGAGCCTGATAGGAGGAGCTTAGCATTTGGAACCTTCATGGAGTCTGAGGCAGTGACTTCCTCAGGGATGTTGGTCAACGCTTAACCCATAGAATCAGTCTCCCCAGCTTCCTGGTGGAGATTCAGTTGTTTAACTATTTAGCAGGGGTTCTTTAAAAAGCAGTGTATTACTCATTGCCTGAAAAGCAGTTTGAAGACACACTAAGTACCATTGTGGTTAAATTGAGGAAGGCTACTTTTATGCACACCTTCTGTAAAAACCATTAGATAATTCTTTGGGTCAAAAGGACAATGCATTAGGATAAATAAGTACGAAATAAGAGAAGTCATCGAATAGAAAGTGGAACACTTGACAGGAACTCCACGTGTGGTAGGATGGATTGGTTCTAGGGTTACATGGGATTGCCAAAGGAAAATAGATTTGTGAGGAGGGCAGTAGGAGGGAGAAGGATGGGCAGGCTATTGATGAAAACCTGGCTAAACAATTGAAGCTCCAGGAACTTAAATATAAAACCAAACATGATATTTCCTTAAAGTACCAGCTCTTTATGCCTTGGAAGCAAGTCATATTCGATCAACATTTATTTGTTGGGTATCTGCTATGCATTTATTACTGTGCTAGGATTTGTGAGAAAACTAAAGGGTAAGAAATTAGGAGTCTTAAACTTCAAGGAATTTATAAACCCATTGGGGAGCCACGGGTTACATACAGTAAAGAAACTCTCAAGATAGCAATACAATCAAGCAATGTAATCAAAGACAAATGCTAAGTTTTATGGAAAAGGATGTATCGGTGAAGGCTGCAGTTCTTATTAATAGAAACTTTGGGGTAATTGCCAAAGACTTTACAGGAAGGTGGTGTTTGACCTAGGTCTTGAAGGGTTTTACTGTTCACCAATTTTAGATGGAAAATTCTTCCCTTTAAGCCATTTCTGTTTCAGACCAAGATTGCTATTTGTCATTCTTCCTTTTACAGATTCTTCTACTACTTTCCTTTTAAATGTTGGCATTCTTCAAGTTTTGTACTTGACCTTTTTCTTTTCTACTTACATCCAAACACTATCAAAATGATGGGTTGAAAAGTTAAATGAGAACAGAAAGTGGAGAGATAATAAAAGATAAGTCCAGTATATAGGTTATAATAAGAAGTTATGGGGCTTGTGGTAAATGAAGAGTTTTTGCCTCCCTAAAGGTATTCAAATTTAAGTTTACACACACACATACAGACACACATATTCTTGTTCAACAAATCACCTCTAGCAGCTGGGATTTGGGTTGCCATTGGGTGATTTATGATCTAACTACTGACTTTTCCAAAACATTGTTTTCTAAACCTGAGCTCTTCTCCTGAGTTTCAGACTGATTTTTTTGAGTATCTGGTAGCCATCAGCACAGAAGTCCCCCAGATATCTTAAACCAGTGGCTGGTAAACTATAGCCTATGGGCCAAATCCAACCCACTCATCCACCCCATTCTACTAGAACACAGCCACATAACTTTACATACTATCTATGGCTGCCTTTATGCCTCAGAGGCAGAGTTGAGTAGTTGTGACAGAGACTACATAGCCAACAAAGCCCCAAATATTTACTATCTGATGCTTTATATAAAAAGGGTGCCAAACCCTGCCTTAAACCAACATGTTCCCAAATGAGCTCATCCTCTTCTCCCCCATACCAACTGTCTATTTGCTTTGGAGTCCCTCTGGTCTTTCTTCTACCTCAATTCTGTCTTCTCAAGATCTGTCCTAAGACCTGACATTGCTCATATTCTCCTTATCCATACATGAACACCAGATTTACATTTTTATAAAAATAAAAATAGCGTGCCTGGGTGGCTAAGGTGTTAAGCATCTGATTCTTGATTTCAAATCAGGTCATGACCTGAGGGGTCGAGGAATCGAGCTCCAAGTCAGGCTCTGCACCGAGTGTGGAGCCTGTTTAACATTCTCGCTCTCCCTCTCCCTCTCTCTAAAAAAACCCCAAACTAAACCAAACCAAATCCATCCTCCACAAATCTGATCATGTCACTTCCGTACCTAGAATCCTTCAATGATGCCCTGTTTCCTCTCAGATAAAGCACTTCTTTCCAATGGTATAATCCCTTTGCTCATTTATATCCCTACCAACATGTTTAGCCTCATCTCCTTCCATTCTCTCACTTACTCTCTGAAGTCTCTTACTAATGTAGTTATCACTGTCTTGAATGAATCACCCCCCCGCCCCGGGCCTCTGAGGATGCACATACTGTTCTTTTATCTCTTGGTTTTATATCTAAGGAACATAATAGTCAAAATTCAACTTCAGCATCACTTCCATTGTAGCACTGTCCCACCCCTGATCTCTCTTCTCCCTCTGCCCTGTGTGCTGGCCCCCAGATTTAGGGCCCCCTTCTTCTGATTCTGTAGTATAAAATGTCTAACTCTGTTAGGATGTGTCTCATTACATTTAGTTCTAATTACATACATTCAGTTCTCTCTCTTTGCTTTAGGTGTGAACTCCCTGAGAAAGCCTGTCTTTATATATTTATATCCCTAGTAGCTATCATAACGCTTGCCAAGTATTAGGTGCTCAATAAATGTTCAGTAAATTTTTTAAGCTAATTGTAAGTCAGTAAGTCTTTAACAAACAAGGATTAATCCCTAACTGATACGTAGAACGTTTGCTGAAGGACCACCAACCCTGGACATAAGTTGTAAATACAAGTCCATGATTGATTAAATGATACATTAATTCAGTAGAAGAGAGGCCCTTTTGAAATGCAAATTACACCATGTTATTCCCACTCCTAAAGTCTTCCATGGTTTCCTTTGCGCTTAGAATTAAAACTAAAAGCTTTGAGGTAACCAACATCAAGCTTGATTCAGCAGTCCAGCCTCTAATCACTCCTTCTCCTAACTCACCACATTCTAGGCACATTGCCCTTTCTCTGTTTCTCAAAAGCACCACTTTTTCTGCCTTGGGGTCTTTGTACCTGTTTTCCATCTATCATGAAGACTCTCCCACTATTCCTCTGGCCAAATCCCATTCATCTTGACCGTCACAGTCCAAAGGTCATATCCTCTGAGGGGCTTCTCTAACCTCGAATTCTCCACTCACAGTGTCTGGTCTTTTGCATTCAAGTGCTCACTCACTACTATTTATAATAGTATGCTTGTTTGCTGGTTGGTGTTTAACATCTGTCACTTTTTCATGTCATGGGAAGCTCACAGAGCTGAAGATTTGTTCACTATTGGCATTGCCTGGCACATGACAGGTGCTCCATGAGGATTTTCTAAATAAACAAATAAATGAAAAAGGGAATATTCTGGATTTTTCTGAATAGAGAGAGGGGTGTTTAGATCTGTCAGCAAACTGTAGGACAGACTGGAGTGAGCAAGGATTAACAGAAGAAGGGAGAGGCATTAGGAAGACCTTGCCCCTAGGTGAGGCTAAAGTATTTCAGATCAACTGTGATGAGGTGGGGATGGGAAGGAAGTGCAAAAATTATCATTCTTTTCAGATTCTATTCTTTTCTGCCCAGAAAACTCAAGAGAAAATCCTCAAAGGATGAATAAAAAAGTTATGCATGTTTGCCATTTTCAAAAATCTGTGTCCTAAAATCATAGTTTTGCTACATAATAGCAACTAGTTTGAAAAAGATACAATGAAAAAGTATTCTACTTAAAATGGCAAACAAAAAAATGAAAATTATGAATAAACGAAATAAGAAATATATGATACACCCTTAAAAAAACATAGCAAACTTACAAAGAAGACTTCAGTAAATCTTCAAATTACCAGATTCACCTCGATCTTACTGAAAGTGAATTATACCTACATGAATCTATATATAAATGTAAGGCAATTCTTTTCAAAGTGCTCAGCAGATTTTTACAAAATCTGACAGAGATAATTTTGAAGTTCGTTTGAATGAATAATTTTTTAAAAGATTTTATTTATTTATTTGAGTGAGAGAGAGCATGTGTGTGCACATGCACGCCCAATGGGAAGTTTGGTGGTGGAGGTGAGGGGCAGAGAGGAAGGCAGAGGGACAGGAGACTCCCCACTGAGCATGAAGTGGGACATTGGGCTTGATCCCATGACCGTGAGACCATGACCTGAGCCAGAATAGGAGTCGGATGCCCATCTGACTGAGCCACCCAGGTGTCCCTGAATAAATGTTTAAGAATAACAATAACACTATCAAAAAAGGAAGCAAAGAGGAGGACGCTGTCTTTCTAACTATTAACAATTTCAAGCTATAATAATATGTATGGCAACCAGTGCAAGACCAAAGGGAATACTGAACCAAATGGAAAATCCAGAAATGGATCTAAATATTTATAAATGATTTTAATATGATAAACAAGGTATTTCAAATCACTGAGGCAAAGATAAATTATTCAATAAACAATTTTGATATACTATAAAATAGTGGAAAATTTGAAATTCAATCTGTATTGTACCAAAAATATTTTTAAAAAGTATTTATATATATTAAAATATAGCACATACACTATATATTATGGTATCAGATGATATATTTAAATGAAACCATTAAGATGTTATGGATAATACTCATATAATCTTTTGATGGGAAAATACTTTCCATAATAACACCAAAGACAGAAATACTTAAAAGAACCTGATTTATTCAACTACATAAATTTTTAAAATTTCTTTGTTAGAAAAAACAGTAAGGTTAAAAGAAAAATGGTAATCTAGAAAAGTATTGGCAACATTTCATAATAAAGTTTCATATCCCTAACAGATAAAGAACTCCTAAAATTCACATTTTTAAATGGCTAATTTCCTCAAAAATTGATAAGAATAAGCAATTAATATATATACGTATAAGAAAAGAAATACAGATGTTTCACGGCATAAGAAAAAGTTTAATTTTACTAGTAATCAAAGAAATGCAGATGACAGAAGTAGCAAGATATAATTTTCACCCACCTACCTGACAAAACCAACATTACATGATAAATTAACATCCATTAATAACAACACTGCTGGGGATGATATAAATTGCCAAAACTCCCCTAGAGGGTAGTACATGTCAAAAGCCTCAAAAACATATAAAAAGCATAAGCCTTTGAATCAAAAATCCCCTTCCAGAAAATTTTCCTTCCCAAAGTAAAAGTATATAAATGAAATCATTTGTAACTTTCATTTGTGCATTACTCTGAGCACCCGCCAGGTTCTGAGTATTGTAATTAAAGGGCGAGACGCAGGAATAAATGGGAAAGAGAATAATCCCTGCCCTCAGAGAGTTTATGTCCTCACAGGAAACACAGGCAGTAAATAAGGAATCAAATAAATAAATACAACAATTAGGGATTGTTATGGTATGAGAAAATAAGCATGGAAGCTGTGATAGGGAAGGCTTTTCAGACTTTCCATAAGAGATCATTTAAGCAAGAGCTGAAGGCTACAAAGGAAATATTTATGCAAAGAGCCAGGCAAAGAAAACTGCAGTATAAAAGCCTCTGGCAGGAGAGAGCCTGTCCCATTTAAGAACCAACAGAGTCCAGGAAGCTGGAGAAGAGCCCTGGTTGGGTGGGATGGTAGGAGGAGAGGGTAGGAGTGGTGTGTCAATGGCAGAGAGGGCTGAGGTGGGCACTGTCCCCTCAAACAGGACTTTGTGGGGCATGAGAAGCTGTTTGGATTGTGTTCTATCTACAATGCGAAGCCACTGAAGGTTTTTAGGAGGGAAGGGTTGGGGTCTAATTTGTACTTCAAAAAATTTCCTTGGTGACTATGTGGAGAACAGATTTAAGGGGTGCAGGTGAGAAAGCAGGAAGACTGGGAGGCGATGACAAAGTCAGAGAGAGGGGCGATACTAGAGACATGAGGATGGGACAGAGATGGTTTACAGGGCTACAACATTTGGAAAAGACCTCCACGTTCTGTGAGAGAGGACATACTAAATAAAGTTATGAGCTCCTTATTAAAGCTGAGTTGTCAGAAACAACATTGGCATAGCAGGTACCTTTTGAATCTTAGGTGAATAAACTGATAAACGAACAAACTGAAAACGTGAGGAAATAACTGGTGGCACCAAGTCCTGGAGAACATGCGGAGTATAATCAAAAGCTGAGATGGAACCGTACCCCTCGGCAAAGAAAGTCGTTTCTTCCCAGAGTGACCCCCGGTTCTACCTGCCCAGGACATTTAGTGTGCTGTGTATACACAGTTCTAGTGTATCGTGTTCTTGTGTATTACTGTGTCCCCTTGGACTCTCAGAAGTGTTCTGGGTTCGAATGAGAAATTGTATGGCCACTCCCCAGTGTGTCACAGGTAACAGGAATAAGGAGAGAATGGAAGTGTTGTGAAACAGTGGAGAGACGTTCACTGAGGACAGTGAGAGAGCTCAGAGAAGTGATCGCAGTCATCGTAGTGAAGAAGGAGGTCAGAGCATCAGAATGCCTGAGGGAGGGTGCGCTGGGTCTTGAGCAGAGTGGACAAGGCTGGTTCCACCTGTGAGATGAACTCCTAGGGAGCCTTTGTGCATACGAGCACAGAGATGCACAGATGTTTCCAAGGGTGGACAGATGTCATCTACTTCACCTACACTCCCAGCCTTGATCTTTTGAGTAGTAATGTTCATAATTTAGACTCAACAAAGAAAGGTTTTCTCATCCTTGCTATCATGTTTGTGGTAAACTTACATTTGTATTCTTTGAAAACGAGAAAACCATGTATCTGAAATTCCCTTAGTCAGAGCATTAGACAGAACTTATCATTCAATCCTTTTAAATAAAACCAATTCCTTGTATCAATAGCCATGAATTTCATTTTTTTATCTTTTTGTTTCTTCAAATACTTGTAAATCTTAGGACTGTATCCCTGTGAGACAGCTCAAAACTGGTCCCACCAAATACTGTCAGTCTGTCTATCCCACCTTCCTCCTAATGATAGACACACTTTCCAAAAGCCATTTTCCTTCATATGTAATGCACAGATTCTTTTTTCCCTCTCCCAGTCTCAGCCTCTCTCCAACAAGCACACATTATTTTTTCTCTTTCAATATTTCTGTGTTTTCCTACATCCTCAGAGGCTAATGCATCAGATGTTTTTTTTAAAGCTATGCACACCATATGCGGGTGTTTACAGAAGCTTTCTTTCTTTCTTTCTTTCTTTCTTTATTTGACAGACAGAGATCACAGGTAGGCAGAGAGGCAGCCAGAGAGAGAGGAAGGGAAGCAGGCTCCCTGCTGAGCAGAGACCCCGATGCGGGGCTCGATCCCAGGACCCTGAGATCATGACCTGAGCCGAAGGCAGAGGTTTAAACCACTGAGCCACCCAGGTGCCCCTTACAGAAGCTTTCTTCATAATCTCCCCAAAGTGGAGGCAACCCAGATGTCCATCAATGAATAAATGAATGACAGCATGTCCATACAATGGAATTGTACTCATCGTATAAAAGGACAGATATGTGGCTCAATATGAATGAGTCTCAAAGTGTAATGCTAAGTGAAAGACGTCAGAGTCTAAGAGTTGTATACTTTATGACCGCATCTGTATATATATATATATATATATATATATATATGTATATCTGTATATACATATATATATATATATATATATATTATAGAAAAAGCAAAAGTATGGAATTGTAAAATGCAGTACTTCAGACTAGGTTTGAAGAGAGAGGACTGACTACAAAGGGGCATGAGGAAATTCTGAGGGTGATTTAAATACTCTACACATCTTACTTATTAGATGACTATATATATTTCTCAAAATGCAATGATGTATATGTGCAGAAAGGATAAATTTTATTGTATATAAAGCATACCTTAATAAACCAGACAGCTGAAAACCTCTGGCAGATTAGTTTTTGTTCTTCTGAATGCACCAACACAGAAAACAAGAGGAAAGAAGAAACAAGAGAAGGGAAGAAAGAGATTGATAAGATGGAAAAGGGAGTGAGATTTTTGTTAAGATTCTTTGTAAAGCAATCTAATTACTAGTTGACTGTAACAGAAGTATGGTAACGAACTGCTTAAAATTGCCAACTACATTTGTCAAGGACATATTAGATGAATAAAAGATCTTCCATAAAACTTGGGAAGGTCCCCCAGATAGGAATAAATAAAATGTACTTAAAATGAAAGCTATATCATTATAGAATAAAACAAAAAAATTGAGACCTCTCTTCACTTATAACACAGCTCTATTACAAACTCCCTCCAGGCCAGAAGACTTGTGCTCATCTGCACAGCTGTCTTAGAATAACACAGACATGTTCAGGCCAACCCTCCCTACCACCACCACACATACTAAAAGCCGAGGACACAGTAGTGGCTAACTCTGTTCCCAGCACCATCCTCTTCACAGACATAGCCATGCAGAGGCATTATCTAGTTCAGGTTATGGCCAGCAAAAAAGAGGGGTGGACTTGTGTTTTTGCCATTTAGAAGGTGTAAGTAAAATTAACATATAGGATTATATATGAAATCCACATATGGCATTAGATTAATTTTTCAATCAGAAAGTGGGGCCACACTTGGAAACACTCGGGCCTATTAGTATGCATGAGTCCAAAGATAGCATAGAAAATACTGGTATTTAGGTAAATAATGGCGATTTAGTTTACAGAAGGAGGCTGTCTAACTTGAGAGATGACTTGGCTTCTGGAAGGCCAAGACTTGACTGTGTAAAATCCATCCCCGCTCAGTCCCATCTCCCAATCCCACCCCCAACCTTTCTTTCAAACTCTCACATTAGTGTTCTGGCTTCTTGCCTGAGAACTTGGAAATGAAGGGATAAAAAGTGAGCTTAATGTTCTTTCCTAGGCATAAGTCCCCTTTCTTCTTCAACACAGGCCCAGAAGCTCCACTGGGGATTAAAGAGTAAGAATCCAGTATTTTTAATAGAATGATTTGAGGGCAGCATTATAAGGATTTAGTGGGAGCCATAAGAATAGGGGCCCCTTTTGGTCTCTGGGGTCTGTTCCCCAGACTTTGGCCATGCTGTTTTCACATATGGGAAAATGCAGGTAGAATTTTCTTTCCAATCTTAACATCCTCTGGTTAAATCATATGCTTGTCTTTCTCAGCCACTTCTGTCCAAATATGTTTTCCTAACGAGGCATTATAGTCTATGAAATCAAGCAGTTTTTCTTCAAAAAAGAGTATTTTGTTTTTTTAAAAAAACTCAAACCCTATTAGTTTGTGGACAATAACATTATTATTTTAAAAACTGTATATGATGATACTACCAAATGCTGGCAGCCACCAATCTTAATTTACTTGTTTCAGAAACACATTTTTGGAACACAGTACCCCCTAGAATTTACAATATGGAATACATTTCCAGGCTAGCCCATATAATTGTGTCTAATTAAAAGGGGGGGGTGAGTCTATAATAATACTATTGTAATGGTCAAAGAAAAACAAAACTGAAAGCTTTGAAATTACGGAGATAAAATGATATGCAAGAGGACAAAGCCCAGAAAGATTACAGAAAAAAAAATCAGAAATTAAACACATCAAAATACAAATCTAAAGAATTTTAAAATCTCGAATAGTTAAGAAAAAGTGACTAAATTGGAGGAAAATGTTTTAGATAGACTTGTGTGGAAATTTGGGGTAAGAGGATGGTCTAGGTACTTTCAGGGGTTGAGCAGTTAATGGCATTGTTCTTTATTAAATTATATTCCTACCAAAATGAACAGATTTCCTTTTTGTTGGAGCTGCTAATTGCTAATACTAGGCTTCAGCTGGTGATCCACCAATGGGGAGGTGAATAGGAAGAGAAAAACTGAAAAGCGGTGGTTTTCCTCAGGCTAGAGAAGGAAGCAGATTTCTTGCAATCTTTTCTCGTTACATGAAAACAAAGTTCCTTCCCAGCCTATCTACACCTTTTCCCCAGATGACCTCTTTCTCACCAGTGGCTAAGCACTGGCTGTTATATGCAACTAATGAATTGTTGAACACTACATCAAAAACTAATGATGTAGTATATGTTGGCTAATTGAACATAATAAAAAAATAAAATATTATTAATAAAGAATGTCTGAGCACCATAAAAAAATAAAAGGAAACACATCCGTGGATTTACTTATTCATTATACACTGATGACTCTTAAATTTGTTCCTCAAGCTCACACCATCTTTCTGAACTTCAGAACTACTTCATGCTACCTCATACAACCACTGAGTTGTTGTCCCATAGATGCATCATGTGGCATTTGCCCAGCAAGTACACTCATTCCTCCAGGAGTCCCCTCCCAATTCCTCTACCCCCAGAAGACAAGGGGAAAAAAAGCCCTTCTCTTCCCATCTTAATTGGCAGCCATCCTCCCCACCCCCATCATCTGGGCCAAAGTACTAGGGTCACAAGGTCTTTTCTCCCTGAACCTCCTATGTAATCAGGTCTCCCATCCTCTCAGATTCCACCATCCAGTGTCTCCCAACTCCACTCCATCAATCCCTTCCCCAGCCCTACAGCAAAAACTTAGTTATTGTAATAACTGATCTGCCTGCTTACAGGCTTGCCCCTTGCTGTCCATCTTCTAGACTGCCAACAAAATGATCACTGCTCAGTTCAAAATCCTTCAGGGACTCTGCATCATGACCACAGGGCTGCACAAGGGGAGATCATCTGCCTTAGAGCCAGTGCAGGGGTGAGGGAAGGTGTTGCAAGAGCGTGCCCATTAAACTGCAGATTCTTGGGCCTTGCCCTGGGACAATGGAATCTGAATCTTTAGGGGAAGAGGAGTTAGTAAGACCTAGAAGTTTGCATTTTTAAGCAATTTGGGGTGATTTTTAAATACACTTATGTTTGAAAAGCATGCATTTAAGAGATGACATCTACTCCCTTGCACGTGGTGCAAGGTCTTCCACACTCTCTCCACCTGTCCATGCATGCTCAAGCCTCATCCCCCTTCACTCCCACACTTCTCACTCTTCCACCTACACGGTGCTGTTTCCTAGATTCCCTCACATGCATCTCTGCCCTGCCTGGAATGTCCCTCTAGCCCCCATCTCCTGGTGAACATGATTCATCTTTCAAATCCCAGCAGAGCCTGGCAAACTGAAGCAGAAAAAAGTAATTATTTGTGCCAAGGCTTCTGAGGGTGCTCCTGGAAATTCTTAGGGTGCATTTCCTTTGGTTTCCATTAAATAAATCACCAGAAACCCTCTGTTCCCCAACCCTTATTTAAGAAGAGAACCAGTGATCCTATTAAAAAATAGGACATAAAAATAAGCTCACACCTGCCCCCATACATTTGCACTAGGGCCACAACTCAGCCATGTAGAAACAGGCTTTTTTTTTTTTTAATTGCTTTGTAAAAGGAAAGACCCTCAAAAAGCAAGAATAATCATTATTATTTGTTCTAAAATCGAAATGTATATTTTTCCATCCTTTTTATTTACAATATAAAGTGCTTTTCTCAGTAAATCAACAAATATGAGTATTCATGTCACCAAGTGCTGATGATTAAAAATAATTACTTTAATGGTAGCTGGCCTGATGCCAAACATGATCAGGTTTTGCATTTCAAGCATGATCGTGGATAATTTACATCTCCTTTCTCACCAATACCCCACCACTCTTAATGGATTCTATTTTAGTTTTTATGAATTAATAGAAATTTAGTGCCTAATTCCCTATGTTATAGTCCACCATTTGCTTTTAGAATCCACAGAATTATCTTTTTTTTTTTTTTAAAGTGGGATGGCCCGACATCACATAACTCAAGTTTCTTATTTTAAATGTTAAGCTATCTGCTTTCCACGAGTCCAGACAGGAGGTGCAAAAATGGAACAAAATGGAAAAGAAAATCAGGACCATGTCTCATACCTCCCAGGGGACCTCTTATTTACTGCAAGGAGACTTCTGTGACCAAAGTGGCATGCTGTCTCTTTCACAAATGAAGTGCAGGACCCCTCAAAAATCCCAGTCATAGCCTGAGGGGCCTGGAGTCTTACATGGGGCCTCTCAGGGTGAGAGAAGACAGCACTGCCTCTTTTCCCGTTTCTTATTCCTTTGAGGTCTCATTTATAATGAAGATACGTCAAAACAGGGTTACAAAGAATTGTAGCAGGTTTTTAAATGTTTGCATTTAACAAGTTAACACTTTTACAAAAAAAGTAATATAATTGTGTTTTTCAGAAGATAATTGTAGGTTTATTAACAAGATATGTATTAATACATAGTACCCTAAAGGCAGTGTGGTCCAGTAATAGGAATCTAGTTTCAATTTGTATAATTTTTTCAATCCTGTCTATGTATCTCTATAACACTTACATGGACAAATAACAGTATAGAGTCCTTTGAAGATAATATCAAAAGTAAAATTTTTTTTAAGATTGTATTTCTTTATTTGACAGACTGAGATCACAAGTAGGCAGAGAGGCAGGTGGAGGAGGGGGTGGTGGGTGGGAAGCAGGCTCCCTGCTGAGCAGAGCCCAATGCAGGGCTCTATCCCAGGGCCCTGAGATCATGACCTGAGCCAAAGGCAGAGGCTTAACCTACTGAGCCACCCAGGCACCCCACAAAAGTAAAATTTTGATGTCTCAAGTGAATAGAATGACTGGATCCTTGGTCTCTCTACTATACAAATTTGTAAATACAGGTCAAGTACATGCACCTTTAAATGTATTAATTGTTGAAAAGGTCAGGGAGAAAGGGAGGAATTCCCAAGGATTTGGTTCAAAAGGTATGGCTGTAGTAAGCAAAGAAGACCCAGAAATGTCACCAGATAAAGAAGAGGCCCCACTGGTGCTGGGGAAAGGGAACAGAAGGGTTAAATGAGCAAAGGTGCTCCAAGCATATATAAACCCAGGGGAACCCACTGTAAACATTCCTTGCATAGTTCGAGTTCTGCCAGCCAATGGTAGGCATGGAAAAGACATGGCTTTATTTGCTTATTCTGATTTATGTGTTACTTCCACTGATCTCTCTGACATTGGGTAAATGTAACTGCAACTTTTATAGTGCATTCATTTGTAATATCTTCTTTGGCCAACCTTATGAAAGCTAAAGATAACTTCAGAGAAAATAAGTAACGGTACCATTTTGCAGAAAGACCTGATTGGTATTTGAGATGTGGGACTGGGCACTCATTTTATAGTAGAAAAAAATTAATAAGTTCCATTTGCTTTAGAAAGGAAACCAATGCATGTCAGGTTATTAGGTTGACCACCAAGGAACGAAGCCCTTTTATATCATTACAAAAAGTTACTCTATCCCCAAGGATCAGTGGGTTCTTCCAGTTTGCATGGCTGAGAATATATACTGTGGTTTGAAAATGGCCTTAGACAGTGATACCACTTATTCTCCAGCCTAGCTAAATCGCAGGGTCTGGTGACCTCACTCCAGTTAGTGTGTAACAAAGAAACCTGAGGCATATGTGAGAGTTAAGGTGAAATAAATGTGGTGCACCAAGTCCAGCCACCTATATCTTCTACCAAAGTCATCTGTACCTTTTACAAAAACTTCTCAATTTCTGGAAGAGTGACTACACACACGCACACATAACCACACACAAACATAAAAAATACAGGAAGGCAGAGAAAGAATTTGGAGAAATGTGGAGAGAAAGACACACCCCCCGCACACACGCACACACACACAGTTCAACACAGGCTATAACTACAGTACTTACTTTCTGGTTGACTCTCCTGGGGACTATCAGACTACTCCCAACCAAGGCACCAGTATGCACGTGAGCCACCTGGAAGGTTACCCCAAGAAATATATCTTATGCAATAACAGCATTCATTTCCCTTGATTTACATTTTCACTTGACAGATATTTACCATCTACAATGCTACAGACATCATGCTAGGCCCATCACACAACTCATCCATAAGACATAGTCTTTAGTCTTAAAGAGATGACAACACAATGGAAAAACAGACATGACAACAGGCCATTACAGTATGGTGTGGAAAGTATCCTATGTCCAGTTATGTGCAGGGCAGGGAGGAAGGGATATGGGAATGGGGCAGAGCTATACAGGGAGGGAGTGGTCCAGCAAAGGCAAAACTCATGACCTTTATTTATTTAGAAGGACTATGCAATCCTACTGGGGGAAGGACCTAATGAACTGATGAGCAAAGCAACATCAAATAAGTATGGCCTGTGCTCGTAAAGTGAAACTATAATTGTAATGGCTCAGGCAATCAGAGGAGTAGGCTTTGTGCAATTCAAGGGACACGCAAGAGGACTTTTCCTTCATAATAATGACAATGGTTAAAATGAATTGGTTTGAAGCGGCGGGAGGCGGGGTGGGAGGTTGGGGGAACCAGGTGGTGGGTATTAGAGAGGGCACGGATTGCATGGAGCACTGGGTGTGGTGCAAAAACAATGAATACTGTTATGCTGAAAATAAATAAATAAATAAATAAATATTACAAAAAAAATGAATTGAGTTGTTACTGGCGTAACATTTAAAATGATCTGATTTAATCCTTATAATAGTAGCCTGAGAGAAGCACAAAGATTACACTCATTTTAGGAAAGGCCTAGGTGAAGTTTCCTGATTTTTCTTAGAGTTGGAAGTGATGGAGCCTGGATGTGAACACAGGCAGTCACATCTTAGAATCTATGAGCGCCATTCCTTGAGACCATTCAGCCCACTCTGTTGACTTAGGCCACACCCCTGCTGGGTTTTCTGCTCTTCTCTGAAGCTGTGGTATAGCACCCGACTCAGTGGCTCAGGGGTGAGGACCTAGACAGTGACCACACTTGCTGCGCTAGGCACAGTTCAGTCAGCTGAGGTTCCTAGGCTCACTGTTGCTGCAGCTCCATTAAAGGGGAACCAGTGACTCTGGGTGACCTACTGGTATGTACATTAATTCTATTCTCCAATCCCCTCTTCTATCACCATGAACAAAGGTGGTTTTTGACAGCTTTGGCTTTGTGTGTGTGTGTGTGTGTGTGTGTGTGTGCACGTACGCACATGCACGCTGAACCAATTATGCTGTGGGCTACCTTTCCCCCCTGCTCAGCTCACTGGGCTAGGTGAGCCAGACCTTCTGTGGCCCTTTGGCTCTACTGCTAAAGAACACCCTTCCCTGACTTCTCATGATTAAACTGTGAATTCCCCCAGAAACTTTTGTTTCCTTCTCGCTACTGCCTAATTGCCTGGTTGCTTCAAACTTGGTGGCCCACTACTGATCCAAAAAGCAGCTTTCAGGCCATGTGGGTAATGAAAAGAAAAAGAAAAAAAAAAAGAAAAGAAACCACAAACTTACTTCATAATCAAGGCCATTCATAATATATGGTGGAAGATTAGAGCTGGGTTGAGAGAGCCCTAGGTATTATTCAGGTCCATGACTTATATAGGTCAGTATAAATAACCCTGGGCATAAAATAGTTAACTTTTATGATGGGTGAGGCATCCAATTTAAGTGGATGGTTCAAATTGCTTTATTGTGGTTAGAGCCAATGTTTTATTGAGAACAAGACAAAAAGATTGGGGTAGCAACTATACCTCATTCCTCCTTCATTTAAAGAAAGTAGGATCATTCAGACACCCTAGGAGTGTCAATTTTACCAACTGCAACAGAATTTCAACATCTCTTTGCAACTAGAAGCAGCTTTGGTGCCTTGCTAATGGATTTGTGGTCTGAACAATCAAGTATAGCAAATATATGGTTAAGTGGAAGAGAAGAGATCATGCTTCATTTCTGATAGTTTAATAGTCTTACTAATCTATTAGTAACTACTATTACTAATCTCTTTTCAAGTATATGCAATTAAAACACAATTCAAAGATATAGTACATGCAACTTAGTAAGCTGTTTGCTAATTGTTTTTTCATTTGCTCTTATTAATTGTTGCCCAATACAAATGGTTTTAACCAGTCTAGAAAATTTCTTTCAACCCATCATTCATATCTAGACAGAAGCAAAAGGTTTTTCCAGAGATACCTCTTTTAAACTCCTATAACTTCTTAAAGGTTCAGATACTAGATCCTGGCAACGTGAAAGGAATCCAAAGTACATGTACAATCTTGCTTAAAATCATGCTGCATCTAGTGTTGGCTGTTGCCTTGCTTCTGGGCCTTTTCTTGGACAATACATATATAGCTACCCACCCCTCACCCCAGTCCCCAGGTATCTCTTCTTGCTCTGACAGTTCCTGCCAGGGTCACCTGCTGACCTTTGGATCTAGTTGTTGACCTGGTGTCTGGCCTTCTGACTTACCGAGAACGTAACATTAACTGAGGACCTCTTGCCATGATCATCTGGCTACTTACATCCTTGATTGATTCTACTTTTTTATAATTTCTCTGTGGCATTCTAGGCATTCCAGCTTTTCTGATATCCACACTTGGGTGTGACAGAGATAGAAATATATCAAGTATTGTGGTGTCACTGATCTACTTGAACTTGTGATGTCTATTTGTGGATCAGAATCGAGTAATTCTCCACCTGCCCACCTCTTAACATTAGTTCTTTGCCCTTGGAAAATTTAATATAATTATGCTGATGAATTTACATTAAATATTCCCGAAGTAATCATCTTTACAACCTTCTCTAGAAAGTCTCTCTACCTTGTTCTAATTTTCTTGATAACATTTACAACTATTAGATGCTAAATTTTTAATTTATTTACTGTCAATTTTTACCATTGGATGTAAATTCTGTGAGAGTTGGCATTATGTTTTTGGTACTTAGAGCAGTGCCTGGCACATAGTTGGCAGTCAACATATCTTTGTTGAATAAATGTTGAATAGATGAATCAGCCATAGGCCAAAAAGGGTTTGCAATAATCTAGGAGAGGATATTGCTGATCATCAGGATAATATTCTGATATCCCCTCTATAGTAATCTTTAGGACTAAGATCTCCACGATATTTGCTACTGTCTTGCCTGATACTGGGAGGCAGATGATGTATTATAGCATACTGGTAAAAAGCCTGGGTTCTGGATTCAGACCACCTACGTTTGAATCTGGTTTTAACTCTTACCATCTGTTCAAAATTTCTTGCAAGTTACTTATTTGTGACTCAATTGTTTCTTTAGAGTGGGGATGGTAACAGTGCCTGTTAAGGGTACTCAAAGCGTTGTTGTGAAGATGAAATAAGATAATATATCTAAAGCTTTGCAGTAGTGATTTGCTTGTGGAAAGCACAGTAAGTGTTGTGTTTCACTAGTTAACATGTGTTTACAAATAACAGAAAACTCAAGTTGACTTAGTTGACTTAAATGATAAAGGGAATTTATTTGTTCATGTAACTGAAAAGTTCAGAGGCAAGATATGATTCAAGCTCTTTGGAGCTGTCACTATTCCCGGCAGTAAGCTGTTGCAGTAATTGTTGACCTTACAGGCACATCATATGCTTAAAAAAGAAAGAGATTCTCTAGATAGCTCCTATGGAAGGCTGGGGAAGTTCTTGCTAGAAGTAATAATTTGATAGAGTCCTGACATCTTCCTGGGAAAACTGTATCACATACCCATGACCCAATCACTGTGGCCTCTGGGATTGGATATATTGACAGGCATAACCTAATCACATATAATTTCTTGGAGTAGAGATGGGATCAGCCTGTATTGAAACACTTGGACTTCATGGTGTAGGAGGAGAAACACATACCAAAATCAGGGCACTATTAGCAATGGGAAGGGAAAACAAATGCCAAAAATAGCAAAATTATTCTACTGATGAGTAAACTATAAAGAACTTCTTTAATTCCACCAATGCTATAAAACAAGCCAGAGGAGAGGAAATTTCACCATTGCCATCACATTCACAAAATATTTATTTTGGTGAAATGGTTTACCTGATGCACTGCAATAGACAGAACATTCCTCCAAGCTCATTCATTGCTAAAAAACCTTTTTCCCTCCAATCTCTCCCTCTTCAACAGTCCTTCCATCAACAAATACATTCTGTTATTTTATATTTTCTGGAATCTTTTAGATTTCCTGTGTACAATGTAAATTAGAAGACTTAATCCCTAATAACCTTGGATTATATTTTTAATTTTATAAAATAAAACTGTCTCTTGCAGTTAATTCTCTCATATAAAATAAAAACCAATAATAGTGAGTGAATTTAAAGCTGGAAGGTGGTAAATTTTATGTGATTTTTTTTCCTTATAAGTCTTACGTGACTATGTCAATTTGCATAAGATATTGAAACATAACCATAATTTTATTACAGTGACTATGGTTCATGAGACAGTGTCAAGTATCTTGTTTTGGAAAATGTTCAGGCCATTTCTTATTCTTGCTTTTTTTTTGTTTTGTTTTAATGATATGCACAAAAGACACTGCTTTCATTGTAACCTTCTGTATAAAACACTATTATTGACATCTGAGGATTAAGTTTTAATTGAAGTAAGATTTCAAATGGTCTATTATCTGTGATCCCTATATAATGATCACAAAGACATTCTAGAGCAGGCAATGAAACAGATAAATATGTTGAAAAGACAGCTAACAGCTCCATTTAGCTCACCCACGCTTGCCAAACTTGACACACACAATTTATCCCAGACGATGGAAAGGGAACATAAAATATAGCCAGATTGTGATAATATATGCTTCTCAGATGGTGTTTCCTTGAGCTGAAAATCAGGTATCTCATATACCCAGATAACCCATATGTGGTAGTAGATAGCTGTGGATGGGCTTTTTTGCCTAAACTCATCATATTTTTTATGCTTTAGTTTGGAACTTCTGTGAGAGCAAGTTTAATGGTGAGTTTCTTATCTATATAAAGTCTTGGATGAAATAAGTGGTCACTTCTCTCCATCACAAAGAGAGGGGAGAGATCTAAGACTAAACCCAAACTAACTCCCAGGGAGAATTCAGCAGCGATCCAAAAATATTTAACAAACAAGAATAATTTGTGACAGTGATTGTAAATGATAGGAAGTAAAAGATTTGTTGTAAAGGTGGCTCCAATGATGTTTCTACTCTATAGATTTTTTTAGAACTTTACTCAATAGTTTTTGCCAGGGAAACATGCCAAAGGGAATCCTGCTCTGTACTGATTTGAATGAGTCCGTTTTTCAAAAGTGATTCAATATCCTGGATCCCAATAGCCTATACATGCAATCTGGACAAGCCTCTGACTGCTGTTTCACATTGGATGAGGGACCAGACCACATCTGCAGCATTGTCCATTTTCATTAGAGACAACATCCCCCTGTCATGTGTGTTCCCCTTCCTGACCTCCATTCAGTCAGCCACTTCCCTACCTCCTAGCTCAGAACTTGCTCAGTCTGGGCTAAACTGAATCCAAAATATTCAGAAAGGCCCTGTCCGCAAGGAGCCAGCGAAGGAAATCTCTTGTAGGCATGGATTAAAATTGAAATATGCTGCCACTTCCCAACACCCCTGTTCTTTTATATTTGGGACACTGGAGACACACACAAATTGAGAGAGTATAGGTGAAGAGCTCAGGGAAACATGGTGCCTCATGGCTCTGGTGTGGGTTTTGATGGTATCACTCTGATAACTACGGATGTTCTTGTTGCCATCACCCATCCCCTTGCCTCTACTTCTCTGACCCAAAGATCCCACTTTCCACCCTCACCTAGATAAGTCAGGCTGAGAGCCAAATCTGGGATATAAAAAGCAGCAATTTCTTTAAAAAAGGCCTCCTCAAGTAAGTGAAACTAGTGAAAGGCCTTTGTTTTTGTTTTCCAAAGGAAGGCATGATAAAAAGAATAGTTGAAACAGCGACAAATAGGCAATATACTGTACTAAATAGTGTGAACTTTTTATTATTAGTAGTAGTATTATTATCATATAAAATGGTACGAACTGGGGGCCTGGGTGGCTCAGTGGGTTAAGCCACTGCCTTCGGCTCAGGTCATGATCTCAGGGTCCTGGGATCAAGCCCCACATCGGGCTCTCTGCTCCGTGGGGAGCCTGCTTCCTCCTCTCTATCTGCCTGTCTCTCCGCCTACTTGTGATCTCTGTCTGTCAAATAAATGAATAAAATCTTTTAAAAAAATGGTATGAACTACAGGTGACAAGGAAAAGTTATCATCTGGCATCATTTTCAGAGAGATCTGAATATTTGGTAGGAAGACTGGCCCCAGGACCAGGGTAAGCCACTCTGCTTATGGAGGTGGAGTTGGGTAAGCAGACATCAGAGAAAGAAAAACGTTTTGTTTGCTTTTTTTCCACTTGCTTTCTTGAAGGAAGCTTACCTGTCTTCTAATGCAATTGTCCTTAGCACTTTCTTGGAGAAATACTGCTGCCTCTCCTCCTCCCTTGGCCACACACCCTCCCTGGGAATGTGGTTCTGCTCTTTGAGCTCTGAAGTGCTCCAGGATGCCCCCAGGAGAGCTCTCAAGGACTGTTGAGTTGACTAGAAGAGTCCATAGCATGCAGCCAAGAGCTAGGGCAGAATAGAAAGAAGAGGTTTCAACTAAACAGAAGGGAGTAAGGCCAATTTAAGGAAGGTAGCATCAGGACTGCTAACCAGAGAGAGCTCTTCCTTCAGCCTGAAATCACTTTCTCCTTTCTCCACGTGGAAGATGCCCCCTCAGTTGCCAAAACCCTAGTTAAAAATCTTCCTCCTCCCCTAGGAGTCCCTCTGTAGACATTTCCAGTTAGAGCTGGTGCGATCATTCCTCATCACAGCAGTTGTCTCCTGTCCTCCTCTTTAACTGCATGTTTCTCTACCCACACTGTGTACATTTACAGGATAGAAGTCCTGCCATATTTGTACTTATATTCCCTCAACCTGGAGTAACAATACTATTGATGACGATGAACACGATGACGATGAAAGCTAACATTTAAATAACATTTACCATGTGCCAGCCATTGTTCTAAGTGGTTCACATATTCACTCCTCAATCTTCACAACAATCCTGTGAGGCAGCTTCTATTATTCTATTCATTTTACAAATAAGAAAACCAAGACTTAGAATGGCTAAAAAGTTCTTTAAAATTAAGTAACAGGGCCACACAACTTCTGGGTGTCTAGACTGCTGGCATACAAACTCCACATTTTGGCTTGGTCCTCTCTACTCCCAGAGCACACCATGGGGAGTCAATTAATAATTTTTTCATGAATGAATAAATAGACTGGGGAAGCACCCGAAACAATGTCATCGAAAAGTGGTTTAGATAATATTTTTTTTGTCCATGAGATATATACAAAGACCGTATCTTGTTCTCAAACTCTTGCTCTGACAAAAGATTGATTTCTTGACTGGTGAGTTTCTTAGTATGAACAATCTCAGAGAAGTTTAAATGTAAATACTCTTTAGTTATATACAACATATTGTTGCACGTGTGTGTGTGTGTATTTAAAATTTAGAACATAAGGCTGCAATGAGTATCGAATCAAATGATCTCAAATGTAAAAGTCATCTACTAACCACCAATCTTGTGTTTGTATCCCTTCCATGAAGTATTCACTTATAATGATCATCCAGCCTTGGAATGAACTCCTCCAGGGATAAGAAACTCACTGCTTTCAGAGTAACCAATTCCCCCTAAAAAGGATTCCACTGTTGAGCTTCTTCCTTACACCAATTTGCAGTGTACCTGTAGCTTTAAAGTTACTCTGCTAACTTCCTGGAGCATCCACCCACTGAATCTAGCAGCAGGCAAAGTTTGGCTATCTTTTCTCTATAATTTGCCAAGTTATTATGCATTAATCCCTAGGTCACAATGGAGCCAATCATTTAGATTTTTATCATGGCATCCATATCTTATTGCTTGACGTTGTTCCATTTTCTTGGGTTTTAGGGACTTAGGAAAGAGGAGTATGAGACATTTAAAGAAAAAGCAAACAGGGCGCCTGGGTGGCTCAGTTAGTTAAGTGTCTGCCTTAGGCTCAGCTCATGATCTCAGGGTCCTGGGATTGAGTTCTGCATTGGGCTCCACTTGGCAGGCAGTCTGCTTCTCCCTTTGCCCCTCTCCCTGCTCGTGCTCTCTCTCTCTCTCAAAAATAAATAAAATCTTAGGAAAAAAAAAAAAAAAAGCAAACATGATACTACACTTGATCTTAGCCAAAAGGCTTAGAAGTGATAAAAGCAAACATGATAATAGGTTCTGTAAGTCCTTACAATTATGTTTCTCAAAATCAATCTAAATATGCACATGAATTTCCCGGGGATCTTGTTACATGTAGATTCTGATTCAGTAGTTCTGAGGTAGGGCCTGAAATTCCATATTTCAAATAGGTCCCCAGTTGATGCCGAAATAGCTGGTCCAAGGAACACACTTTGAGTAGCAAATTTATGAAGGTGTGAGACTGAATATGCTATAATTCTTCTGTTCTACGCATTTTTCTTTAAACTAGGACCCCTGCTTATTTAAGAACTCAGGTTTGTCCATTTATCTGACAACAGAATTTTTCAAACTTTAATAACTATAAAGAATCATGTGATGGAATTCTTTAAAAATTCAGATTCTTGGTCCTTTCCAGGTATACTAATTTGTAGATCTAGAATAGAGCCAAGAAATCTGAAGTTTTTAACAAGTGTGTCCCCCACATATGATTTTGATGCAGATGGCCTTTGGCTCAGGCTTTGGGAAACACTGCCTGGAATGAATAAGTTAAGTGGAAACACCAGTTTTCTACATAGCTCATCATTCTTAATCATCAGAGTGAAGGATGTCAACTAAATGGTGACCATATTTTGTAGGGGGTGGTAATGAAGGCCCAGAGTCACCTTGGTCAAACTACTGTCTCACAGCCACAAGGACATGCCCCAAGAATGCCTCCCTAACTGGAGAATCCAGTCCATATGCTTTTGTTACAGGAAAACTTCAATAAATAATAACAACCAGAGAGCAAACCATGTAGTGGACATATGGATACCATTTATTATTGAATTAGGTGGGCCAAGGTACTGTTTATCTGGGTTCTGCCTCTTAACAAATGGCATCTTCATAAAATGAAATGGTGCTACAAGCTTCTGCCAAATTAGTAGCATTCTTATTTGAATCTGGTTGGTTAGAAAATCATCTAGCTCCCTTAGGGCCTAGAAGAAAATCAACTACATTTAAAAATACCCCAGGGCATCTGGGTGGCTCAGTTGGTTAAGTGTCCAACTCATGATTTTGGCTCAGGTCATGTTCTCATGGTTGTGAGATCAAGTCCTGTGTCAGGCTCGGTGCTGGGTATGGAGCCTGCCTGGATTCTCTCTTACTCTGTTCCTCCCCAACATTTCACTTAAAAAAAAAAAAAAAAAAAAAAAGACTCAAAAGACTATGAACTCACAACTCTGCTTTTCCAATGTGTTTTCTTCCCAGTGGATGTCAGGAAATGGGTAAATAAGGTCAGCATTCTTCACTAAGCCTTAGAAATAAACTGTTCAGGGGTTACCAGCAGACGTGGTGAGCATTGGAAAGGAAGAATTAGTGAGTCATATATGCTCTATGCATAATGGAGCTGCGACCAAGGAAATTTTCAGGTTGATTTCCTGAGATGCTGGGGGGTGGGTAGAATTTCTGCTGTAAATATTTCTTAGGAAACCAGGAATCCAATTTGCTTCCTGCTCAAACAGGCAAAATGTCACTGAACTCTAGCATACATTAGGTAAAGGGAATGGGTGGAATGTGAATTTTCTTATTCTTATACCATGTGTATATCACCAGAGCTCTTGGCTCATTCACACATGCTCATAATAATTATTTCTAAATGACCCTGTTGTGTTGAAAGCTTGCTAGGGTTGTGGTAAGATGATGAAATCTGTGCTTCCTAGAGGGAAAACACTAAGAAAACACAAATTTTAAATGTGGATTGTGTGTGTGTGCATTTTTGTGTTGACTATGTGTTAGAACAAGGTGACTTTTGTATTGGGATAACTGGCAATGTGCCAATAATATTTGAAAATAAAATTGCTAGGAAAATTATTGTAACACAGACTTGGGTGTGGGAATCTTTGTTAAATAACAAGCACATCCACACATCAACAGAATTTGTACTCTTTCTACTCCTAAGTCCTCCTCTATGAGGCAGGCCGATTGGATATGGTGATAGAGGATCAAAGCGGTTTTGGGGACGGCCATCCCGTGACCTTTCCAAAGCAGACAAACACTCAGGGTTGCACAGAGACATAACAACATACAGTGACGTGGAGACTTCTGTAACAAGACACAGATGTAAACAACCAAAAACGTGCCCAACTCTGTCCCCTTGATTAGTGGTGGCTTTACCCTTTCAAAAAAAAAATTTTCAACTAACTGATATTCCTTGGATTTGTGAGAATTAGTAGGTTTCTTAAGAACAGATTTCTAAATCACTGATATTTGGGGACCATACAGCCTAACCCCTACAGTTAAGATTTCTGAAAGCTGAGGTTGAGTGGCCTGTTCAAAAATCGCATATAGTTAGTTGACTGCAAAACCAGAAGGTGGAGAATAAGGCTCTAAGACTGATACCTTCTACACTGCCTCTTGCTCTGCCCATCATCTGAGTACAGGAATATGCAAGATTTGTGTCATCCTGGCTATTTAACCTGGATACATTTATTTTGATGATATTATTTCTAACTCGTACCTCCTTTGTCCTACATCTCTCCAGCCTGGGAGAAAGTAAACAGAAACCATTTCTTATGATATTTGCTGAATGAATGAATGAGTAAGTCTTATATTTCAGTTGTCTTTTCAGATCTTCAGCATATTTTTATATCAGTGTATCCTTTTTGAATATAAACTGTGATTTTTAAAAAATGCACTGTCATTTAAATTTCCATTTTTATGCACATGCCAATCACCACCAGCAACACCATCATGATGACTCATCCTTAAAGCCAACAGAGTTGGTGATTCCAAACCACTCATATTCAGTGCTACACTCCAACGGTCAGCTTCTAGGAGGGCCTATTACAAATGGCAAATAATGTCTCATGGCATAAATATGCCATGTTTTCTAATCTTTATTTTGTTTTCAGTTTCTCCTCCTTAAATCTGAGGCATTATTTTAACAATGCATGATAGTTTCTGGTTGCTTCTTCAACTGCCTTTCTAGTGCTCCTGATTGGTATGTGCCAGTGCTGGCTACCCCACAGTCCAGGACCTTCCTTATTTTCCTCAATACTGAGTGAGCAAAAGCAGTTTTAAGATAGAAAGCCAATGAGTGCAGTTTTTCCTTCCTTTGAGCTCACAGAAGCACGGTCAGGACTGTGGAGCCAGTGTACAAGATGTCTCCGCTCTTCCACACTCTTTTCTAGGTTAATCTACTGTATTCCAAAATGGACTAGAAAGTCTTTAGCTGCCCCAGCTAACTTTCTTTTGACTTCCTATTGGCCCAGGTCATGGTGCTACCGCCAACTGAGCAAAATAAAACTGTGTAGAGAAAACTACATGGAGAGTGGACCCCACGGTGAGGAAGGTTTCTGGTTTCCCACTCCTCTCATTAGCTAATGTGTTCCTGTGTTTGTCAAATATCTGTGTGGGGGTGGGGGCGAGGGTGGCATTCAAAGCAAGAGGGAGGTACACTCAAGCTTATTCTTTGCTCATTGACATTTGATAATACTATTTTGGTCACATTTGCGTGACTGTTGGAAAAAAATTTTGTAGCCTTGATGCCTCCACCAAGATGATGTCTTTTAGCCAATCTGAGTCAGATGCACTATTGAAGATTCTCTTAGGATCCTCTGTGATTCTGATTAGAAAACCCAATGGAAAAACAAAACCAAAAAAACCCACAATCCCTATGGATACCAAGGAAAAGAAACCAAGAGTTAGATTGAAACACTCAAAATATTTTAAATTGAACTACTCAATATCTGTATGTAATACAGGTTTCTCCCACTATTTGAAAGTTCTCTTTATGCCACTTCACTTTTATGAAGGACTTATCTTAGTACCTGTTTTCACTAACTGAAGGAAATCCAAAGAGGATTTTCACTGTTAGGAAATGGTCATTGCTGGGCACCTGGGTGGCTCAGTAGGTTAAACGTCTGCCTTCAGCCCAGGTCATGATTCAGGGGGTTGAATCTCACATCGGGCTCCCTGCTCAGCAGGAATCTCCTTCTCCTTCTACCCTTCCCCCGTGCTTGTGATCTCTCTCTCCCTCAAATAAATAAAATTTTTGAAAAAAAAAGGAAAGAAATAGTCATTGCTTCTTTGCTTTCCACCCTTTCAGCTTATGAAAGGTTTCACAGCATGCTCTGCTTCTGGACAGTGGGAGAGACCGGTGTGTTGTATGCATACAAGTACGTCTGCGACTCTGAAAACATATGCTCATCTCTATGGTGACATCACATAAGTTTCTACTTATCTGTCGACAACCGACTGTTCTCAATATCCCAGTGCAGGTTCTGATATAGAAAGCAGAGTGCAGAAAGGGGGAAATATTTGGTGAGGGGCCCACCAGGTCTGATGTGGTATTGCTCAGTATGCAGGGGAGCTGTGGCCTAATAAAATCTGAGAGCTGTTTCTACTCAGCTTCCTTGAAATGCCTCCTCCGAATCATCTCATGGGATCCTTGGACCAAAAAGAGATGGCCTTGACTCCCACCTACCTTTGCTTTGAAAATGTAAACTTAAGGGATCTCGGATGGCCCAGCTTTGGGAGCCTGCCTTTTGGTTTTCTCTCTTTTGATGCCAAGCATGATAAAAGAAATGGAAAGAAAAAAAAAAAAAAAAAAAACAAGCCTCTGGGTTCTTTGTTAGGCCAGCACATTCAGGTCAGGACAAGCAGTTGGTGAAATGCTCCACCTGGCCCTCTGGAGCACCTTCTCCACCCTAAGCGGAGGCCTTGGGATGGCTTCTGGTGCATGACTTTGCCTTATTTCATTTCTGGTCTTGACTGCATGTTTGCCTGGAGAGTATAGATGAGGCAATCATTGCTACTTGTCATGATGAGCCAGTGCCCTAGAGAACATTTCCTAACCCAGCTCCACCCTCCCTGGGAATGGGTTTAACCCTAGAAAGCTCCTTGAAAAGGCCCCAAAGGAGTCCTGAAAAACCACCACACAGAAGGGATTCTAAGCTACTGACAGAAGGCCACGTGGAAGGAACATGATACAGTAGAGACACTCCCTCCTCTCTCTTGATGGGTGACTTAAACACATATAACACCCTTTCCCAATAAACACATATTTTCAATGCCCCCTTTTCTATCCTGTCCCATGTGCACACTTTCCTGTTTATACAACATGAATCCCCTCATCACCAAGGCCATGTGGCATAATCAAATAGATCCAAACTTAAATCCTGCTGTGCCATTTGACAGTTGTATAGCCTTGGACATGTTATTTAACTTCACATCCATTGATTTCTGCAGATGATAAGAATAAATACTAACAACTCCCCCATATGGAAGGCTGTGGGAGTTGGGAGAATCTTGCCCAGTGCCTGCTCCCACACCCTTCTCCCACCCCTTATCCTCATTTCTCCTTAAGTGAATCCTACACACTATCCTCACAACCTCTCACTTTCAGAGGACTTGTGTTCATAAACTGTTCTGCTTTCCCCACATCTGGAGGGATTTCGCCTTCTTGTATCGTAATTGTCCTCATCCATCCCCTCAACCACCTGTTTCTATACCTGACAGGGAGACTCTTAGGCAGGGTTCTTCCTTTCTTCCCTCAGTCTCTCCTGCTTCACTTAAAAAAATACCTAGATGAAAATGGCACATAGCTGGAAGCACTTTCCTCAGCAAGAGAGCTTTCCTACTGGATCTTGCACAGTCATCTAAATGTAGTCTTCACAGATTAAAATTGAGTGCCTCCGAGGGGCTCTCCCAGCAACCACTCAGCTGCTTTCCTCTTTGGGGTCCAGGGTCTGTGCTCCCTGAATGAAGATCCCTTTGACTTCAACAAATTGGGATAACACCTATTTCAAATATATTATTTGATGAAAGCAGATGTCAGCAGATACTGCCTATGTAATTGATATTTGATTTATTCAAGATTTATGCATGCTGTGCCTTAGATTTATTAATGATAATCCCCGGCTCTTGTGTTTAATATAGTGGAACCAAAACATAATTTGCTGGGATCAGTCAGAAATGCATCAAAGTGATTAACTCTACATGCAAACCATTATCCAGTGACATCCCTACTGTGCACAGTGCAAAAGGAGGCAATAATACAGTAATTGGCTTCACTTATGCAAGTTAGATATTTGCCATGATTGCTAGTAAAATTTGGTCCCTTTTATCTCTGATTCTGCATCTCCATATCCCTTGTCATCCTTTGATGCTCCTTCTTCAGGCAGGATTTGAGCGCGTGCGTGCACACACACACACACACACATGATCCCGCCCCAGCAATTATGAGTTAAGGTAGGTGCCTGTCTTAACTAACCAGACAGGAGGACACCTGTCCTTCTCAGGAGACCCCCTGGTCAGGCACCACCTCTGAAGGGGTCACCTCTCTCTCTAAGGAGAATGCCAGCGCATAGAAATTATATTCCAGCTTCACTACCCACATCTATCACCAATATCAACATCCAGACAGGATGCAAAACCCTCCTTAGAGGAGACATTTGGAGCAATGCAAACAACGACTGAGATAACTCTTTTAGGGAAAACAGCTATTCATTTATGTTTATTATCTGTTTTGTTTGGCTAATTAAAACTTAATTTGATGGACAACCTTTTATTATAAGGCTATAATCCCTTCTAATTTTTGCTTGAAAATATTATGATAAGTAGATGACAGCAGTTATATTTAAATTTTGAAAGTAAAAATAATATACACATGTGGCACAATATTCAAAATCTATAAAAATATGTGAAATGAAAAATAGAAGTCTTCCTTCTCTGTTCTATTGTCTACCTCTAGTTCCTCTTCCCAAAGGTAATCATTGTAGTAGTTTCTTGTGTAGCCTTCCAGAAAATGTAAACAGTATACCTACATACATATGCACCATATGTTTTTCTTTTCATACTGTATCTCAGAGATATTTCCCTGTTTGTACTTCGAGAGCTACCTAATATTTTTCCATTGCTATCTATGATCATTTTTAATTGTTTAAAGTGCTGCATGGTCTGGCAAAGCTCTATAGTAAGCTCAATAGTTGGAAATCATTTAAAAATTCCAGCATGGGAGTTGGGTGCCACAATTTAGGATAAAGTAGCATCTTGTGAGGATTTATAGCAAGATGGAAACACATACTGCATCTCACATTTTACAGCAAAACTTGTAAATGGTCCTTGCTTTCTCTGTTGCCTGGAATGTGCCATCTGTCTTCAGGGCATATGGTGGAACAGGTCAGTACAGCAGCACGGCATCTTGATGGGCAAGGGCACTTCTGACTCCTGTGCCTAATGCCAGGTTTATATCGGGGTTTTAGTGTATTCGATAACACATTGGTAAACACTGCTTACACCCTCTACTTCATGGATCTAACATGATTCACAAGTAATTTAAAATGAAGTCCCAGGATGCTTTGTTTTTGGTTTCTCCATGGAACAGCATCAATTGTTCTGCATCAGTTTCTCTTTTGCTCCTCAAGCAATATTAGAGGTATCTTAAGAACATACAGGGCCAGCTCACAGGGAGGCTCCTTTTGCATTTTTTAATGCCATTAGGGAATTACCCCACGTATCAAGTGCTCTAGCTTATCTTTTTCAATCCTTATGAACAATACCCCCCCTTCTGGATGGCGTTCTGCATGGGCGAGGCCTGTCAGCAAACATCCCAGGCCTTAGTCACTGAGAGCACTCTCTGCTCTGCAAACTCACTATGCTCCTGAGTTGTGGACACAGTAGTTCACTCTCTGGACTTGTCTCTCTTAGCCGCTACAGAAGCTATTCCTGCTTCAGCAATCCAAGTGATCTATTTTTCCTGTCCTAAAAGTTAATTGATTCCTGCTTCTGAGTGCCATGGACTATGAAGAGCTATGTCTTTGCTGGGCAGCAGTCTATCAGGCAAGGTCCAGCTGGACTCCCTTGGAAAGGCTGCCATACCTCAGCACAGCCAGAGGACCATGGGCCTGAAGCCTGAAAGAAATCAGGGCAAGACTAAAAGAAGCCTGGGGGAGTGATTTCAAAATGTAAAGTATGGCTGCCAATCTTCACAGTGTAAATCTTCAGACTCCCAAGAGATAAGGGACCATCACTGGTACAGAGGGGAGAGACCGGGGAGCAGTTTGCAAACTGATAACCATTACGGTGAGCTGATTCTTGAACTAATCCTAACTATACATGCTTCTTCTAGCTGAAAGACCTAAGGAATTACAGTGAACCATGCTGGGCCTTGGTGCCTTATTCTGGGCAGGGCGGGGGCGGGGGGGGATTTACTTGGGTGTTATGGAGAGGACAGGAAAATGTGTATGAGGAAATGCATATTAGGAAAATGACACATGATGCTAGCAGAGTGCTTGCCACCAATCCTTGATGGACAATGATAGCAATAACATTTACTACTACTCAACAAGGTTTCAACATTCTGGCCACTAGCAATTTTCTCAGGGAAAGGTCATGAGGACTTCAGATAGCTAAACAACGCCCTAGAGGACATCTGATGTCTACCAGGCCACTGCCTACTATCTATCTACCACCATGGTCTTGAGCACACCTGTTCAAGTTTAAAAACCATCCTCTAAGAGCCTTTCTGTGAATACTGTAGGCTCATTCAATAAAATTTATCTTTGGTAGATGGCAAGGCTAGCCTTTTACACATCTCATTGAGATTCTAGGGTACTCACCCTGTTTGGGGAGTGGTTCTCTTCTATTCTATACACTTTAGCATTGCAGAGAGCTCTATCATCCTTTAGAAATAATTCAAACAGTGGTTGTTTTAGACAAATGGCTTATAACCAAGAGATTTTGATCCCAATAATAGATTGTTTTAAATGAATTTGGCCAGTAGCCCAAACTGTTGCAATGGGATCATACCCAAATATATGCTATTCCATAAAAATTATAATTTGTCAGTTATAGAAACACAGTGCACCTTGAATTTAAAGAGTAATTTTTACTTTTCAAAACAGGTTTTCCATGCTATATCTCATTTGATAATGCCCTATCCTGGCACCTTAGAACTTCCTCCTTCCCATTTGTTAAGGATGAATAAATGAAGAACTGAGAAGTTAGGTGAGTTTTCCTGGGCCACACACCTAGATAGTGACAGAGTGAATCAAATCCATTCTCCTGATACTTAGTCCACTGTTTTCTCTGATGTTCCAGGAAATCTGTTAGACAATTTTCTAAGATGGGAATTTATAAAAAGATCGGATTCCTCTATGAAGCTTCACTCTTTGCTATTGTTCATAATCAATAATAATAAACTTCACATAGGGCCTATAATTGTTGAATTCCCACTTCAGTGATTAGTTAGGGAGCTCCCTGCCCCATCCTGCTGACAGATGAGATGTGAGCTGTCATAACTAAAGCACTATTCCCTTCTGATCCTACTGGTGGGCATCTGTTTCCAGTTGTAACTGGCCAAACACTCCCTTTGCAGGAAAACTAATAACATCTTAACATATGGTCTTGAATCTGGGCCGCCTAATGACCTTGCATGGAGATTAATTGAAGGTGTTAATGGCATAGTTCCCAGCCAGGAATGTCAAAATACTGGCTTGGCCTCCTATGTACATGTTTTAAGAGGATTTGCTATTGATACTGAACTGGATTAACTTTAAATATTAAGAAAAATACTATAACTTCAGCAACCACCTGTGAAGCAAGTTTCTGTAGCTAAGGAGTCTGGATTAATGCTCCAAGCAGGGTGCAGGATAATGAATTTGACATCCACTGGGCTCCCTGGGAAAAATTCCCAGGATACAATCTTCTTAAGTGGCAGTATTATAGGGAGCAAAATTCTGTTGAGGGTGAAAAATTCATTCTATGACCTATAAGACTGTGCATGGAAAATGCCATTAGAGATTAGAGTTGATTTATGGGGGTTCTGTATTATTAGCTGTCCCCTCCCCATCTCACCCTGGCAGCAGAAATGAGCAAAAGACCAGTGAAAAGAATTATACTTTGAACTACATTTCCTCAAGTATTTACACAGAAGTGTATTCAATTTACAGGAAACTTCAAGCTTAGTTATCATAATTATCTCATGCTTTGATCCTGTATAGTCTCCCCTTCTATCAGTTCTGTTTTCTCTTTTTATTTCTATTTTAACTACCTTAGTGCTTGTGTATGTGTATGTTTATTATAATTCACCTGAAAGGCTTCTTGTGGAATATAAATTATAAAGGCATAAAAGTAAACAGAGAATAATCTCCTTTCATGCATATATTTACAAACCCATAAACTCTAAGGAAAAGTGAATTGGATTTTAAAAACACTGAGAATTACTTTTACTGTAATTTTCTTCACCCAGTTTATTCAGCTATTTTGGCCAAAGGAACCATATAAAATATGTCAAAACCATTCAACTGCTGGCTGCACAACTGACTAGAAAGTAAAAATTATTGACTCAGAGCACCACCAGTCCAATCAGACCACTGAAATTATAATTTCACAACGTTTTTTGAGGAATTAGTCAGTGCCTCGTTCTTGGGAGAATTCCTTCTCTGTGCTCTTGAAATGCTCTGGACATGCAAGTCTCTATACATCATTGTAGAGTATTTGTGTGAATTTCTTCTATTCCCATTTGTCCTGACAAACTGTGATCTTCCTGAAGGTGGACTTGTGTTCTATTTATCATTTTCATATCCAATGTCTCCAGCAACGACAGATGTACAATAGGCCTCAGTACATATTTTTGCGGATTAGGTATATAAATAAGGTCTGTGAGGTATACAGATAAGGTCTTAGATACCATCCTGATTGCAAGGAGGTTATAGTATTTTTAGTGGTATTAGTGATTACTTACTGAAGCAAGCAGAATAAAATTAATCCATAGTATTACTGTCCACATTACACATTTGGTTTCACAAACTCACTGAAATCAGCTAGGCTGTTTTATTTGGGCCACTCAATAACATACATTTGTGCTTACTGAGAAATATTTTATAGCAAAAGAGGAAAAAACCCTCTAAGTGCTTAATCAATCATTCTCACAAACTTAGCACATTTTGTGCCTATGTACTTGTGCCAACAAGATTCCTCCTGTGCATTTTGATTTTCCTCTAAATAAAATTTTTCCAAATTTATTTTTAAAGATTTATTTATTTATTTGAGAGAAAGAGTGAGAGAGAGAGGGAGGGGCAGGGAGAGGGACAGAGGACCTCAAGCAGACTCCTCGCTGAGCATGGAGCCTGACGCAGGGCTGGATCTTAGGACCCTGAGATCAGGACCTGAGCTGAAACCAAGAGTTGGATGCTTAACTGACTACACTACACAGATGTCCCCAAATTTTTCTGAATTCTTAAAAAAAAAAAAAAGTTTAACCCACTAAGTTCAGATAAAGGTAGAGAATGGAGTGAATTAACTTTATCTAATTTTCCAAATTAAATAAAATGAAACCAAACAAGTGGATGGAAAAGCAACATATGTCTGATACACTTGGTTTTCCTATTGGTCGAACCACTCAGGTAATTCAGTTGAGCATGCTGAAATGTTTTACACATTTGCCTTTCAAAATTAGGAGGATTGGCATGCTACCCACTGGGCATCCTGTGGCAAAGAGAGCCCTACAAACCATCAAATGAAGGAATGCTGATATGAAATATTGTTGTCATGCTAGGCTAGGGTATCTGTGGGCTGTGAAACACAAGTAGAGTAATAATGAGATTATGTGGTCCTGGATATTGTGAATGCGCTATAGACTCTTTCTCCTCACTAAAGTGAGGCAATGAAGAGATACCTCAGTGGAAAAAGCAATTAGTGGTAGGAAATGAAGTTCTTTACTTTTCTTTCCCCATTCTCTCCCTTCTAATCCTTTCAAGTCTCCCTTGAGTCCAATTTGGGAATTCTTACAAAGGCTAAAGTCCAGCAGTTTAACAGCTATTAAACACGGTCATAAAGTGAAGATGCAGCCTGTGAGTTGGGCTCTTGGCAGCATCAGAGTAATATGGCAAATGGGACAACTCTTTTCCTGAAAGGAAATAATGGAAGAGATGAAGGGAGGGGGTGTGTATAAACCAGATCAGGACTTGGAGAGGACGACCCATAGAGCATACTAACCCACTCTGGTATTGCTATTTAGTACCTGTGAAGTCTACCATTATGCATTATTAAATTCATGTATTATTGAATCATGAATCCTTGTTCCCTGATAAGAAATGGAGATGATTTTTTAGTTTAAGTTAAAGCCCTGCCTCCTTATTTAAATAAAACTGCATTACTGGCTGCCTAGCATGCTAATCAGAAAACTGCATTAAGCAGGTAGGACTATATGAATTAAAAAATAATGAAACAAGACTTTTCAGCCAGACATTGTTCCCTCGTCTGCTTTTCATGACAGCGGATTTCCTACTTGGAGTTGATAAGACAACGGCAAATGAAGATAACAACATGAGAGGAAAATCATTCACTCTAATGGGCTCCACCTGTGCAGACTTCAGCTCATTTACATGGCTGCAGAAAAATTAGAAATCATGCGGCAATTAGTCTGTTCTAGATTATGCAGTGTGTCAACTGATACCACTCAGGAGAGCACTAGTGCTAAAATGGTTTCAGAAGATAAATCTACTCTCCTATACAAACAATTTTAATTACCTGGAAAATGGCATTGCCTATTGAGCAATCTCCATTGTGAACCTGGGCTGCTCTCCTGCTATTGGAATCAGATGTTGGGAAATTCCAATGTTTATGTAATTGACTCATATAATATTGGATGACTTGTTGAAACTGAAATTGGGCCTATTGGTTGGGTACCCAATTGTTCATCAAATGCCCCTCTAATGTCTACTTCAGAGCTGAAAGGTATAGGGTTTCTTTTTTAATGTTTCTGTTTACTTGTACCCTCTACTTCTTGAACTTTAGCTCTAATAGCTCATAGTAAACCTGATAATTATAAAATAATTTCAAATATGAATCTTGGGACAACAGACCAAGGAACTATGAAAAAATCCTTATAAATAAAAATGTTAAGACTATTAAGGTTTTAGATTCTTACTCAGAATACAGGATAAAATCTTCTTATTCATTTTTTGGCCTTGAAGTATATTTAAAACTTCTTTAAAAACATGGAAGTATGTAGAGAAATAATATTCATGAAAATCCAGTTTTTGCATTTATAAGGGATCATTTAAAGGTTTTGCTTTGATTTTCTTATAGAAATGTGTATTCACAACTAGTTTATGTGGTCATTATTATTTTTGTTTTTGTAATTGTTTTATTGGATTTGGAGGTAATGCAATAAAGTTGGGGTTAATGGAGGCATCCTTAAGAGAAAGTTTGGGACCATGAGTAGGGGTAAGGTCTTGGGATACTGGTAGGATATTTGCCTTCCACAAGTACTTTTAAAGAAGAGAGGGTCAAAACTCTTGGAAAGTAATAGGTAAACACTTAGCACTGTCTAGTAGAGTTTGCTCCCAAAGCAAACATAAAAAAATGGCTTCTGTTTGGGAGATGAGAGTAGGCATGGAGCATGCCTTAAAAGGCAAATGATTTGCATCTTCAGTGACAAAAGCAGGGTCAATTTTATAGAAGAAAAGGCAATCCCCTAATATAGTGAGATTTTAGCCAGGATAACCTCTACAGCCCAAGAGAATTTTCCAAACTTGCTCTCAAGATTGAGTTCAAGATTCTAATCCTGAATAAAAATACAGAGCTTCAGGGACGCCTAGGTGGCTCAGTCGGTTAAGCGTCTGCCTTTGGCTCAGGTCATGATCCCAGGGTCCTGGGATCGAGCCCCACGTTGGGCTCTCTGCTCAGCGGGGAGTCTGCTTCTCCCTCCCTCTCCCTCTACTCTTCTACCTGCTTGTGCTCACTCTCACTCTCTCTCTTTTAAAAAAAAAGTACAGAGCTTCCAGGGACATTTCACATAAAACTTCAGTACACTGGTTTTAACTTTTTGTTCCAGAAGCACTGAAGATTCCCTCCACAAAGGACTTCCAAAGACATAAATTTAGCAAATGTTGCTATACCCTCTTACTGAATAACAAAATGAATATAGTTTGCTAAAAAGCCTTCAGATGTCCTAAAGTAAAGAAACGTATTGAACTCAACATTTTCCAGATTTATCTGAAATAAATGAAGTAAAATACTTTTCCCCACCCTTTTTGTAATGGAGCACTCATTCATACCCAGTGTCCAAGAAAATAACTTTGGATCATATTCCTGAGGTGGAAGAATGAATTGTCAGAGCAGGCTTTGCCTATGTATAGGTCACAAAGAAGTTAGGACCACAATTTATGATGCTGGAGAGCAGAAGCTGACTTCACTGTCTGGATGGATTTTCTAAATTCTTTGGCTATTTGTTTATTTATTCTTAAATTTAATTAACACATAATGTATTATTGGTTTCAGGGGTATAGGTCTGTGATTCATCAGTCTTATATAACACCCAGTGCTCATTACAATACATACCCTCCCCAGTGTCGATCACCCAGTTACTCCACCCCCCACCTACTCTCCCCTCAAGCAAACCTTAGTTTGCTTCCTATGATTAAGAGTCTCCTCTGGTTTGTCTCTCTCTTTGGTTTCATCTTGTTTCATTTTTCCCATCTCGTCCCCCTAAGCTCCTTTGGCTTATTTTAAAGGCAATTTCCTCCCATCTCAAGACATACATGCATATGCATACATACACAAGCATGCACACAGAAACAGACACACACAGCCCTGGACATACCAGATGCATCAGACTAACAATTTTGCAGCTGAGGTTCCTTATGTGAGCCACTGAACAGAAAATGTTTTGAGTGACCATTTTCCCATTCTCTCAAGGTTTGTACTTAATCAGTATCATTCTAGATGCCTAGGAGAGAAGTTAATTCATTACATACAATGAATACGTTAAGGCATTAGGGCATAATTTCTCCTGAAACCAGAGCATAGTGACACCCTAGTAATATTTTTAGGATAATCCATTTTTTTTTCTAGCAACACCTTTTCTGAAAAAGAATGTAAAGTGTCATATAACCTTTTAATCTGGGAGGGATCTTAGAGAGAGTGCAGTTCCTTGTCCCTGTTTTATAGGTTAGGACAGTAAGACCCAAATGGATGGCCCAAGTTGTCGTGGTGACACAGTGAATCAGGGCAGAAAAGGATTGTAGTTCAGGTCTTTGGATTTAAGACTGGAGTTTATTCTGCCATTTCCCTATGCTATGGGGACTAGAACACCACTCTTACCCAGGGCCATTCAAGGGCAGAGAGGGTAGGCCCCATTCATGAGTCTTAGCCACAGATGTGAACTCACAGGTGTGAGTTGGTCACCTCAGAAAAGTAGGTCACTCAATACCCTGAAACTCAGAGACACTGAGAACACTGAGAATAACTAGCCAGCCAGAAAGTCCCCAGTGGAACTGTGAGTGTCCTAGGAGAGAATAGGAAACTGGCTGAGAGGCAAGTGAGTGAATATACTGAAGCCACAGTCACTTCAGAGAATGTGAATGGTGCTAATACATCAGCAGTAATTCTATTTCTAGAAGGATGTTGATAAAGAGAGGTCTGGCCAGAGAGTATGACAGTACACGGCACAAGGGAGTCTGAGTTCAGGATGGAGACTCCAACTAGTTCCTTACCTACACAAGAACCACTCACAGCATTTTCCAAAGAGGAAGTCAACATCAAAAACCAACAACAAAATAGCAGCTAATCATTTTGTTTCTTGGTGCATCTATTTGATGGAATGTGGACTATTAATTGCTAAAAATAATGATTCTTTTTTTTGTCTAAATAATTTTTTCTTATTTTAGTCAATATACTTGAACTAATCATTCACAAATTCAACCTATCCTTAAAAATAAGTGTTACTCATTTTAATATAATTCTATTTATGTATAAAACAATCCTTTACATATTTACACTTAAGTAAGTGCACAGAAAAAAAGCACAAAAAGATATATATTATTAAATGCAAACATTGGTAACCTTTGGGAGGGTAATATGAGGAGAAATCACAACATTTAATTACATATATTTTGATAGATTTGAATTTTTCACAACAAATACATATTTATGGATTATTTTAAAAACTAGAAATAAATGGGATTGAGAAATATTTTTAAGCATAAGAACAATGAAAAAAAATCTATGGCTCTGATTAATAAAAGTAAAATATCTGTATGTTAGAAAACATAACAAAATCGAAGGCAAACTGGTAACGTAATTTGTCATCAGTATAACAGGCACATGTTTTAATACCCTGTCTGGGGTGGGAGAAGAAGTACTCTGTGATTTTTAGGTAGCACAAGCTGAATCAGCTATAATAATCCTTATGGAAACTTGATCTTGGCTACCACTGTTCTTTGCTCTTTAAAAATCTCTGGAGGTCACCAATGTGTGATAGTTTCTTTGAGCCGCTGTTGATTCCAGTTATTGGACAATCCCCACAGTCTGCAATAGCACATTTCATAGTATCCAAAGGTTTTCTACTTTTGCCTGCTATCTTTTATCTTCATTTCCTCAGTCACTTCACTGAAGGCACTTGTAATGACCTCAAGATTGCCTTTAACACCCAGAATGACACCCTTCCTTTGTTTCCTTGCTGCAGGCCCAGCGCCAAAGCTTGCATCCTTTTAGTCAATATAAATCAAAGGGTCTGAAGAATACAGTAAGTGGCAGAGGAAATACAACAGATAAAGCCACACCTTTGCAAATAGTCTTGATTTAGTGAGAACTCCAGAGCAGGAGTTTGCTGAAGGGGTTTCCAATATGGTCCCCAGAGTATACAGGTACAGTGCACCGTACAGGCTTCCATCGACTAAAAGCTTAGTATAGGTCTCAGGATGGGGGGAATTAACACATGAACTGTGAGCTTTGTAAAGCCCAAGAGGCTCAGTCCTTCCTCTTATTCCCTATCTCTGCTCACTCCCTTGGTGATCTCATCCTGAATTATAGCTCTAAACACCAGAAAGTGCTGACTGCTTGGAAATGTATGTCTCCAGCCTAGTCCTCTCCCTGAACTCGGACGCATATATCCAAATGCCTACCCGACATCTCCACTTGGAAGGCTAATAAACATCACAGACTTGCACATTCCAAATGAAACTCCTGATCCTCTCACATATGCATGCCTTTCCCATCTCAAAAAATGACAATCCCATTCTTCCGGTTGCTCCCTCTTCTCTTTTTCTTAACCCCACCTTTGATTGAGCAGGAAATCCTGCTAGCTGTTATCTTCAAAATATATCCACAATTTGACTGCTTCTCACCACTTACACTGCAGCTGCCCTGGTCCAAGCTCTCATCATCAATCACCTCAATGACTGCAGTGATCTTTAACTAACCTCCCTGAATTTGCCTTTGATATCTACGGACCATGGTCATCACAGCCGCCAGAGTCTATCATGTCAGACCATCAACAAAGCATTCCCTGGTCTCTCAGAGGAAATGCTCACATCTTTACAATGGCGAGAAGGCTTTACCGGTCTGCCACCCACACCTTACCTTTTTCACACAATCTTGTAATCACCTCTTACTCACACTGCTCAAGCTACATTGGCTTCCTCGAAGGTGTTTATTGAACATGCCAGACACACTTCTGCCTTGGAGACTTTGAAAAATTGGTTTTTTTCTCTTGCCCGTATCATTCTCCTTCCAGACACCTGCGTGGTTCTCTCATCTCCCTTAAGTCTTTGCCTGAATGATACCTGAAGTGAGCTCTTCACATGCCACACTATTTAAAATTGTAACCCTCATCCTGTTATTCTGTATTTATTTTACTACTTTATTTTGACCATAGCACTTACTGTATGTGAAATTATAACTTTACTTAATTATTTATTGTCAGTTTCTCTGCACTAACGTATGAGCACAATGAAGGTAAAGATTTTTGCCTCAACTTTCCACTGCTGTAACCTCAGTGCCTGGAACACAGGAAACACTAAAAAAGTTTTTGGTGAGTGAATGAATAAGGGAAGGAGAAAAACACACATATTTCATTCACATAAGATTAGATACTAGGGATAGAAAGACACGACAAATCAGTGCTGTGCAAGGCAGTTTATAAGTAATATTAACTTCTGTGACAAATATCTCCCAGTCTCAATGACTGATATAAAAGTTCATTTCTCGCTTGTACCAAGTGAGTGCTGCTGGTTGGGCAGGTCTCCTGAATGGCTCTCCTACAAGTAGTAACTCAAAGATCTAGGCTATTCCCATCCACCATTGTCTATATTCTCAAAACCCTTCATTCACAGCAAACAGAATATAAGGCAGGTAGACAGCTATTGCATCCAAGTCTGCATGGGGGTGCCTGGCTAGTTCAGTGAGTTGGGCAGCTCTTGATTTCATCCCAGGTCACCACCTCAGGGTCCTGGGATCAAGCCTCATGTCAGGCTCTGCACTCAGCAGGAAGTCTGCTTGAGGATTCTCACTCTCTCTCTCTCTCTTTGCCTCCCCCTCCCGCACTCATGTGCTCTCTCACACTCATTCCTGCACTAAATGAAAAATAAATAAATTGGAGCGTCTGGGTGGCTCAGTGGGTTAAAGCCTCTGCCTTCAGCTCAGGTCATGATCCCAGGGTCCTGGGATCAAGCCCCGCATCGGACTCTCTGCTCAGCAGGGAGCCTGCTTCCTCCTCTCTCTCTCTCTCTGCCTGCCTCTCTGCCTACTTGTAATCTCTGTCAAATAAATAAATAAAATCTTTTAAAATCAATCAATCAATCAATGAATCAATCTTGAAAAAAAAGTCTCCATGGGATACTGCATGGGATAGGCCTACAAGTGGCATATACGGTTTTCTTCATTTTCCTTTGACCAGAACTCAGGCACATCATCTCACCTAGGTGCAAGGATGGTAGTGAGGGGACTAGAAAATGTAGCTTAGCTTGTGTGCCCAGGAAAGAGCAGAAGCAGATATTGGTGAACATTAGCAATCTTTATGGCATATTAGATCATATAAGTTGGTAAGATAAATACTAAGTTCCTAATAGACCTTGTATAGGTAACTCTTAGAAGAGAAAATCTATAAAGCTAATGGACATATAAAAGAATGTCTAGGGGCGCCTGGGTGGCTCAGTGGGTTGAAGTCTCTGCATTCAGCTCAGGTCATGGTCCCAGGGTCCTGGAATCGAGCCCCGCATTGGGCTTTCTGCTCAGCGGGGAACCTGCTTCCCTTCCTCTCTCTCTGCCTGCCTCTCTGCCTACTTCTGATCTCTGTCTGTTAAATAAATAAATTAAAAAAAAAAAAAAAGAATGTCTAACCTCATCTTACAAATAAATGTGTAATAAATACTAATAATTTAAATGAAATCACATTTTAGTAAGTTATTTTCTAGTTTGGTAAGAATTTTCATTTTGAATGGTTAAATTTTGTCAAAAAAAAGTTTCCTGCATTCATTATGTTATTTTCTTCCCTTATCTAGTATTACTAGTTATACAGATTGACTCTTGAGTGTTAAAATAACCTTGAAGTCCTAGGATAAAGTACACTTGATATATTAGCCTTTTTGTGTATATATATATGTTTTTATTTTTTTCTTTTAAACTAGGATTTTATTTTTATTTTGGGTGTTTTTGTTTTGTTTTGTTTTTAGTATATTTGACATACAATGTTACATTAGTTTCCAGGGTAAAACATAGTGATTTGACAAGTTTCTACATTGTGCTAGATTCACCACAATTGTAGCTACCATCTGTCCTCATATACCACTATTACAATATCATCTACTATATTCTCTATGCTGTGCCTTTTATTCTCAGGACTTATTCATTCCATAATTGGAAGCCTGTACTTCCTACGTTCCTTCGATTACTTTGCTTATTCCCCTACTGCTTCTGCCTGGCAATCATCACAGTTTGTTCTCTGAATTTACAGGTCTGATTCTGTTTTGTGTTTGTTTTTTTTCATTTGCAGTTTTTCTTTAGATTCCATGTATGCATGAGATCATATGGTATTTGTCTTTCTCTATCTGACTTGTTTCACTTAGCATAATACTCTCTAGGTCCATCCATGTCGGAAATGGCAAGATCTCATAATTATATAGCCACATAATATTCCAGTGTGTGTGTGTGTGTGTGTGTGTGTACACACACCCCACATCTTCTTTATCCATTCTTCTATCAACAGACACTTGGGTTGCTTCCATATCTTGGCTATTGTAACTAATGCTGCAATAAACATAGGGGTGCATATATCTTTTCAAATAGTGTTTTCATTTTCTTTGGTTAAATACCCAGTAAAGGAATTATTGAATCATATGGTATTTCTATTTTTAATTTTTTGAAGAACCTCCACACTGTTTTCCATAGTAACTATACCAATTTACATTCCCATCAACAGTGCACAAAAGCTCCTTTTTCTTTGTCAACACTTGTTACTTTCTGTCGTTTTTATTTTAGCCATTCTGCCAGGTGCATGGTGATATCTCACTGTGGTTTTGACCTGCAATTCCCTGATGACTAGTGATATTAAGAATCTTTTCATGTACCTGTTGACCATCTGGATTTCTTCTTTGAGAAAATATTTATTCAGATCTTCTGCCCATTTTTTAACCAAACTGCTTATCTTTTTGGAGTCGAATCAAGTAAGTTCCTTATATATTTTGGATATTAACCCCTTATTAGGTATATTATTTGTAAATATCTTCTCTCATTCAGTGGGTTGCCTTTTTGTTTTGTTGATGATTTCCTTTGCTGTCCAAAAGCTTTTTATTTTGATGTAGTCCCAACAGTTTATTTTTGCTTCTGTTTCCCTTGTTTTAGGAGACATACTTAGAAAAATGTTACTACAGCTGATGTCAGAAAAATTATTGCCTGTGTCCTCTTCTAAGATTCTTATGGCTTCAGGTCTTGCATTTGTCTTTAATCCATTTTGAGTTCATTTTTTGTGTATGGTGTTAAGAAGTAGTCTAGTTTTTCTAGCACCATTTGTTGAAGATACTGTCTTTTTCCCCTGTATATTCTTGCCTTTGTCATAGATTAACTGACCATTAATCACAGGTTTATTTCTGGGCTCTCTATTCTGTTCCATTGATTAATGTGTTAATTTTCATGCCAGTATCATACTGTTTTGATTACTACAGTTTTGTAATACACCTTAACATCTAGAATTGTGATACCTCCAGTTTTATTTTTCTTTTTCAAGGTTACTTTGGCTACTTGGGGTCAAGTAGTTTCAAGTAGTAGTTGTAGTTTCATACATCAGTATTATTTGTTCTAGTTCTGTGAAAAATGTTGTTAGTGTTGATATAGATTGCATGGAATCTATAGATTGTTTTGGATAATATGGATATTTTAACACTTCATGAGCATGGAATATCTTTCTACTTATTTGTTTCTATTTATTTATCATCTCCAATTTCTTTCAACAAGTTTTTATAGTTTTCAGAATGCAGGTCTTTCACCTCTTTGGTAGAGTTTGTTTTTCCATATTTTATTCTTTTTGGTGCAATTATAAATAGAATTGCTTTCTTGATCTCTCTTTCTGTTACTTTGTTATTAGTATATAGAAATGCTACCAATTTCTGGGCATTAACTTTGTATCCTGCAATTTTACTAGTTCACTTACTACTTCTAGTAGTTTTGGGGTGGAATATTTAGGATTCTCTATGTAGAGTATCACATTACCTGCAAATAGTAAGAATTTTTATTTCTTCTTTACTAATACAGATGCCTCTAATTTCTTTTTCTTGTCTTGAACTTCTACTATGTTGAATAAAAATGGCAAGAGTGGACATCCTTGTCTTGTTCCTGATCTTACAGGAAAAGCTCTTCAGTTTTTCACCAGTGAGTAGGATGTTAGTTGGGTTTTTATATATGGCTTTTATTATGTTTTGGTATTTTCCTTCCAAATCCACTTTGTTAAGTGTTTTTAACATGAATAGATGTTGAATTTTGTCAAATGATTTTACTGCATCTTTTGAGATGATCATTCTATTTTTATCCTTCATTTTGTTGATGTGGTATATCACATTGATTTGCAAATATTGAACCATCTTGCATCTCCAAAATCAATCCCACTTCATTGTAGTGAGTGATTCTTTTAATGTGTTGTTGAATGTAGTTTGCTAATATTTTGTTGAAGATAGTATTATTCATCCAAAAAGATATATATATATATATTTTAAGATTGCTTATAGTTTTAGTTGCTATTATATATGGTATTGTATTTGTTTTCTATTTCATTATTACTAATACTATAGGTATCTTTATAAAAGTTGAAACAATATCTATCAACATCCTACATATTTCACTATTTTGTTTCTTCTTTTGAGCTTTCTATTTTGATAATTATATCCTCCACATATAGTAAGTTTCGTTTCTTCCTTCCCACACTTGTTCATTTTCTTCTTCTCCTACTTGAGATCTTTGATTCTCTAGTAAAATGATGAAAAGTAATGACGATGCAGGTATTCTCATCTCATTCTTAAAGGGAAAGTGTGTAAAATATCTCCCAATATATGACATGGATAAATAAGGGCTTTTTAGTTTTTACCAAATTAAATAATTTTCCTTTTTAATTTTTTCTTCTTTTAAAAAATATTCTGATTTAGGTTACATACTTACAACAAAGTTTCCTTTGTTGTATGTATATATGTGTATACTTCTTAAAATAATAGCTTTATTGAGATATAGTTCACATATAATAAAATTTACCTATTGATAGAGTACAACTTAATATTTTTAAGTATATTCACAAAATTGTGTAAATATCACACAAATTTAGATTTCATCACTCCTTCCCAGTAAAACCCCACAACCAACAGTGGTTACTCTTAGATATTACCATTTTCCCCCCAAATCCTCCAGGCCCTGGCAAGCACAGTGCCTATTCTGGACACTTAGAATAAATGGAATCAATACAACATATGGTCTTTTGTGACTAGTTTCTTTAATATTTTCAAACTTTATTCATATTACAGCATGTATCAGTACTTTATTCCTTTTTATTGCTACATAATATACAGTCATATGAATATACTACAACTAATGGACTTTTTTCTCCCATTTTGAGGTATTATGAATAATGCTACTATAGACATTTCTGTACAAGTTCTTGTGTAAGCATGCTTTCAATTTCACCCAAGGAGAACTCCTATGTCACAGTAGCTCTTTTAACCCTTTGAGGAAACTTCAGATTGCTTTTTTAAAGTGGCTGCAGCATTTTACATTCTTACCAGCAGTCTATGAGGGTTCCAATTCCTCTCTATTCAAGTAACAGTATTTGTCATTGCCTTTTAGGTTATAGTTATCCTAGAGTATGTGAAGCAGTAGCTCATTGTGGTTTTGATTTGTATTTCACTAATGACTAATGATGTTGAGCATCTTTTCATGTGCTTATTAACATCTGTATATATTATTTGGATAAATATCTATTCAAATTATTTCTGCTTTTTGAAAATAATATTATTTGTGTTAATACTGTTGAATTATATGAATTCTCAAGATAATTTAGATACTAGAGTTTATGAGATGAGATATATGATTTACAAGTATTTTTCCCCATTTTGCAAACTGTCTTTTCACTTTCTTGATGTCTTTTTTTTTTTTTTAAGATTTTATTTATTTATTTGAGGGAGAATGAGAGAGAGCATGAGAGAAGAGAAGGTCACAGGGAGAAGCAGACTTCCCAGAGCTGGGAGCCCGATGCGGGACTCGATCCCAGGAATTCGGGAACATAATCAGAGCTGAAGGCAGTGGCTCAACTAATTGAGCCACCCAGGTGCCCTCTTGATGTCTTTCAAAGCAAAAAGTATCATTTTGATAAAATCCAGTTTCTGTTCTCTCTTGTTTCTATGCTTTTTTATGCAATCACTTCCTCCAACTTTGGTTCCTGAAAATCACTGAATTGTTTCTAGTCACTATAATTTTTTCTTCGTACAGAATTTCATATAAATGGACTCACAGTATATAGTCTTTTGTGTCTGACTTATGAGATTTATATGTTGTTTCACTTACCAGCAATGTGTTCCTTTTTATTGCTTATTAATATTCCATTGTATGGTTATACCACATTTGTTTATCCATTCACTAGTTGACAGATATTTGATTTGTTGTTAATTTGGGGCTTTTATGTAAAGCTGATATGAAAATTCAGATATAAGTGTTTGTGTAAACATGTTTTCATTTCTCTTGTTTAAAACCCTGAGAGACAGATTATTTTGATCATGCAGTAGTATACTTTATAAGTGTACTACTTATAAAGTAAGTATACTTTATAAGTATATAAAGTATTGTCTAAAGGGCCTTAACACACCTTACGTTCTGAGCAGCAGCAGATACGAGTCACCCCGATACCCTTGCCAACTTTGGTGTTGAGTGTAGTTTTTTGTTGTTGTTGTTCAGTATATTTTTAATTTCAGGCCTTCTAGTAAGTATGCACTGGTATCATATTGTGGTTTCAATTCGTATTTCCCTAAAGACACTAATAATATCAAACATTTTAATGTGTTTTTCAGCCACTCACTTATCTACTTGGTGAAACATATTTAAATCTTTCACATGTTTTTTCACACATTTATTTTCATAAAATATCAAACATTTTAATGTGTTTATTCAGCCACTCTTTATCTATTTGGTGAAACATATTCAAATCTTTCACACATTTTCAAACACACATTTGTTTGTCTTATTATTGAGTTGTAAGAGCTCTTCATATATTCTGGATAAGGTTCTTTGTGAGACGTGTGGTAATATTTTGTTAAATAGTTTTTTTCACTATGTGTCTTGCCTTTTCATTTTCCTAACATTCTTTTTAGAAGAGCAAAACTTTAATTTTTTATGAAGTTCACTGATCATTTTTGTCTTTTATGGTGCATGGTTTTAATGTCTTACATAAGTCTAGCTCTCCCAAGGTTATAGGAAAAATTCTCTTATATTTCCTTCTATAAGTTTTACACTTTCAGATATTACATCTAGGTATATAATCCATTTTGACTTAATTTTAATGTGCAATGTGAAGTAAGAGTTAGATATATTTTTTTGAACATGGATATCCAATTGTTCCAGCATAATTTGTTGAAAAGATTATCACTTTTCCATTAAATTACCTTAGTGCTTTTGTTAAAAAATAATGATAATTTATATACACATCCATTTCTGATATCTCTATTCTGCTCATTGTTTTGTATATCTATCTTTATGCAATTTCCACACTGCTTACTGATGCTCAATGGAGTCTTGAATTCCATCTTTCTTACTTTTCATAATTGTTTTTGATCTTTTAGATTCCCTGCATTTTGATTAGATGATTTTAGAATAAACTTTTTAATTTGTCCAGAAAAGTTTGCCATGATTTTGATCAGGATTATACTGAATCTGTATCCGTTCAAATTGACATCTTTATGATACTGAGTTTCCTAATCCATGAGCAAGGTGTATCATTACATTTATTTCAGTGTTCTTTAATATTCTCAGCAATGCTTTATAGTTTTCAGTGTACAGACTTTGCATATATTTTATTAAGTGTATTCTTGTTTCATACTTTTGCTGCTACTTTAAATAGTTCTGTTTTCTAAGTTTCAACTTCTGGTTGTTCATTGTTAGTATATATAAATACAGAAGGAGTTTTTTGAATACTGATTTTGTATCCAGTGACCTTTGTACACTTACTAACTAGTTCTGAAGCATTTTTGCAGATTCTTTAGGATTTTCTACATTGACTATCATTTACAAATAAAAATAATTTCTTTCTTCCTCTACAATCTGTGTACCTTTTGTTTTTCTTTCCTCATTGCACTAGTTAGGATCTCCAGGATACTGGTGAATAAAGTGGTGACAAGGAAATTTGTGCCTTGTTCCTAATTTCGGGGGCAAAACATTCAGTCTTTTTCCATAAAGCATGATGCCAACTATAGATTTTTAAAAAATATATTCCTTTTTTAATTAACATATAATGTGTTATTTGCTTCAGGGGTACAGGTCTGTGAATCATCAGTCTTAACACAACTCACAGCACTCACCATAGCTCATACCCTCCCCAATGTCCATAACCCTGCCACTCCATCCCTCCCACCTACCTCTTCTCCAGCAACCCTCAGTTTGTTTCCTGAGATTAAGAGTCTCTTATGCTTTGTCTCCCTCCCTGGTCCCAAAAGATAGATATTCTTTATCAGAGTGAAAAATTTCACTTATGTTTGTAGTTTTCTGAGAGATCTTATTATGAGTGGATGCTGAATTTTGTCAAATGCTTTTCCCGTATCTACTGTGATGATTGTCTGGTTTTTATTCTTTAGTCTGTTGATATAACAAATTACACTGTTTGATTTTTAAAGGTTCATCCACTCTTATGTTCCCATTATAAACCCAAAATAGTCATGATGTGTTATCTCTCTTTATAAATTGTTGTATTCAATTTGCTAAAATTTTAATAAGAATTTGTCTCCAAATAAATAAAATCTAAAAAAAAAAAAGAATTTTGTCTCCATAATGATAAGGCATATCATCTCCATGATGATAAGGTCTAAAGATTTCTTTTCTTTGTCTGGTTTTAGTACCAGGGTTATCATGGCCTCATAAAACAAATAGGAAAGTCTTCCTTTTACTTCTGTTTCTGGAAAATTTTATATACAACTGGTATTTCTACTTTAAATTTTGGTAGAATTCACCCGTAAAATCACAACAATGGAGCAGAATAGAGAGCCCTAAAAGAGATCCATAGAAATACTGACAAAGGAGAAAAGACAATACAATGGAGCGAAGATCGTCTTTTCAACAAACAGTGCTTTTCAACAAATGGACATCCACATGTAAAAAGACAAAGAAGAAAAAGAAGAAGGGGGGGAGAGGAGGAGGAGGAGGAGGAAGAGGAGAAACAGACTTTATACCCTTCACACAAATTAATTCAAAATGCATCACTATTCTAAATATAAAATGCAAAACTATAAAATTCCCAAAGATAACATAGGAGAAAACCTAGATAATAACTTCAGATATGAAAATGACTTTTCAGATATAATAACAAAGTTTGATTCAAAAAAAATAATGGGTAAGCTGGACTCTTATTAAAATTAAAAATTTAGGTTCACAAAACCATATCAAGACAATGAGAAGATAAGCCACAGACTAGGAAAATATATTTACAAAAGACACATCTGATAAAGGACTGTTATCCAAAATACATAAAGAACACTTAAAACTCAACAATAAGAAAACAAACAATCTGATTAGAATTGGGCCAAAGATCTTAATAGAACCCTCATCAAAGAAGATATACAAATGGCAAATAAGCGTATCAAAAGATGCTCTACATCATATGTCCTCAGGGAAATGCAAATTAAAACAACAAGATACTAGTACACCACTGTTAGAATGACCAAAATCCTGAAACACTGAAAACACTATATCCAGGAGAGGATATGGAGCACAGAAACTCATTCATTTCAAAGTGGTACAGCCACTTTGGAGGACAATTTGGCAGTTTCTTATAAAACTGAATACCATAAAATCCAGCAGTTGCATTCCTTGGTATTTAACCAAAGGAGCTTAAAATTCAGTCCACACAAAGACCTGCTCACAGATGCTTATAATGGCTTTATTCATAACTGCCAAACTCTGAAGCCACCAAAATGTCCTGCAGCAGGTGAATGGATAAACTGTGATACATCTGGAAAATTGAGTATTATACAGCACTAAAAAGATATGAACTATTAAACCATGAAAGAACATGGAGGATATTTAAATGCATATTATTAGATGAAAAAAATATGAAACGGCTGTATACTATATGATTCCAGCTATACAAAAATCTGTAAAAGGCAAAACATGAAGAAAATAAAAAGATCAGTGGTTCTTGGGGGTTGGGGAGGGAGAGATGAACAGGTAGAACACAGAGGATTTTTAGAACAGTGAAAATATTCTATTATACCATAATGATCAATACAAGTCATTATACATTTTTCTAAACCCATAGAATAGACAATACCAAGGGTATACCCTAATATAAACTATGGACCTTGAATGATAATCATGCATCTTGTTGGTTCATCAGTTCTAACAAATGTGCCACAAGAAAGAGAGAGACATTGATAATAGGAGAAGCTATGCATGTGCGGGACCAGGGAGCATGAGAAATCTCTGCATCTTCTTCTCAATTTTGCTTTCAATCTTAAACTTCTTGGAAAAAATTAAATTTTGATAAAAGAAAACAAATGTCCAAAACAAAAGCAAATACCTCAATAATACAAACCATGAAAAAAATAAAACACACACACACACACACAAAATTTCCCTTTCAAGTAAAGAACTTTCCAAGTATAGTTTAATAATTCTGTGTCAAAAATGGATCAGGTACCTGGGTAGCCCAGCTGGTTAAGTGTCCAACTCTTGGTTTCAGCTCAGGTTATGATCTCAGGGTCATGAACTCAAGCCCCACATTGGGCTCCAAGCTCACACAGAATCTGCTTGAGATTCTCTCTCCTTTTCCCTCTCCCTCTGGCCCCCCTCCTACTTGTGTGTTCTCTCTCTCAAATAATCTTTATTTTATATTTTTAAAATTTAAAAAAAAAGATTTCATTTATTCATTTTGAGAGAGAGACTAAGAGAGCACAAGCAAGGGGAGAGGCAGAGGGAGAGGGAGAAGAAGACTCCCTCCTGAGCTGGGAGCATGACATGGTGCTCAGTCCCAGGACCTGGAGATCATGACCTGAGCAGAAGGCAGACACTTATCCATTTGAGCCCTAGGTGCCCCTCAAATAAATCTTTAAAAAAAGCAAAACAAACCAAAAAAATAGATCAGATTCTTCTGTGGAGAGAGAAGTGTGTGTGGTTTTGTTTTTGTTTTTGTTTTTTATTGTCTTAATAAAGTCTTTATTTAAAATAGCATAAAAAGCACTATATAACTACCTCTAACTTACTTCAATTTGAAATAAATTAATCATCTGCCAGTTCGCAGAAAACCTATAGCTCTTCTTCTTGTCACTTATATATGCAAAAACTGTATTGTTAGCTACAATATACAAATACACTCATTGTTGATATGTCTTCCTGATTTATTGCTTATTTATCAGTATATAGTATTTCCTTTTTTTGAGATTTTTGTAAGAGATATTTTGTCCTGATATTGTAATTGATACTTTTCTATCCTGAAGGATGTTGATTTATGCAAATTTTTATCTTCACAATAATAAATCCATCATCATTTTAAAGAATCATATAAGTGTATATAATATCTTTTTAAGTTGCCATTATCTTCTTTGTTGTGAAATTCCTTGTGTAGCATTTCAGAATCTTTCATAATTCTCAGTGATATCAGTTTTTTAAAACATTCTTTCATTGTTTTACACTTTTTCCTTGATTCAAGTTTTTGTCCTCTCATAAATAATGTATTTAAAAATTATTATACTTTACAAATGTATATAAAGAATGTCACTAAATTTGCTTAAAATGCCCTCTCTCTTAATTATTCTTAATTATTCTGAATTATTGAAAATGTCATTTCCATCCAAGTGGGACTAAGAGTAGTTAAATGTTGACAAAATATTTGATGAAACACAAACAGAGAGAGAAGGTAGATAGATTTGTAAAAGCTGTATTTTTCTTCCTCAAAAATTCTTTTTAAAATTACTAATTTGGGGATTGGTGGCAAGATGGCAGAGGAGTAGCAGACTGAAATGACATCAGGTCACAGGTCTATTACTGTGACATCCATTACGTGATCAAAGTTGCTTTTCCTTCAGCAAGGGCTTTATTTGTCAGAAGGGCATTATGCTTGACCTCCAAATTTGGCTGACAATTTACTGATGAGATGCATAACCCTTGGGTTGCTCTGATATTTTGACATATTCGTTGGGTTCTGGGCCATATCCTGGAAGGCCACCATAACTTCTGGATCCTGCATGGCTGCAAGAACTTCTGGATCACTAAGAATTTCATTGAGTCCAGGCATTCCTGCCATTCCAGGCACCCACTAACATCTTCATCATAATCCAGTTTACAAGCAAGGGCAAGATCATGTGCTGCTTCTTCCCAATGGCCCAGAAGTCTATGTGCTTTCCCACGCCACTTATAAGGCTGGGCTGAATCAGGATTTATTTCAATAGCTCTGTCACAGTCTTGAGTGGCAGCATTTGGCTTCTGTAATTTGATGAAGACACTGGCTCTCTTGGCATACAGAATGGCCAAGTGAGGATTTAGTTTGATGGCATCTGTGAACAAGTCAATGGCTTTCTGTAGTTCACCATCATTTAGGGCATCAATGACAGCCACTTTTTTATCATTTGCCTGATTCATCATTTCCTTGGTTAACTCTACATTTTCATCTCCCATTTCCTTGTTGATCAACAGAATACATATTCGTCTGTAGTGCACATGGAACATTCTCCAGAAGATATCACATCCTGGGTCACTAATCAGTTTTCAACTGATACCAAAAGATTGGGATCATTCCCTGCAGATTTTCAGACCACAGTGCTCTGAAGCTAGAACTCAATCACAAGAGAAAAGTTGGAAAGAACCCAAATACATAAAAGCTAAAGAGCATCCTACTAAGGAATGAATGGGTCAACCAGGAAATTAAAGATGAATGGAAAAAATTCATGGAAACAAATGATAATGATAATGAAAACACAACTGATCAAAATATGCTGGACACAGCAAAGGTCGTCCTGAGAGTAAGTATATAGCGATACAAACCTTTCTCAAGAAACAAGAAAGGTCTCAAGTACACAACCTAACCCTGCACCCAAAGGAACTTGAGAGAGAACAGCCAAGAAAGCCTAAACCCAGCAGAAGAAGAGAAATCATAAAGATCAGAGCAGAAATCAATGAAATAGAAACCAAAAGAACAGTAGAACAAGTCAATAAAACTAGGAGCTGGTTCTTTGAAAGAATTAATAAGATTGATAAACCCCTAGCCAGACTTAACAAAAAGAAAAGAGAAAGGACCCAAATACATAAAATCATGAATGAAAGAGAAGAGATCACAACCAACACCAAAGAAATACAATTATACGAACATATTATAAGCAACTATACGCCAGCAAATTTGACAATTTAGAAGAAATGGATGCATTCCTGGAGACATATGAACTACCAAAACTGAACCAGGAAGAAATAGAAAGCCTGAACAGACCCATAACCAGTAAGGAGATTAAAGCAGTCATCAAAAATCTCCGAATAAAAAAGAGCCCAGGACCAGACAGCTTCCCAGGGGAATTCTACCAAATGTTTAAAGAAGAATTAATACTTATTCTCCTGAAACTGTTCCAAAAAATAGAAATGGAAGGAAAACTTCCAAACTTGTTTTATGAGGCTAGCATTACCTAGATTCCAAAACCAGAGAAAGACCCCATCAATAAGGAGAATTACAGACCAATATCCTTGATGAACACAGACGTGAAAATTCTCACCAACATACTAGCCAATAGGTTCCAACAGTACATTAAAAGGATTACTTGCCATGACCAGTGGGATTTATTCCAGGGCTGCAAGTTTGGTTCATCATCTGCCAATCAATCAATGTGATATAATACATTAATAAAAGAAAGAACAAGAACCATATGATCCTCTCAATAGGTGCTGAAAAAGCATTTGACAAAATACAGCATCCTTTCTTGATTAAAACTCTTCAGAGTGTAGGGATAGAAGGTACATACCTCAATATCATCAAAGTCATCTATGAAAAACCCACAACAAATATCATTCTTAATGGGGAAAAACTGAGAGCTTTTCCACTAAGGTCAGGAACATGGCAGGGATGTCCACTATCACCACTGCTATTCAACATAGTACTAGAAGTCCTAGCCTCACCAATCAGACAGCAAAAAGAAATTAAAGACATATGAATCAGCAAAGTAGAAGTCAAACTATCATTCTTTGCAGATGATATGATACTTTACATGGAAAACCCAAAGGATTCCACTCCAAAATTGCTAGAACTCATACAGGAATTCAGTAAAGTGTCAGGATATAAAATCATTGAAGAGAAATCAGTTGTATTTTATACACCAACAACAAGACAGAACATAGAGAAATTAAGGAGTTGATCCCATTTTCAACTGCACCCAGAACCATAAGATACTTAGGAATAAATCTAACTAACCAAAGAGGCAAAGAATCTGTACTCGGAAAACTATAAAGTACTCATGAATGAAATTGAGGAAGACACAAAGAAATGGAAAAATGTTCCATGCACATGGATTGGAAGAACAAATATTGTGAAAATGTCTATGCTACCTAAAGCAATCTACACATTTAATGCAATCCCTATCAAAATACCATCAATTTTTTTCTTTTCAAAGAATTGGAACAAACAGTCCTAAGATTTGTATGGAACCAGAAAAGACCCTGAATAGCCAGAGGAATGTTGAAAACAAAAGCCAAAGTTGGTGGCATCACAATTGCAGGCTTCAAGCTCTATTACAAAGCTGTCATCATCAAGATAGTATGGTACTGGCATTAAAAAAGACACATAGATCAATGAAACAGAATAGAGAGTCGAGAAATAGACCCTCAACTCTACGGTCAACTAATCTTCAACAAAGCAGAAAGGAATATCCAATGGGAAAAAAGACAGTCTCTTCAACAAATGGTGTTGGGAAAACTGGACAGCCACATGCAAAAGAATGAAACTGGACCATTTCCTTACACCACACACAAAAATAGACTCAAAGTGGATGAAAGACCTCAATGTGAGAAAGGAATCCATCAAAATCCTTGAGGAGAACACAGGCTGCAACCTCTTCAACCTTAGCTGCAGTAACTTCTTCCTAGAAACATCGCCAAAGGCAAGGGAAGCAAGGGCAAAAATGAACTATTGGGACTTCATCAAGATCAAAATCTTTTGCACAGCAAAGGAAACAGTCAACAAAACTAAAAGACAATTGATAGAATGGGAGAAGATATTTGCAAAGGACATACCAGATAAAGGGCTAGTATCCAAAGTCTATAAAGAACTTACCAAACTCAACACCCAAAGAACAAATAATCTCATCAAGAAATGGGCAGAAGTCATGAACAGACATTTCTGCAAAGAAGACATCCAGATGGCCAACAGACACATGAAAAATTGCTCCACATCACTCAGCATCAGGAAAATACAAATTAAAACCACCATGAGATACCACCTCACACCAGTCAGAATGGCTAAAATTAACAAGTCAGGAATCAACAGATCTTGGAGAGGATGCAGAGAAAGGGGAACCCTCCTACCCTGTTGGTGGGAATGCAAGCTGGTGCAGCCACTCTGGAGAACAGCATGGAGGTCCCTCAAAAAGTTGAAAATAGAGCTACCCTACGACCCAGCAATTGTACTACTGGGTATTTACACTAAAGATACAAATGTAGTGATTCCAAGGGGCACATGAACCCGAATGTTTATAGCAGCAATGTCCACAATAGCCAAACTATGGAAAGAACCTAGATGTCCATCAACAGATGAACGGATAAAGAAGATGTGAGATATATATATACATATATATATATATATATACACACACACAACGGAATACTATGCAACCATCAGAAGAAGGGCGGGGGTATGGAGAAGGTGGTTGGGTTATGGACATTGGGGAGGGTATGTGCTATGGAGGGTATGTGAGTGATGTGAAGTGTGTAAACCTGGCAATTCACAGACCTGTACCCCTGGGGCGAATAATACAGTATATGTAAATAAAAATAAATAATTAAAATTACAAATTTGTAATTGAACAATCTTAGCTTTGCCAGTCTTTACAGTTCACCAAGAAATTCCAATCCACATCCTTGAGCAAATAGATATTAGCTCAATATCATTAGATATTTTTTTTTCACCCTGGTTACCATGATTTAACTAAAGCACTAACCTTACTGAGTTTTTCTTAACATAAAAATCTGAAGCTTTCTTATTAACCTCCACATATAAATATGTTTTACTTTCTCAGCTTTAGTGAAGAGATGGTTTATATAACAGTAATCTCTGTGTGTAAGAATAAATAAATCAGAAAAAAAACCTCCTCTAATATTTCCAGTAAAACTGGTACTTCGGGAAGTTTATTTAGCATAACATCATGTAGACACCCAGCATGTGTGTATCTATGGGGATATTTGCAAAATAGTTTAAAATGATGGGAAACACAGGGTGAAATATAAAGTACTCAAGTTGTCAAGTAAAACACATCATAGTGTGACTGCCACCTACCAAGCCAACTTTGCCTCTATAGCTGCCCCACCTGCATCCTATCCTATAGACATATCGAACTATTTATTATTTGTTGACTCATCATTCAGACCTCTGTCCCTTTGCACATACAACTCCTTTTGCCTTAAACGCCCTTAGTCATTGTCCATCAGGTAAAACCTTATACACCTTTCAAGTTTCAGCTCAAAGTATTCTTCTTTATGAAAATGTCCTTCATTCATTATCCCAAGTAGAAATAAGAATTTATTTTCTACTCCTATTTTTCTTTATGCTAAGTTCACATTATGCCAATTACCTTCCTTGTGTTTTAATACTCATTATTTTTTAAGATTTTATTTATTTATTTGACAGATAGAGATCACAAGTAGGCAGAGAGACGGGCAGAGAGAGGGGAGGAGAAGGTTCCCTGCTAAGCAGAGAGCCCAATGTGGGGCTTGATCCCAGGACACTGAGACCATGACCTGAGCCGAAGGCAGAGGCTTTAACCCACTGAGCCACCCAGGCGCCCCAATACTCATTATTTTTAATAAAATATATTTTTTTCACCATTATTACCCAGCAGTTGCCTTCTAGCGTAGTACATATTATTAATGTATAAGTATTTTCTGACTGAGGTATTTGGGGCCCAGTCATTTAAAAGAGGAAAATACCTTCTAAACACTACTTTTCTTAGGTTATATATTTTTTTTTCCTTAGAGAGACCAGGACTGGGCTTACAGAACTTTATACAAAACGGATGTGAAAATTCCCATTCACATCTTGCAAGACCCCCTGAAGTCCCACAGCCTCTGCCACTGTTCCTCTTCACTGACCTCTATCTTCTCTGAACTGTGAACACAGGAACCTCTAAAAGAGGCTTCAAAAGCCCAATTTCCCATTGAGAAAAACCTGACAGTCATGGAGTAAGAGAATACATCCCTCAAAAGTTGCATCTTTACTTAGTATTAAAATAAAACTCTCTTTTGTTGGTTGGGGGGAAATAGGGATAGATAGCTATTTCAAATGTTACATAAATCCAATAATAATAGTTTTGCTCATCTGCCACTTGGTTTGTCTTTTGTATTCTGTTGAAAGACATCAGAAGATGAACTGCACCCTCAAGGGTAAGACAGGCATTTAAACCTGGGGCAAGGTAACCAGACATACTAAAAATATATATACATGTTAAAGTGTGTGTATATCTGAATGTAGGTAGTTGTAATTTTTTTCCAGTTTTCATGTCCTTTGGTGGCATTGTTTTTAGAACAAAATAGACATAAATTTGAAGAGTGACTCTACCATATATTTACCTCTTAAACATGAAGAAGTTAGGGTTGACCTCTTTAAGTCTCATTTTTCTCAACTCCACCCTCCTTTCTCATCTCTAAGATACCTACAAGGGTGCACACATACACACACACACAATTTCTTCCTTGTGAACACAGTAGTCTATATGTTCACTGACTTAAACATGCAAACAGTAAGCTAAGAGAAATAATTCGGCACTCTCAAAAGAAATTTAGCACGTGACTGATTTACTTACTGTGGACTGCAATGGAGAATGAGGGTAGAACCAATCATCTTCCCACCCCAAGCAGCCTCTAAGTTATATGAGGAGAGTACTAAAAGCACATTGGATAACACCGAGCTAGTCCAATGCCCTATATTTCAGTTGAGAAAACAGCCTCAGATAAGTGGCATGTGTTGCCCAAAGTCACAGCAAGCCAGAACTCCTCCTGAGACTTCAGACTTCTATCACAATGCCCTTTCCACTGAAGGCCAAAGGAGGTTAAATCTGATTGCATGAGACTCTCCTGATGGGCTGGACAACTCCCATTTGTCCTCCGGATCCACTCTCTACTCTTCTACACACTGTGTTTTCCTGGGTAGAGGAGGGCTGATCTTATGGACTGCTTCCTCAGCTTCTGGCTTCTAGTTGGTTTCAGTTAATGAAGAGGACCAGCAGGGGATGGGGTCAGGGGGCAGGAGAATATGGTTGGGGTTCCTTTCATGGCTGACGTCTGCGGAATTATCAAGAGTTGGCTGCATCCCTTGTCTGAAGGTCACAGTTCCTGTCAGATGACCCTCTCTGCTTGCTCCTCTCTCTCTGCGTTCTGATAACTCCTTCTACCCTTTCCTCCTTGAGACAAGGGTGATAACAGCACTCCATTGTTCCTACCTCTAGATAGTACTGTTATATCACTTTTGGCTTCCCTCCACTCTGCTAGCACCTTTGTAGAGCACCTTTATTAAACTTTCTTCAGGTTACCCAATTTGAATGTGCCATTGATTTCCTGTTGGGACCATAAATGATAAACTGGGGAGCTTTTAAGAAGCACAGATGCCTAGGAAGCTTCCAATGTCTCCCCAGATGGTTAGCTTATAGCTAGAACTAAAAACTTCTGCACTAAACCATGGCGATAAGGTTTGTTGTTATTTAGTCACTACTGCGTGTGCACACACACATGCACACACATTCACATTCACAGACTGGTAACGCCTTTACCAAAAGTAAAGAAATATCATGAGATTCTGGTGATCTATGGTTTTTGAAAACTACCGGTGAGGCTGATGAATGGATTGATAAATGTGCAAACACTTAGAATCCAGCAGCCTTGTAAACACATTCAAAATATTTACTTTCATGCTGTTTCTTTCTTCTTTTTCTAACACCCAAATGTCAATTTTAATGGAAGCTACATCTCCACATATTGATTGGTTCATCTTGATTTTATTAAGGTTCAGTTTGGCTGCCCAGGAAGCTTTTCTAGTGTTTGAAACATTATAAAAATGCCTATTTGGGAGGGGCAGGGAGGGAGACAAGGTAAGTGGGGGCAAAGAGAAAAAAATCACATTCTGCCTAAAGTAAAACACAGCTTGTTGCCAATATTTCATTAATTCAATAAATAAAAATACAAGTAAGCTCCAACTTCAACAAGCTCAAGTTTCCCTCCTAGCTGTGAAACCACAGCATCCCAATGGCTTCTAAATATGTCAACACATGACCTTCCCATCCCAAACTCACCAGTGGGGAGAATATGATTTATGAGGGTGTCTGACCATCCCTGAAAGAGGTTTTAAGTATTTTACTCTTATAATAAGTGTAGTTCCCTCACCCAGTGGTAAATGATTGTGGGTTCTCAGAGAAAAGAGTGAGTTTCTAGGGGGAAAAAAAGACCCAAACTTGGACAAGATCTGTAAACAGCTCCATGGCACCTTATGGTATGTGAGCTAATTACTTGCCCTAAGTTGCCTAGTAAACGGTCTTTGTTTGGGAAGCTTAAGTTTCACCTCTGTTCCAAAAACTCAGAGCCAGACAGGGAAGGGAAAAAATGATGGTGTCTGTGGTGAGGCTGGCAATGCTGCCCGCCGGCTGGTTATTTGGAAAGGTTTTAGAAGATGTGTTATGAGGCATAGTAATGTGTGTCATTTTTCATGACTGAAGTCAAAGGATTTAGCAGGTTGAGTGTGAGGACTTGGATTTGGCAGTGGAAAATACCAAATACTGTGTGCATTTTGCATCCCACCTCTGCCTGAGCTCTCCTACCATCCGAGACGAAGGAAGAGGACACTATTTTTTGGACTGCCAAATGCAACAGAGTTAGAAGATGAGAAATTTGGCTCACTCAACTCTAAAGTCATTTTTATGTAGAAGAAAAGTGAGTTTTGGTTGTTGAAGAAGTCCCTCAGTTTAGAACTTACTAATGGAGAACATGATGTTTTTTGAAAAGAATAAAATAGGTCAAAATGGTGGCATCTCCTATTCTAAGAAAGAGGAAGTGACCCCACAAGAAATATAATATGCAAGACGTTTCCCTTGAAGTCTTCTTTTTGTTCTGATTCCTTGGAAATGTGTGTTCAAGGGGAACTAAGGATTATCTAGCCAAGTTTCTTTAGTTCCAAGTAATGGAATCTCACTCGAAATAGTGAAAGCCAAAAAAGCAACATTTCTCATAAGGACACAAGAGTATCTCATGGAAATCAACAGATCAAAGGGAGGTCCGTCTTAGGAGAGGCCAGAACCAGGAGCCAGAAAACTAGGAAGAATCAAGGCACTGCTCTGTCTAGCTGCCTCTCTGGTCTCCTGCATTACATTTTCACTCCATTCTGCTTCTCTCAACTTGTCCTGAAAACTGGCTTTCTCTCCTTAGGTCCAAAGCAGAAGATGACCAATCCACAGTGATGTCTTCCATTCCTAATCTGCTCAAGTGACCAGCCAAGGTTACAAATGAGCTATCCCTTAGAGAGTGAGCTGTCCCTTATGTTCCAGACCCTAAGTAATTTTCATGTTGTATTAACTCTTTTAATCCTCTTGTCCAACCTATAAGGTTTGTCCCCACTTTACAGATAACAAAATTAAGGCAGAGAAATTAAGTGACTTGTTCAAATTCACATGACAAATGAGTAGTAGATATGGATTTCAAATCTAGGAAATCTAGCTTCAGGGTCTATGCTCTTAACCATGGCCATTTTCCTCTCTGAGTCTCAATACCATTCCCAAGACAGAATGTGGTTGGCACTTCTCAGACTAGGTGAGAATCCCACTCTAATCAGACAGAGTCAGGGTGGTGGTCGATGGAGCTCAGGAGGACCACATGGTACAACGTGAGTTATAGGGCCCATCTCATAGTTCCAGTGAGGAATCAGTTTTCACAGACTGGGAGGTGGGGACTGGGGAGACAGCCCAAAGTCTTCCATATTACTCTACAAAAATGCTTATCTTCTCTGAGCCAAGTCACAGGAAAGTATGGCAACACAGGATTGAAGGCCATTAAAATTTGTCAGGCAGAGAGGATGCTACTGGACACGACTGCTTATAATGAGGCAACCCTATGTGTGACTGGTTACTTTTTTCTATAATTCTCTAAAGATGAAGATTTTAAATTCCCCACATGGCAGGCAATTCAGCCAGACTCCTGCAGTCCAGGAGTTCTTCTCCCAGTCTAACCTCAATGCCTCTAATTGCAGCTGAAACTGATTTCTTTATCCTGCTTTCAGGGTACAAAAAGAAACATATGAGGATATTGTGAAGTAATTCTGTTTTTTTGGCTGAGTGTCACACTAAATTAGAAAATTTTATCAAAAGACTAATAACAAATGCATTAAAAAATTCCTGGAATTATGTGTCTGGAAAGAGTTTCATTGATTTATATTATATGTGTGTGTGTATATATATATATACACACACACACAAGTATATAAGTGAGGAAAGTTTTCCAAATCTGAGAGAACATTGGCTCCATAACAGAAATGATGAAGAAGATAAAACTGTGAACTAAGAAATAGGCATTTTTTTGGGTGCATATTTCTAACCCTCACCCCGTAAGTGCCCTAATGCATGAGGTATTGGCCTATGTGGAAATTTTGATTCATTCAACACTTTTCTAATACAAAATTCCATTGAATGTATATAATACTCTACCACAGAAAACGGACCAAGTGAAAAGAAAAATCAAACAAGATATGTTCATTTTACTCTAAATTATCCAAAAATGTTTCAGCTTATTCTCTCCTTCCCAACCTTGCTCAATTTTTGCTAATAATCTTTTTCACCCTTCACACACTCCAAATCTTTGAGTAGTCCTTATCTCCCTTCCAGGGCACTCAAATGAGTAACTGTTGGTTTTCTCCCACCCTTACCCCCCAACACACACACACACACACACACACACACACACACACTTCTTGAGTCCACCTATTCTTTGCCATCTTCCTTGCAATTTTGCTTTGGGTCTATACCCTCCTGGTCAAGCTATAACAATAAGCAGCCTCTCAGTCATTCTAGGCTTTGTTTTCACTCTCAGAAAACAATAGCAGTAAGCTTCTACAAGTAGCACACCCACTATGTTTCTTTCATTCTTCTTTTTTCTAATCATGGTCTCTCATTACTTTGTAGAATCAGTGGAAGCTACAACCCAGAAGCCCTCTGTGCCCTTTCTAGAAAAATACATTTCACTCCATACCTCCACCTGTGATGTCACTCCGACTCTACTGAGCAACCTCCTCTCCCTTTCAATTCCTTTTAAGAATCCCATCTGACTTTTAAGTGATAATGGACCAGGGAAGGTTCAAGTGGATGAGATATAAACTAATCACCTGTATTATTGAGGTGACCAAAAAAAAAGTTTCAACTCTGGATAATCCCACAAAGTTCAGACAAGAAAAGATAAAGTAACATTTCTCTATGTGTTCAATAATATGTTCAAGTTGTCATTACTCTTACAACCTCTTGTTTCGGAGTCATATAGCACCTTTCTGAGATAGGATGGTATGTATTATTCTTGTTACTATTAGACAGATGAGGAATCTGGAATCTTCTGATTCCAGGTCCATTCCACTCCATATCTCTTGGGATTAGAACCTATTTCAGAGGCACCAAAGCCTTGGTCAAAAGCTCTAGAGACCAGACTACAAGGCTAAGCAAATATACACTAAAAATATTTGATTCATTTATTCAACAAACATTTATTGAGATCATGTGCCAGGCACTAAAATAGTAGTTGGGATATTTACATCTTTTCTTCCAGCTTTCTGGAGGTATTTGCTGAAAATATTGGCAGGATTTAGGGGCTGAGAATTTTAAGGGTACTGAGTAAGAGGCCATAGCCAATCTTTGACAGAGGTTTTGTGGCCGTGACCATGCAGTCTTGCCCACTGATGTCCCTCGTCCTTCACTGACTCCTTCACTTTCAGTTTCTCTATTAGCCAATGTCTCTCCCCCCAACAATTCCTTCATCTGCTTTCCTGCCTCTCACTAATGCTCAGGGTTCTCCTTACTCTCCTTTCTTCCATTCATGAAGAAAGCTCATTGAACCAGCCAGTCTAGCAGCTCTCCTATTCCAGGAATGTCTTCATGAAGGACAATGCTCAAAGGAGGCAGTATTAAGCTCATATGAGTGAGTTACTAACTGAATTTCAGACAATTTTTCCTTGGTTGACATGGTAATATTTAGTTACAAGCCCATTTTGGGGGCTGAAGAAAGGCTTACTGAGGTGGCTCAAGACACCTTAAAGGGTCCACACCATTCTGTTTCCTCCCAAAGCCAATCCTGAAGGAAACTTTCCACAAACTCTTAACAAAGAAAGGCCTAGGACTCAACCTGAGTTTTCTGCAAAGTTGAATCCTGGGGTTTGTTTTAAATCTTAATCTGTCTCCAGCCCCAAGTTCTCTGCCATCAGTACAGAAGCACTTTTCTTTGAGACTTAGCAGGCTTACTGTGAACACACTGGTCTTGACTTCCATTTCCCCAGACATAGTAGTATAGTGTAAGAGGGGTTGGGCTGCACAGCTGGTGACATCCTATGTATGTGGATGGTGACTTTGAAAAAGACACACTCTCTGGGAATATGAGGAAGGGTCATATAAAGAAGGCATCTTTCAGGCCAGCTGTGGGGCGTAGTGGGTGCAGCATGCCAGGATGAGGAATCAAAAGACCTGACTTTCAGTCTCTGCTCTATTCCTTCTGGGGCTGAAACGCTTCCAAGGTTTTTCCCTCTCTGTGTCTAAAGTTGCTCATCTGTAGTTGGAGTATCCCAAACTCTTAAGACTTTCTGCAAACTCTTAGATTCTGGGATTCCTTGGACTTTGCTCTTAATCCTGTCTTTATGACTCTGGTTTCACCAAAAACTCTCTGTGAGGAACAAGGTCCAGCTGTGGGGAGGCATCAGTGAGACATCAAGTCAAACAGGGTGAAGGGAGCAGGAATGAACCATGCACTGTGAGCCACCAGGGCTCACGATTCTTTTTAGAGGTCGGGCAGGAAGCTGTGCCTGGTCTATGACAATAGAACATTGTGAAACTTGCTATAAACTGGAGAAGGTGTGCCCTCCCTAAAAGCACTTAAATCCATGTCTTTTAAGCACAGCTCTTGTTAAACAAATCTATGGGCTGGCTTATACCCCAAAGTGGCAAGTTTGAGACCCCACGCCAACTCCTGAATTAAAGAAAACACTCTTTTTTGAGGGCAGCCAACTTATTTGTCACCAGTCAAAAAAAATTTTTTTTCGGGTCGGTGGATTTCATTTCAATCAGATGCTTCCCACAGAGAGACAAACAGGATGAATCAGACAGAAAAGAGCCTAAAAACTTAAAGTCTTCCTGAATCACACTAGCCCCCAGGTATCAACCTCAAGGTTGGGTCTGCTGCTGAACTGAAAATCTTGTCTGCAGCTAAAATTATCCCCAACTGCCTTCTAAACTGTGTAGTCCCTTGGAGCTGGAGAGAGTCACAAAGGAATGTGGCTTTTCGGATGAGAGAACAGCAGGCAAGAAATGGAGACTTTTGCTAAGCCTCATTAACGTTTTAATAGAGCTTAAAGCAACAGTTCTCTTTGAAAATGCTTTATTTATAATTGACCAATTGTCATTAGATATAGTTACACTCCATGGCATCTTATTAGGAGCTTGTTTGAATCACCCACCCTCCCCCACAACAAGTATCCATAGTAAATTCCTAACAGATGATGTCATAACAGGCTGTTACAATCCATAACATGTAGATACCATTAAAGCAATGTGTGTGCCTTTTTGATACTGAAACATCTAACTTTATTATGAAGTTTGCTATAAAACCTGCTATGATGTATTTAATAATGTTAAAGTGTTTATTCTTTAATATTGAAGTCACACTGCCCCTGTGATGCCTGTTACTCCTGCCACAAATGAGAACTGCCAAATCTATCAGCTCAACTTTTAAACACTTCCTTAAGAGATTTCTTTCTTCTTTCCCTTTCCTTTTCTTCGTTTTTTTTTTTTCCTATGAAAAAGCAGATGTTCTAAAGCTCCAAGTAACTGAAAACCAGCAATATATGCTCAAAGGCTGAAACCTAATATTTACAATAAGCTGATCCAATGAGAAATGTCTCCCTAGTGACCCTGGCCATGAAGTGGGAACCCTTGTGGTCATTGGTCCTGGCTGAGGCAGTTGTCATTTATCAGAACCCCATGCACTGTGATTCTCAATTAGGGACTTTCCTGACAACAGCAACTCCCCACCTACTTGATACCAAAGACAAAATAAATATGAAATCCATTCTTACTGTATCACATTCCATTGGCTTTACAATCACCATATAAGGCAGTTTATTATGGATTCCATAATTTATGTGAGAAGATTTGGATTTTTGGGTGGTGATGGTCCAACTTTTTGTCTTATCATTATAGCAAACAACAAATTTCCTAACAAATTCTTTAGGTAGGATTCACTTTCATTACTATGTATTTCTAATGCCTGAGAGCTCTAGATACTTATGTGCAGACCAATGGCAAAAGTAAGAGAACTGGCATTCCTTAGAAGAAACCATGAAATTCAGACTAATTCAGACTGTGGTAGGGATCTGACTAAGTGAAGTACTCAACTGCTAACCTTGGGCTTCTGGGGAATATATGCATATGGGGGAGAAATTAGAGCCTTCCCTAAGAGCTTTTTGTTGAAATATGCTCTGTATATTCTATGAATTACAGATGAAATTGGTATAACAAAGTCCTCTTTTAAAATGCAAGCATTCTTCTGAAGGGTTAAGCCTGTGGGTTATTACTTTTTGGTATACATTTCCTTACTTTAGTAATATTTAGAAGATTCTCTTTAATTCAATCTACCCAATATTTTAGTGAGTACCTATTAAATATAAAATAGAGCACAATGTCCATTAGAGGGGTTATAAAAAGAAATATTGTCCAAACCCTCTCAACTGCTTCTCAGAGACTACAGGTTCTCAACAAGAAGTTTTTTCAAGTTCCTGAAGTAAAAGTTTCCTGCTCTTCCATGCCCTCAGAATTCAATGGATTTCTCTTATTATTACTCTGCTCTGTACCCATTGAGACATTGGATGTCCAATTTTTGTCCCAAGTCTGCCTTTCCATCTGGAATTTCTTAAATCCATGGCTCCAAATGGTTACTCTCTCCTTCTAGAACCCTATTTGGACCAGAGACCTGGGCTTCCATTTCCCAAGAAGAAATGCTCCATTTGTCCAGATGGAAAATAATGTATTTCTGTGGGTCCGGTACTCAGACTGCAGGTTATTGTTGTAGGAAACACTTATTCCCCACTCTACTAAATCCATGGATGGGATTCCAGATAGACTAACCCCTGTGGTTTCCCTTCCACTCCTCTCATTTATTGACTACTCCTAACCCCATTCCCAAAGGATTGCTGTATTAACTGACTTGAGAAGAAAAAACAGGCATACATGCCTAGGCCATTCTTCTCTTTTCTGGATTCATCTATTCACAAAGGGATGCATCTATCTGTTTGGGCCCACAAGTAAAGGGTCTCCATCTATTCACAAAGGGATGCATCTATCTGTTTGGGCCCACAAGTAAAGGGTCTCACCCCATTTAGAGGGTTCAGGTCAGATTTGATCCAGCAGAGTGTTTATAGCCCATTTGGTCCCATATTTAACCTCATTCTTTACTCCATCTTGAGTCAATAAAAAGCCAATAGTTTGGACTCCTCATGGGAGAAATGGCTCTTCTTGAACACAAGAAGAGTGATCTGATTCAATTTTCACTACTGAAATATTAGGGAAGTAATACTACATTTCCTTTCTCAGAAGTATCTGCCATGATTTTTTTTTTTAAGAAAGAAATCTTTTTTTTAAAGATTTTATTCATTTATTTGACAGAAAAGATCACAAGTAGGCAGAGAGGCAGGCAGAGAGAGGGGGAAGCAGACTCCTTGCCGAGCAGAGAGCCCAATGCCGGGCTCTATCCCAGGACCCTGGGATCATGACCTGAACCGAAGGCAGAGACTTTAATCCACTGAGCCACCCAGGCGCCCCTCTGCCATGATTTTAATGGAGAATCACCCAAGGAATCAGCTCACCCAAAGTGATGAACAATAATGGTAGAATTTCAGGCCTATCTGAGCCAGATATTTGGAGATAAATCTCATCACTCCGCAACAAAGACAGAAAGTTTAAATGCTCCTAAAGACCAGGCAAGTAACATAAATGACTGAAGTTTCTGAGTATAAGAAGATATATAGAAGTATACATAGTATATACTTATATAGAGTATAGGAAGATCACCAGCTCAAATATGATAACTGCCAACTGGTATTTGGCTTTGGCATTAAGAAGTAACATGAGGTAGAAGGGACTCAGGCAGGCCATACACTATGGACACCAAACAGCTTCAGCCATTATGCAGCAAATGCATTTATTTCAGTCCTTTTTAAACAAGAGGCAGTCTCTACTGAGTGCCAAAATATTGTCTCCATACAGAACATGGTTAATAGATCTTTCTCATGTGCAAGCAAAGCAAGTGATAAATGTGCTTTTGTATGTAAGAATGCATCCCCTTCAATGCTAGCAATGAATTTATTAAGAAAACAAGATGAAACAACACTAACAACAACAACAACAACAACTGTAACATCCTGTGTTGGCTCTAATTGTGTAGGAAGCTTGCAATTTTTCTCAGGTCCAAGCTGGCCCAGGGGTGCTCTTTGCCCTCTCTGGGCCTTCCTTCTCCCCTCCTAAAATCTGGCATTTTAAATCACCATGAAAATTTTCAATGAGGTGAGCATAGACTACAGAATTCTGCTAGCCTAAAAAAGGCTTGTCTTGAAGCCCCAAACAGCTGCTAATACTAGCTTTAATGTGCGATATAACGGGTGCCTTCTGATGTTACTTTTTTAAAAAGTTGAATTATATCAGAAGAAAAATATGATGGAATTATTATAAAATTCAGGCTCTTTCAAAGCACACAATTTTCCACCATGGACTCTAATATCTTTGAAGCCTAAAACACCTGAACAAATCTGGGAATAAGAATATACTTTTCAAATTATAACCTTTATCAGCATTGCAGGTGTCTCTTCCTTCAGCCTCCCTCAGGTTTTCACCTTGAAACTTAGCAACTTTATCCTTCTTACAACAACTTACTCGCCCAAGATGAAATGGATTCAGTAATCTGGCCCAAGTGAACCTTCAGACTGTTTATTTTAACAAACCTAAAAAAAAGATGAATTCCCCCACTCCATCCAGTATGTGATGACAAAGCCCTCTAGGTTTTATTTAGAAAACAACAAGGAAATTCGGTCTGAGTGCCAAAAAGAGTCCATGCGTATAGCTGGAAGCAGGCAGTGCTCTTTTGGGATCTCATTAGGGACCTATTCACCTAAGAGGCTGCTCAGCCCTATCACTTGAGAGCGGTCCCCGCTGCCCAGGGTGACAGGGTTTGGTAAAAACAGGACAGTGATGATGACTCTCCTGCCACCTTCTCCTCAGAATGTCCACCAGAGAGGAGAACTGTGCAGAGAATGGGTCTTTAAACACATTATGTCCCGGAGACAAACATGCAGTTTGGGGATAAGAGTGAGATACACTCAATCAGATGACTGTCCAAGGAATGGGGTTATTGACTGACAGGAACTGGGTTCCTCATTTGCCCTTCAGATGAGCTGTTTGGCTCAGTGCACCTGCCTATCCTTCTTTGGGTATGTATTCCTGCCCTCAGAACCACTGGTTAGTTGACATAATTCAGCTCTTGTGGAGAACGGTGCTGCTTTAAGATGATGAGTTCTACAGATACATTTGTTTGTTTCAGAAATGGATTTCTGGATACTGAAGCCATCACATCCCCCTCTTTGCAGCCTTTCTCATGGGCAAAAAGGAAGTTTGGGTTTATAACCCAGTTGCATCTGAGCAGATTAATGTCTAGCTACCCAGAACTCCAAGACAAAACATGGTGGGGCAGGGAAGGAAGTCAAATACTTTGTAGTTCAATTCAACAGGGAAATATTCGGGAATTCCTGTCTTAAAAGAGTTGACAGCTCAGAAAACAGTGCATTAGCATACGTTGAATTTGGTGGTTAATTAGAGTGAACACACAGCCTGGCTAGCCTGGAACAGCCCTAGGTTAAAACTTTTGCCCCCAGTGTACTTGTTACTCAAATAAGTGCACTTGCTTGGACAACAAATGATATGGTCACCAGATGTGAGGAGAAAAGGAGAAAGATTCCCAATTTTTTCCTTTGGCTCTAATTATCTTCCCAAGCTAGTTGCAATAGCAATACTGTTTGATGGCTCCAGGAAGGTTCCTCAAAGTCCTCTGGAAATGGTTCTGGTGTCTGTGCGATTGCTGGTCCCTGAAGGAGCAGGGTAGCTTTGTTCTACAAGTGAAGAGTCCTCCCCATTTTCCTGGCAGATGTCAGATTTAGCAAACAGAAGTACAGGACACCCAGTTAACTTTGAATTTCAGAGCAACAGTGAATAATTTTTTAGTATAAAAGATTCCATTCACAGGGGCGCCTGGGTGGCTCAGTGGGTTAAAGCCTCTGCCTTCGGCTCTAGTCGTGATCCCAGGGTCCTGGGATCGAGCCCTGCATCGGGCTCTCTGCTCAGCGGGGAGCTTGCTTCCCTTTCTCTCTCTCTGCCTACCTGTGATCTCTGTCTGACAAATAAATAAATAAAATCTTTAAAAAAAAAAAAAAAGATTCCATTCACAGACCAGAGTTAACCAGTATGTCAGTGGCTGTGCTCCATGAATACCTTGTCCTGCCTGTGGGCTGCCCACTCATAGGCATTCCTTCACCAAAGCTGTGGGACATCACAGGGAGACCTAGAGGAGCCCCTACTTTCTTTACCGTCCTCCTCCCAGAGTCAAAACATTTTCTTTTCCTAGGTGGAAGATAAAGGGTCTCCCAGGGAGAGGGAGGCCTACTCCTGGAAGATGGTGAAGTAAGACAATTGATTTTCTGGGAAGAAGGAAAAATACAACCCTTTGGAGGAATGAACAGCTTCTTGTATGGTCCAGGGCTCTGACTGGAACTCTCAATCCTTTATCTTTGTAATTCTTCCTTCTAGCACTAGAGCAGAGGGATGTGGGGGCCCTGGAAGGGAAGGAAGCCAGTGAGTCTGGGGAGAAGCTTCCAGTCTTTATCCTAACATGCCCTCGGGCACTGTGGTCTGAGTGGTCTGCCCATGCAGCTATGCATTAAAACCTGCCAAATTCCACAAATCAGAGAAAATCCACTTAGATGATGTGCTAAAATTACTGCTTCAAAAACTTTCATCACCAGATATAGAAACTAGAAAGAGGACCTGCTTCTGGCAAAATTACAAAGTGAATAAAGTTCATTTTCCAAGTCATCAACCTGGATTTTCTTTTCCCTTTTTCTCTTCTGGTGGCACAGCTTTCCTTACTGTTCTGACAGCACGGCTTCTAGCATCATAGGCTCCTGGGTACAGGTGTTTGAGGTCAGTCATGGCGATCCCTCTTGGTGTTGAACTTAGGGGTTGTGAATGTAACCCCAATTCTACCAATAGAGGGATGCTTCATTCCATGGAGAAAGTGATAGAAGAAACAAGGGAGCAGAGAGGTCCATATCCTCATGAGTAGCACAGCATGTTGCCAGTACTCACTCCACTGATGGCTGGGAATTTCCCAAGAACGTAAGCCCAAGGCAGACTATTTTGAAAGTGGAAACTTCAACTAGTAATAAAGGGAAAAGTTCTACTTGATCTCTGGATTTAGTCTCAGAGTGGTCTAGGGAACTACTGATTCTTTTTTCTTTTCTTTTCTCTCTCTCTCTCTCTTTTTTTTTTTTTTTTCATGCACAGCTGGTCACCACTGAGGAATGAGGAAGGCTGTCAGTGGGAGAGGCTCATTCTATTCTTTGCAACTCCAAAGCAACACCATGTGACAGCTAACATGGTGAATCTGCCATGTGCTCAGGAAAGTGGGTGAGTTTCTCTCTAGCACCTATGTCCTCTGCTTGTGACTCCACAGCCTAAAGTGGTTTAAGAGAAAGTGACCCACGAATAAGACTGTCCCCAGAATGGCTGTATCTATCAGAGAGGACTTGAGCTGCAAACACAGCTGGACAAGCTTCCACTCTTGGGCTTCCTCCACTGAGGACTGTGGTGCCCAGAGATCTTGGCTAGGGTTTATGGTTGCAGAAAGCCAGCTTGCTATACATCAACCTTACAACCCTTAGAGCCCAAGGGTCCTCTTTGCCTCCAGACACTTTTCACTTTTCCAGCCACTTTCAAGGTCTAGCCCCTCCCAATCCAACACTCCAGTCTGGCTCTCCTATGATTCACAATGCAAGCTTAGAAATGTCTCCTTTTGGCACTGGTAAGGGGAGAGGTGTTGAAAGGAAGCCTGAGCAGATGGGAATGAAATTCCATTACTTTGTAAATATCTGAATGGCATTTCTTTTTAATGCGATATGAGAGTTTTAGTACATTTAAAAATTTCCCTACCCTAATTATAAAACCCATTTTTATTAAAGGTGCACACACCTCGCTTGTAGCTGGCAAAGTTTTGGCTCCAATGTTGGAGCTGCATGAGAATTTCATCCCTTGTGCTTAGCACTTGCCAGTTTCCCTCCCTGGGTAATGACAGAGATGCTAACACAATAGCAAAGCTGTTAATCTCAAACATGTTACTAATAAGGCAAGCTGCTTCACTCAAGGTTGCAGAGAGGAAGGAGAGATGAATGTGGAAATGCTAATATTCCAACTTGCACACTTTCTCATACCCACAGATTTGTGGATAATGAGGAATGCCCTGTTTTTCTCAAAATATCACTGCACTTAATCAACTCAGAGATTCCTCACTAATCACATGCCATCAAATTGATGTTTGGTATTTGGAAGACTGTGAAGGTGAACAGTAAATGTGAATGAGTTCACTCCATGGATGGCACCTGAACAAATCTTGCGAGACTCTACTTTCTTCATCATTTCTGACAAGGTTCTTTGTGTGGTTTACTGACCCTTTAGACACATGGCAGACTCTGTAGCTATTTAGTTGCGAAAAGAAAATCTCTGAGAAACAAACTGAGGATTTTAGAGTGGAGTGGGTGGGGGCTTGGGTGAGCCTGGTGGTGGGTATTATGGAGGGCACGGCACGTATTGCATGGAGCACTGGGTGTGGTGCATAAACAATGAATTTTGGCACACTGAAAAAAATTAAATTAAATTTAAAAAAAAGAAAATCAATAAATGTGTGAATGAAGCAAACCCTTCTCAATCTGGGCTACAGTTTCAAAAGAAAGGAAGTTGGATATTGTACGATTTATGTCGAATGTAGTTTTGAAAGCATAACATGGCCAAGTTCAAGAATTCTGAGGAGGTAGATAGAAGAAAGGAGAGAAGTCATGAAAATGGATTCTTTCCTCTCCCCATAGAACAGATGCAAGCAGCTGTGGAGGAACCATACAAACTCCAACTTTGATTTTGGAAATAAAAATTGCACTCTGGATAACTGATTTAATTTTTACATAGCCTCAGTTCTACCTCAGAATCTCCTTGTTAGTGGCCTTGGACATGTCTGAAATTTGTTAGAATTCATCCTATGATGGATTTGCTGGTGGCAGAGAGGTATTCACTGACCAAACTGATTCATTTAGTTTGATATGTAGGGTAGTTCTGGAAAGCCATAAGAAATTCTTCAAATTAGCCATAAATCAGAATTAACTTCAGGAGCTTTGAAATAATATCACAGCCCAAGTTAACCCTGGGAGATTCTGCTTCAATCAGTTTAGTGGGGGCTTCTGAGAACTATATTTTCCAAAGCTTTATAGGTAATTCTGGTGCTCAACCATGTTTGAGAAGAATTCCTATGTTTTCCAGACTTTCACAGATGAGTTAAATTCAAAAAACAACAAAAATGGAGATTGAGTTAGGGTTGTCAACATTTGACTTTATCAACTAAGGAAAAATGAACTCTTACCACCATTATTTCATAAAGGAAAGGACAGATTAACACCAAGGACAGATCTTTAAACACAGTGATCTTTGTAGAAACTCACAATGTTACCACATCCATGGTTATAGCGGCATTATTCATAAGAGGTGCCCAAAGGTAAAAGTAACCTGTCAACTGACTGATGAATGAATAATAAAAAAAAAAGATATATATATATATATATATATACATATAATGGAATACTATTCAGCCTTAAAAAGGGAAGAAATTGTGACACAAACTATAACATAGATGATCTTTGAGAACATTATACTATATGAAATAAGCCAGTTACCAAAGGACAAATAATATTTCATTCCACTTAGATGAGATGCCTACAGTAGTCAAATTCATAGAAACAGAAAGTAGAATGATGAATTCTGGGGGTAGGGAAGAATGAAAAGTTGTTATTTGAAGCACAGGTATGAAATTTCAACAGGGAGGATGAAAAAGTTTTGGAGATGGATGGTGGTGATGGTTGTACAACAAGGAATATTCTTAATGGCACTGAACTGTACCATTTTAAAAAATGAGAAATTTCATGTTACACATACTTTACTCCAATTCAATTCAAAAAAGTTTACTAAATTGCCTTTATTTTCTCATTATGTTGTACAAGTTGGCATTAGAAAGCCACTGCCCAGGATGAAGAAAGAGAAAGGAAGCTGGGCCTGTGGGTGCAGCCCAAGTGGCTGAGTCCAGTTACCCCGGAGCCATCATAGTCAGAATGCCTCTAAACTTCCTCCAGATATTGCAACAACCTGACCCAGGCTGGATGACAGAGACATCCTTCCAGATGATAAAACTCGTTAACTATGCCCCCTGAGAAACTTATCTTCTCAAACACAGAAGTATCCTAGGTCAGGGGTCAACTTATCCTTAAAAATACTTAATATTTTTTGTGGGCAGAAATGTCCAGAGGGCAAAGCACCTAAGAAAGTTTTTAAGAAATCAGAAATTTGGTCCTAAGGTTTGTCTGAGCAGGCAATGACATTGGGTGACATCTTTTTTTTCCCTTCACAAAGCAATAGAGCAAAGCAGGAAAAAATCTGCACAGAGGTTAAAAGCAAAGCAATTCGATACCCACAGGAAGCCACTTACAGACAAGATGTTCTCTGGGACAGAGTTAATTGTTGGTGAAATTACAGGATTACATGAAGAGCAATAATGCCCCTTTACTATAGCAGTTGATTCTTATTTACTTACGTATGTAATATACATAAACGTACATATGCATGCACACACATATTAAATGGAAGTTTGTGATGACTGGTTAGTAAGTTTTAAAAAATTCAGATTAATCTGTTCTTGGCAATGCAGACTCTGATAGCCTACAAGGCAGGCCATATAGCTGGAATTTATAATCGTGGAATTTTCGTACTGCATTAAGAATCTCTGTGGGTGATAATAGAGCACTAAAATAGCTAGCATTGCATTGATGTTTCTCACTCTCTACATTTGTTTAATTCCTTTGCCAGAGACACATACTTAACTTGTCTTGGTAGATTTTTGTAATGTGTCTTTCAAATGGAAAAACTGTATTCAAGCATTCCAATTTTATCAAGTGGCAAAAACACCCAGGCTGTTGGCCAGAATTTGCATGTTTGTTACTGCATTCCATACCCAGATATCTCAGGGCTGAAGAATAATAACAATTTTCTAAAATATTATTGGATCCATAATTCTGGCAGCAGGTTAATTCACTTAGCCATTTCTATTAAAGCAATAATTACTGGCACATAACCTTAGGAATCATTATGCAGAATGATAATCCATTCCAGTTGAAATAGCCTTCTTAGTTCAATAAATGTTTGTTAAGTACCTACTATGTGTAATGCTCTATAATCTCTTACCTTTGTCTAGCACTTCAGAAATATGAAAACCACATTCATTATCTCCTCCAATTCTGACAGACCCAGTGAAGAGTATAGCAAGTTAACACACAGGGAAACTGAGGCAGAGAGATTAAATGTTTTGCTCATAATCTGGAAGCTAGTAAATGATGTAGTCACAAATAAAATACTGGTTTTCTCAAGCCGATTCCAATCTTCTCTGTGCTGCCCCACATATCCCTCCTCATTGTCAACACACATTGTTACTATTTATATTGGATTGTTCTTTATTACTTCTCTGAGTAATTTTTTTGTGCCAGTATGTCTTTGTTCTGAAATGCTCTGTACCGTCACTAAGCAACACACCACATGATTCAGGTGGTCTTATCTTAGTAAGTTTGGCTAACTCAGCTACCAGTAACTACCATCTAAGTCTTCTGTTTTTCCCATCACTAATGATAGCTTTGTATACCTCTTTCTTCCAGGAGAAAAAATGAAGAGAAACTTTGCTATTGCCCCAATGTAGGCAGTGTGACATGGTGTCCAGAAAAGTGTGAGAGTCAAGAGACCTGAGTGATAGCTTTGGTTCTGCCACTGATTAGACATCACGCCACCACAGGCCTTAGAATGCCATCAAATAAGAATTGTAATGCCTTTTCCGACCTCCTCAGAAGACTGAAGTTAACAACAAAAATGTGAGAAGTAAAAAATAATTAAATTTCACATTAATGTAAATATTGCCAAGTCTTTTTAGAATTCCTACTGACGTTAAATGTGGAAAAAAAGGGAACTTCCTGATGACTGTTGTGGGTCAAAACAGATTGTGATTACATCTCTTTGTATCTGTAGGGTAGAAAGTATAGATAGGAAAGGAAGAGGAGATAGGATATCACGTTTCATTTCAGGGACCTAATGCCTTTGTAATATTGTGAGATAATAGAAAAAATATACATGTCTCTGCCGCTTCTTCTTGACACAGAATTCCTAAATCCTTACAATTTCTTAAATGATAAGAATACTAGGAGCTTTTGTTCTAATAATGTGACTGTGGGTGGGCTTCCAGATGGCTCCTAAATGGGGCCTGGCCACCAGAAAGACCAAACCATGACTGGAAGATTGGAATTTTTAGCCCTAGCTCTTATACTCCAGAGAGAGGAGAGCTGAAAAGGGAATTAAAGGCATGCCTATAAGACGAAGCCTCCTTAAAAACTCAACGTAGAGAGTCTGCAGAGCTTCCAGGTTGGCAAACACATCCATACCAGGAGGCTGACACACAACAACTCCACAGGGACAGAAGTTCCTGCACTTGTGACTCTCCCAGACCTCACACTATGTAATTTGTCATCTGGTTATTTATCTGTGTACTTTATCATAGCCCTTAATAAACTGATAAATGTGTCTCCCTGAGTTCTGTGAACGGCTCTAGCAAATCAACTGAACCCAAGGAGGGGTCACTAGAACCTCTAATCTATAGTTTTGGTTGATCAAAAACACAGGTGAGGGGCGCCTGGGTGGCTCAGTGGGTTAAAGCCTCTGCCTTCCGCTCAGGTCTAGATCCCAGGGTCCTGGGATGGAACCCTGCATTGGGCTCTCTGCTCAGTAGGGGGCCCGCTTCCTCCTCTCTCTCTCTGCCTGCCTCTCTGCCTGCTTGTGATCTCTGCCAAATAAATAAATAAAACCTTAAAAAACAAACAAACAAACAAACAAACACAGGTGATAATTTGGACTTAGACTGAAGTCCGGGGTGGGTGGGTGGGGTGCAGGGGCAGTCTTGTGGGACTGAAACCTTAACCTGCGAGATCTGTTGCTATCTGTGGTAGTAAGTATCAGAACCAAGTTAAACTACGGACATCCAGCTGGTGTTGCAGAGGATTGCTTGGTATGGGGAAATAGTTCCACACATCTAGTGACCAGAAGTGTCAGAAGTGAAGTGTTTTGCATGACTACTAAAGGAGACTTACAGAAAGAAAGACTTAGTAGGAAAGACACAGGCTTTTTCCTACATGGAAGGAGACTGAACTGGATTTTCCCTTAATAAATCTACACCTAGACTCAATTCTCTAAGGATTATAAGCTACTCTATAGTGTATATTCTGGACACCAGATTCAGACAGGATTTTTCTATTTCTGGGATGTGTAGAAAAACCCGGAATGATCACTTACATCAGGTTCAGTGAAGATAAAAATAAAATTGCTTGAGAATAATTAAATAATAGTGATAAAAACAATATACAAATATTTATACAGAGTAAAGTAAAAAGGATCTTGATTCCAACCTCCACTTCCTGTTCATTAAGGAACTAGTGATAAACTTTAATGAAATGTGACTAGAGGAATCTTCTTTTGGGCTCTTCTCCACGTACTATATCTATTATTTCAAACCTTTGGCATTGATAAGGGTGTTTGTTTGTTTTTTCTACAACTCTCTTACTAATCACACACACACAAAAATAATGTGTTTTTTTTTCATCTGCATTTGCCACTTTATAAACACTAAAACTTTACCAATTGTATATATACCTACGAAAAATTCTACTTCCCTCCAAGATGCTCTGTAAATGATTAGATACTGCTTGGGTACTTGTTAATAAAAATGGTGGCACGACACTTTAGATCTAGATCTCTTAAAACCTAGCTTTTAAAAAATTTGTCTTCTTTTTACCTTATTCAGTGTCTTCTCTGTTGTGCAGTACTGGGAGGTACATTTTAAGTTTTTTCATGGAAAGAGTTATTTGCCCCTAAAAGTATCAGCTCAAAAAGATCACCCACAGCATTGTACCATATCACCTCCTATGTTACACATTCAACTCACCCCTGGTACCCATTGCTCAGAATTAGTACAGAGACATAATGACTTAATTACCTTACTATGAAGTTTCTACTATTTCCCTCAAGATAGAACCACTAGAGAAAGCCCTTTGATGGCCTGGTATTTCTTTGGGTTGAGAATCATGTAAAATATTGGCCAAGATTTTACCTCTCTAATCTCCTCCCTGCTTTCACAGCTTGGTTTAGAAAAGCACATTCCCTCTGCCCAGGGCTCCAGGCTGATGAGATTTGTCTCTTGTTTGTATTATGAACAGGTTAATTATCTGCACTTTATTGCACTCGTCTTTTTGAATGTCCGTAGGTAACAGGAGCACTGCTTTTTCTCTGCCCACTGGTCCATGACAGAAGAGTTGTTCAATAACTCATCCTCTCGGGTCACTTCCAAACAAAGAACTCTCTCAGGAAGAAAAATTCCTAAACCATGTCTCCCTCAAAAAAAAAAAAAAAAGAAAAAAAAAGAAAAAAAATTAAGACTGTATTATTTGACCTCTGGGTCTGATACTAAGATTGTGTAAGTCTAGGAAAGGCAGTCATAAACAGACTATTTGCCAAAATGTCTCATCAAGAACAGAATGACCTGCAGTGTGATAAAGAAGTCCACAGGCCACTGACTGTGTCCTTCCTCATGGTGGCTTCTAATTCCTCTCTTAGGGAGTAAGTCTCAAAACATTAAAAAAAAATTCTGACATTTTCTGTGATGTCTTATCTTTGGAATCCTGGCACCCTTACAGACAGATGCCAGACAAGAGACTCAGGAAAATGGAAAACAATCTAAAACAGGCAACATGAGGATTGTGAAGAGGTAAAAGGAGATGTGGGCCCTGGATGAGCTTTATGCAGCCACGCAGATAGCTGACTGAAATGACTTGCTATCACTGCTCTGGGGCTGCGGGTTTCTAGAATTGTGAAACCGTGAGTAGGGCTGTTCCATAAGGACTTAAAGGTGGACTCAATATTTACTATGGATTAGATCATTTCTTGGAGTTTTAGGAACTTCCTACTGCAAGTGGAAATGATCTGATAGATCTAAGATTCCTGTGTCAGGCTGGGTTTATGAGCACAGAACATGAATTAACTCTTTGCAGAGAAGTTTGTGGGAAGTTCCCATGGGGGAAAAAAAAAGAGGTAGGTGCTCTAGGTACACTATAGATAGAACTACCAGATGTGCTGCTTTTCCATGAATGCTTGAGGTTTACACTTGTTGCCTTGACTCAATATTATGATTCCTCTTTCATGCTGATCACGTCCCAGTTTGGTAAATGAATGATATAGTCACCCTACCTGTATGATATTCCTATATGATGTTTGGATATTATTCTCTAAAAGTAATGGGTTTTTTGACTTGGCACATGGTCGGTTGGGCAAATCATGTGTTCATGTTAGAAGGTAATCCCTCTGTTAGGCAGTATTGGACACAAAATTTAAAAGACAATTCCAGCTAATTGAACCCTAATATATGAAGCCCCAAGGGAATGTAAATGAAATGTTTCTGAGACAAAAATTTCTTTTAAGATTTTATGTATTTATTTGAGAGACAGAGAGAGAGTGTGTGAGTGAGAGAGAGAGAGAATGAGCAGGGGGAGGACAGAAGGAGGAGCAGATCCCCCACTGAACAGGAAGCCTGAAAACCGGGCTCCATGCCAGGACCCTGGGATCATGACCTGAGCCGAAGGCAGATGCTCAACAAATTGAGCCACCCAGACACCCCTTCTTCTTTTTTTTTTTTTTTAAAGATTTTATTTATTTATTTCACAGAGACAGAGACCGTGAGAGAGGGAACACAAGTGGGGGAGTGGGAGAGGGAAAAGCAGGCTCCCCGCTGAGCAGGGAGCCCGATTTAGGGCTGGAGCCCAGGCTCGATCCCAGGACCTTGGGATCATGACCCAAGCCGAAGGCAGATGCTTAACAACTGAGCCACACAGGCGCCCCAGACACCCCTTCTTAACTCACGTTTACCTTCACTTTACAGCATGGAGCTAAAGAATTCTAATCAAAGTAACATCTGAAGAGTCACTCGTTACCTATTATCTACAGACCAGGAACAATATACAACTCTAAAGATAGATGGGAAGGATTGGAAACATCGTAGATGTGTAGAACAATGATTTCCATGGAGTTCCATCCCTTGAATACTCAAATCTATAATAGTTGCACTCTATGCTATCTCTAGCCAAATTAATGAAAGAAATGCCATTAGGTGCCATGGGCAATCACCTATCCCCAGGACTCCCACTGATGCAGATACATAAAGGTCTTATAACAGACTACTCATCCAATTGTGTTCATGTCTGAAAATGACATCAGCTGAGAATTTCTCATTTCAAAATATACTTTCAGTCGATATGTCATAAATTTTCATCATTGGGTACAATTCCCCATTTTATTGGTTATTGCACTGATTTTAAGTAAATAACAGGTTAGCTTTGTTTACATAAAAAGAATCTAACTTTGATTTCCAAATAAACTTCATATATTTTTGTCAGACTGGCTCTGAAAAAAAATTTAAGGAGGGAGAGTAATATCCTACAGCAAGAAATTAAAATTGGATACAATGATGTTTAAAAAAAAAGGTTTTATTAACTTTAGATTAAACAGACATGAGGTATTCAATTAAAATGATTTCTGAGGTTTTAAAACTATCATGTTCTGTGATTAATACAGTAAATGTATGTTTGATTGAAATATTAAGCAGAAGGAAATAAATAACAGAGTTTTAAAAATATATATTCTCATTAGTAATGCAGGGCTGAAGTAAAAAGTCCAGTAAAAATATGGCTTGCTTCTAGGAGATGAATAATATTATTTACGGAACTCTTTTGAACAAGTCAGGATGTTCTCATTTGCATATGTAGCCAGACTGGTGAATTACGACTCAGGATTCCAAATCATTGTTCTCTAAACTTGAGCCCAGAAATATAAGGTACCTTGTGGGCCAACCTCCTTTCTTCTGCCTATTTTTCTCATTCTGCCATAGTATGGACTTGGGGGTGGGACATTTGGATGAAATAAGATTACAACTCCATCAGGTTGAAACAACTGAATAAAAAGAAAAATAATTTGTCAGTTGGGTATTTGGTGTTACATAGGGTTAAAAAATATTTTTTTAAGTCATTGGATTTAATTCATCCATCCCTTTGAGGTTTTTCTTTGACTACATAAATGAAAACCACAACCAATATGGGTAAACACTAGGAAGAGAAAAATCAATGGTCCAGTTCAAGAAAAGAGCAGAAGGCAGAAGAAGCAGTATCAAATTTTGGTTGTAAACTTGCCTATAAATAGGTCACAAAATCTCCAAACAATATGCAAATAACACATGTGACTTTGAATTTCCTTTTCTGATACTAAGCAGCTGTTTGACTCTGAGCAGGTCTCTGTGGTTTCTTTAATCTTTGGTATCCTAATCCACCAAATAAGGGCATTGATGCACTTTTCAGTCAACCAGTATTTTCCAAACACTCACCATGGGTCAGAAACTGTGAGATACATCAGAAATTCAGTGGTGACCAAAAACTAGGCACAACCTTTTCCTCAAGGAGTAACCCCGTCTAAAGACAGACACAGCTGACGAATAAACAAACAAAAAAATACAAAAATTGCAAGTGATACATGTGCTTCTGCACAAAAGAATATGTGCTGTGAGGGTCCTTAATAGGAGAGTGACCTTGTCAAGGAGGTCAGGAAGAGGCGTTGAGGTGAGATCTAAAGACTCTACTAGGTGAAGGAGAAGTAGAGGGAACAACTGCAAAACAGGAAAGAGTATATGCAAAGGCTAGTGGTAGGAGGAAGCAAGATAAATATGAGAGACTGAAAATAGGCCAGTGTGGCTGGAGCCCAGAGAGTAAAGCTGAGTGGGATGGAGGTGAGGCTGGAAAGGTCGGGTGGGAGTCAGACCACGTGTAGCTTTGAGGATTTGGCTTTTTCTAAGAGCATTAAAAGGTCATTGAGAGGTTTGGGACAAAAGAATGATATGATCAGAATTGAAAATTTCACCGTGCCACACAAATTCCCCTTGCTAATGAAGAATCTGTTGCCCCAGCTGCTGAGCTTCTTGCCAGAAGATAGTCCACAGCAGTCATATCCCTTCAGGAACTGCCTGAACTGCAGAGCTACAGTATACAAGGTTGTGCCCCTTTCTAGGGCTCACGTCCTGAAATGTACAGGGGTGTAAAAGCCCAATCTACTCCTCCCACCTTGGGACAGCTTGTTCCATCTTCTGAAATCCCCACAGTGTTAGCCAAGGTTTCAGTTGAGACATCACTGCAGCTCCACTTCTCCCTCTGCCCAAGCTTATTTCTCCTTCCCTCCTTTCCACAAGAATCACTGCCCAATCAACTGCTTGCAGTCCCATCTCCATCTCAAGTTGGCTTCCTTGGAAACCCAACCTGTGACAGTCTGGAAGTAACATGGAGAATGATCTGGTGAGGGTTGGTGATGAAAGTGGTAGCCCAAGTATGTAATTAAAGATGATGGCAATTGGGTCCAGAACAATGGAGAGATACAAAGGGAGAGTGGGCAGATTTAGAAGACATTCAGAAAGTAAAATACAATGGAATTTGATGATGAAATGGATATGGGGAAGAGTGATGCTGTAGAGTGAGAGTCAAGAGTGACCTCAGTCTCTGGTACACACAGATGAGAACACTGAACATTAGGTTTGAGGGAAAGATCAGAAGTTCTCTTTTGGCACTTACTCAGGTGCAACGGTCAAGTGAAGTTTCGAAGAAGGCATTGGCTGTAGAATCTAGGTCACTGGAATATGTGTCTAGATCATAAAGGAAGTAATAGATGTGGATGGAATCTTTAGGGAAAGAGAACAGTCTTTGGAAAGGGGCCTAAGTCTGAACCTTGGGGATTAAACTTAATGTTCTTCCCAGTTCTGATAAGTCTATATTTTCAAACCATCACGAGCTCTAGAAGCAGCAGGGTTCATAACCTTTGAAAAGTAACCACCTTTTTGAGAATGAGAGGGAAATCAGGTTCTACTCCTGGGGTGGAAATGCATTTTTGTTCATATGCACAAAATCTGTACAGAATTTCAAGAAGTCCCACACCTTTAAGCTTAATGCTGGACTCCTTAGTGACTCACAGTCTCCAGGTCACAAACTCACTCCAGATAAAGCCTCTGCTTTTGTAATCCTATTATTTCTGTGGCATTTGACACAAACTATGTTTTATTGTTTTAAGGTCTTAGCTGATAGCCATCTTGGTTGATGGTCCAGTAAGGGTTTTTAAAAAGAACCAAGTACCTAGAATACCTGAGCTTCCATGTCAAACAGGCAGAGGTAGAGGTCACATTTTTCAGTGGTCATATTCAGAGTCACCCTGACTCACAGGAGGAAGAGTAGGTTTACGTCATAAAACAGGGATTAGTAAACTTTTTCTGCAAAGGGCCAGATAGTAACTACTTTAGGTTTTGTGGGACACATAAGCTATTTGTCTTATATACTTCTTTCTTTAAAATAACTCCTTTCAAAATGTAAAAACCACTCTTAGCTCACAGAGCATAAACAGACCGATAGTTGGCCACCACTGTAGACTGCTGACTCCTGCTACAAGACAGTCTACTCTGCAGCCAGATCAATAAAGACAGCAGTTCCCTTGCCCCTGGGCCTCCTAGCCTTTGACCTTGAGATAGATATTCTTTAACCTTTTGAAGCCTCTGTATTTACATCTGTAAACTCTCTTTGAGCTCTTGTGAAGCCTAGAAATAAAGTATAGTGAATATTTATCCATATACTTGGCACATAGGGGTAATCCCATAAATGGATGTAGAAGAGACCACATTGTTTCTAAAATTTTCTTTTCATTACAATTTGTTGATATAATAGATTTTTTTCCCCTCCATGTTATACCTGGAGATATGTTTCTCTGTACAGACTAGGTATCTCCTCCTCTTGTCAATGACAGGAAAATCCAGCTCCTTCCCGAACCTATTCACTGCTGACTCAGCAGAGGGAAGACCCTGAAAAATGTGTCATTTGCTGTCATTCCCTGCTCTTGTGTCTTTGCCTGGTTGTTTCAGCCAGTTCTAACTTACGTGGTCCACCATGTTGCTGCTCTTAGGAAAAAAAAAGTCCCATACTGGCTGTAGTATGTGTTGCCACCAAAGCAGAATCCTCCTCTCCAGTCTACATTGCATAAAGTCAGTTATTTGCACAGATTCGGGCGGAATGAAGGGGGTTGCCCCATCTCATACCACATGGGCTCTTCCCTAGCTTCCGCGTAAGGCCTCAGGAGACCCAGCTCTCTTTCCTCTTACTTGTCCCAAAGGGGATGGTCTTAATAAGCCATACAGACTTGATCCACCCTCTGGGGAAGCTTCTGTTCCCTTCCTCCCTTCTCCATCAGCAAATTCTACTCTGTGCTCTTGCACTTCACTGGGCTACAAATATTCATCAGATATTAGCTGCTCTGCTTGCTCCTTTAGAGAATGATGATATTGAGTAAAATCCACAGTTGTATACTCTTTGGAAGGGCAAATCCTCCCAAGAATTCTATAAATTCCTAGTAGAGAAAGCAGCTTTTTATTCTCAAGGTTACTTTAGCCTATGAACTCTTACTTCTGCATGAACCTCATTGATGAAAATGTGAAACTCTTTTTTATTTTACACACATCCACAAACACACTCATAAAAAATATTTGTGTGTCTGACAGATGTAAATGAAGTTTTTGGAGGAACTGTAAAGGGAGTTTGCATTGCAACAATGGGCATGATTTTAAACTAAGTATGAGAGCCTCTCATTCCTAAACCCTGCTTTGCCCCATTGCCAGGTAGAAGCTTCGAAAGTTATCCCATAAAGAGCTCAAGCTCTTCCCACATCCTCTTCCCTCCACTGCACTTCTCTACCCATCTGTTCTCTTCTTTCCCCTTCTCTCACAGGAATCAAATACAGGTTTCTTTCAGTCTCTCAGACACAGCACTTTAAGGGGCTTTTTAAAAATGCACACTCCCTTTGTTAACTGTTGCCCTCAGGTCTCCTCTTCTACCCCAGACAGCTCAGTTATTTTCCTCAAACAATGAAATTTCCCCTGACAGATTATGCTAGTAGCTAAAACAATAACAAGTTGGGATTGGGAGGGAGACAAACCATACGTGACTCTTAATCTCACAAAACAAACTGAGGGTTGCTGGGGGGAGGGGGGGTTGGGGTTATGGACATTGGGTAGGGTATGTGCTATGATGAGTGCTGTGAAGTGTGTAAACCTGGAGATTCACAGACCTGTACCCCTGGGGGGAAAAAATATATATATATGTTTATAAAAAATAAAATTAAAAAAATAAATAAAGAAAAAATAAAAAATTTCAGTCTCTTACACAGGTTACTTGGCTGAATTACCACTTTGATATTCATTTTTAGCCCTTAATACTTTAGCTTAAGTCAGTTAATCAGATGAATTGAAAGGAAGAACCAAGAAAACAGAACTGAGAAAAAGTGTTTTGTTTGAGCGGAGAGGGTCAGGGAGAAAGCACAGAAGCAAAGTTTTTGGAAGTACAGCAGTATGGCTAATACAAAAATTAGCAAGATGCTGCTGCTGGGGGATGGTAGGGAAAGAGAAGCAGTACTACCAGCAAGAGGATGGGAGAGCACAGAAGAGGAAATTTATCTGTTTTGCCTGGGGCTGGACCTCATTTTAGGTGTTGCATAAGTATAGTTAAATCCTCTGGTAGAGCACACATTCATGAAGACAGGGGAGATCCTCCTTTGATGTGGAAATAACTACTGAGAAAATCCACAACTCCCCCTGCATGAATCTCCTGATGTCACAGCTACTCTGAGAGCCTGCTTTGGCTCTGCCCTGTGTGGGTGTGGGGACCCAGATGATGAAGGTTGGAATGCATTCAATTATTAAGTCTTCAAAGGTACAATATTAATGATGCAACATTGGGGTGCAGGGGGTTTGGGGACAGGGTGGAGGCCATTTTTTTTGTTGTTATTTTTCTGGAGGCTGCTTTGGAATCTTACGTTTCTCTCTATATAGACAATAGACATTAGCATTTTCATGTCTTGGAAGTTAAAGCAAGATGTGGGAAATTCAACTGTTGAAGAACAGAGTTCTCTAACTGCACTCTTCAGAGATTTCCAGTACTTTGGGAAAATATGCATCAACGAAGAGTTTAATTTATTTATTGGTGGTATTCCATTTCAAGGGATGGCCTGATTTCCAGTCTATTCTCCCACCCCAATGCATCTGCTTGGATAGGGAAGCTCCCGTTGGCTTCAAAGGGTACAGAGAGCAGAGCAAAGATGCTGAACGATGGAGTCAGATCAATGATTTTTTAATCATCTTTTCTAGTTCTGTGTCATCACTGCAGAAAGTGAACTGCTTCTGGGAAACTGATGTATTAAAAACTGTTCAAAAGAGCTAGGAGCTGGATCTGGAATTTTGACTTGAAGTGGGTATTTCATAACTAAATATGGTATCTGGTTAGCTCTCATCTATTTTCAGAGACAGTACTGACTTCAATTAACATGTGTGCATATACAGCTGTGCAAGTCCCTCCCTAACACTAAAAAACACACACTAGTTAGCAGCTTGGCTCAGAACAAAAATCAGGTTCACCCTTACCATAGCCTTATGTAAAAACTCATTATCTTCTCTATTATTATAAAGCAAGGTTTGGGAAAACTCTTTATTTTCCAAGCATTAAATGTCTTTGCTTGGACTCTGAAGATTTCTGCAGACTACAGTGCCTTTCATTGTGGCCCAACACACCATGCTCCACCCAGGTCTTGCTAATTCATAGCTCTCACACCCAGGCATAGTAGATGGAATGTAGGAAAATGCCTATGGGGGCAGCCAGGCCCTTGCTAATGAGACCAAAGCAATGACTGCATGACTAGAGAACCAAAACCTCACTTATTTCCAGGAAGCTTTTCTCAGACATGCAGCAGAGAATGTGGGGCAAAGGTAAAGAATAAATTGAAGAAATAGGGAACATGATGCTCAGCCAAGATCCTTAGCTGGGGTCCAGCAGAGCTCACAGGACTGATGCACTCAAACTGACCACTGACTAAGATGTCAGGAGGGCTTCAACTTTATGGAGCAATTGGCATGATGCTAGATGGAAATCAATACCTGCAATCGAAAATTTTGTTTTTTGTGTGTTGTCAGTTGAACTTTGATCTCTGTTTCTCTTTCTTGGAGTGGTTTTCCTTCTGCAATCAGCATGATGAAAAAGAAAATATTACTTATAAATGAAATCAGCACATAGTACTGGCTGAGCTGGAGAAAGCTGGCAGTTGCAGAAATTCTGTTTTCACTTTACATTAAGTGGCATTAATTACACTTCTACATAACTAAGTATAACCAGACGGTCATGGATCAGGATTCAACTTTTATTTTAGGAGCAGTGGGGTACAAGTGTGAGCTGTCAGGTAAGGGGGTCAGGCCTCTTGGTCATCTCGTTGCAAGGACTGTAGCATTTGGCCCCAGAACCTCATTCTAGGCCAGATATTGTCAAGTGACTCCTCTTAACCAAGAAGTGAACTAAGCCCTGAAGAGCCCAGAGGCACCTGGTCTACCAGGTGAGCCAAAAGCCATTTCCCCTCTAGCCCAAAGAATGAGGTATATGAAATGTATCTCTGCCAGAGACCTTTTTTTATAGGCCTTAGGGCTGGCCTTGAAAATGAGGTCACTACCAAGCTTGGATTTTCAGATTTTACCTTTAAATCTAGTAGTGTTACAGACTAGTGCAACATGTAACAAAAATGGTCAGTTTATAGTTCTACTTGTGAATGAAGGGATACTAGCTCTGGTCAATCCCAGGTAACGGGAATTTCTTCCCACCTCCTTGACTTGACAAGAGAGAAAGAGCAGCACTTTTGCCTCCTCACTACTATTAGTCCTCTAGGAGGCCAGGAACAAAGTAAACCTGTAATTCTCTGGGCTCTCTCATGAGTCACTGGTAATATGGAGGGAGCTTAGCTGCTGAAAAGTAAGGGCATAACTTAGTAGAACTCCAAGTTCCTCTCAGCTTTAAGATCTGAGATTCAAGGTATATTTGTGTGTGTGTGTGTGTTTCTGAGGACAGAGACCTTGATTTTATTTCAGTGTCCTCAATAATTGTTATATGACAGGAAGTTATCCATGTTAGGCTGAATAATTAAATAACTATAAATATAATGTTTAAGAAAAATATACTCTTACAAATAGCCCACAGTGCAGCTACCCAATTGACTTTTTTGTTGTTGCTGCAAAGAATGAGATTCAGCCAGACTCTTGCATACCAAGGGGCCCAGCCAAGGCAGAGTTTTCAGAAGCAATAAGAAAAATGAGGACAGGTGGGGATACTCCTACCTTTCAAAGATCTTGAGAGCCTGAGAACACTGGCAAGTATGCAATCACTCCCAGAAAAGCCAAGCTGTCTTGTTTGTGCAGATTAGTGAAGACTTAAGACTATCTGAAATGATCATTTTGTAGATATGAACTGGACTCTTCCCTCCTCAAACCTCTTAAGACCATGGCCGTGTAATATCATAAGAAAGATATATTTATTCACTCCCTGACCATGGAGAATTTTGTGTGATCTGGGTACAAAACCAGCAGGGACAGATGGAGGCTCTTCCTTGATATTTTGATGTACTGTAGGACCTTGGAGCTATGATCTAAACTGTGATAATAACAGTGGATCTGATCCTAGGCAGACAACAAGAGGCTTGACTATCATCTGAGGAACTACACAGGGTCCAAAGAAGTCCAAGGCAGCAGGGTCTTATCTAAGAAATCAGCTTTAGGAGATGGAGACAAGACACCACCGTGTATTTCATGCTTCATGCTCACACTCTGCCTCACCAGGGTTCTAACAGTGGCTGTGGTCCTGCTGCGTAGCTCTTCGACCTCACTCTAGCTCTCACTGGCTTCAAATAACACTGTTCCCTCCCTTGTTTCTTCAGGCTAGGGGCAATAATATCTTTCACTGTTGCCAGTCCCTGGGTGTCTCATCAGCCTTTGTGGGTACCCTTTTCCTTGGCCACACCTCTGTATATAGCCCTTGTATTCCATTCCACACAATTAAACCCTTTCAACTCTGTCATCTCTTTCTGTCTGGGACACTGATACAAGGAACCTTTTACTAATCTTCACAGATGGACTGTGTAGGTCAGCAGAGAACTCAGGTGGCAGGTGACACTTTGAAATTTAAGACAAATATTTGCGGTTTCACCCAGAGATCTCTGAGATTCTCAGGACTGGCCTACTAATAAAATCATGAGTTTTTACTAAATTATGTATTGCTGTTACTGCTTTCAGGGCTTTTTGTATTCTGGCCACTACAGGGCTTTCACTACTCTCCTTGCTCTAGGCTAAGTGCTCCTCACTCTCCTCAGAACATAGCTTGTATGTGCTGTGCCTCCATCTGAAGCCCCATTCTTCTCTTTGGAAATGGTACACAGTAGAGAAAAAAAATGTTATGCTCTGAAATTAAATAGGTATGGATCAGATACTGGCTCTGCCAGTTATTACTTATGGAACTGAATTACGGGTCCCAATTCTTCACTCTCTTACAATAGAAAGACACATCCACACCCTTGCCATGACCTCCTGTTGGGTAATAAGGATATCCTTACTACACTACACTTTAACTTTGGGGTTGGCCATGAAACTTGTTCTGGCTAATGAGATATTGGCACATGAGACTAAAAGGTACTTGCAGTTTGGCTTGGCCTTTTGTGCCATGATACCTCATGAGAAGAACGTGTCCTAGTTAATGGTGGTTTCTTCAGCCTCAGCCCCAAAATGAGTCATATGAAGCAGACCACATGCTCCATGCAGCCACAGTCCAAGAAAGATATGGCAGATGTAACAGCTGGAGACCAGGGCCTAGAAACCAGAACCTGGAGACCAGCCTAACTCAGCTGAGTGATAACTAACCTACAGATCCATAAGCATGAGAGTAAAGGATTACCATTCCAAGATACTGGGTTCTGGTGTGGTTTCTTATACAGCATTAGTGTAATAATAGCTGACTAATAAATAATACTTACATAAACTTGAAAACTAAGGCAACCTCTTAAAACTTTAGTTTCCTCCTCATAAAGTGATAGTAATCAAAATAAACACTTATTTTACAAGGTTATTGTGAAGATTAAATGAGACACACAGGGTGGTTTGCATAGTGCCTGGCACAAAATAAACGCTCAGTAAATGACAGATATTTTTCTTAACTTGTAATCATTAGAAATTCTATGTAGCCTTCAGTGTTCATTCAGCTCTCCCTTCATGAACAAAGTATTTATTGAGCACTACAGCTCCCACGGACCATCTTCCTCTGAAATTCCATCCTATTAATTGCCTATATAATTAATTTGGCTCCATATCTTTTCATTCACTATTTTTTTCAATATCTACTATGTGTAAAGTACACACTTCAAGATACTGTACTGAAAGAATAACATTTCATTTATTGAATATATGAGGTGTGTCAAACACTATTAAGCACTTTCCATGTCATTTAAATTTCCTAACAATTCTATGAAGTAAATATTGTTTTTTCAATAAAATACCCCAATCCCTTGGCCAATAAGTAGTAGAGAAGGGTTCAGACATGTGTTTTTTTGCTGCAAAGGACCACTTGGTCTTCAGTATCTTAGAAGAGATGACACATAGCTAAATAATTCTAATTTGAGGTAGTTACACCCACTGTATCATTAGGAGAATTGTGTGGACAGAGAAGAAAGACATCACTCCATGCCGGATGTTTATCCAATACCATTAAGGTAGTGGTTAACTCCTGGGATATGAAAAGGAACACAATCAGTCCTTATTGGGGAGAACCAGATTCTAATAACTGAGCCAGATCCATGAAGAATAACTTTAACATAATATGCAAAATAGTGAAGCAACGAGCATTAGTTTTGGAGAAAGCTTCCTGGAAGGAAGAAGATTTGAGCTACATCTTAAAAAGATGATTCAAATTAGTTGGCTGAAGAGATAAAGGCAAAGGCCTTTCAGGCAAAGAGAAGAGCATGAGCAAAAGCTCTACCTTTACAGTTTTATACGATCAATGATTGTCAGGGACCTGAGGACAAGGACAAGAGATGTCTCCTTACTAACCCTGGCTCTACACACCATTCAACACAAAACTGAGGACACAAGAGGAGCTCAAAAAAATCTTTTGTTTGATTGAACAAATGCCTCCTACTCTCCTCTGGGTGATATAGAAGTAATAAGTAGTACCACAGTCTCCCTGATTTCAAGGCCAGTGCCAAGTTGCTGCACAGACAATAGAGTTAAAACATACAGCTAAAGACATGAGATATTTTTAAAAATTTTTTATTTTTTTATTAACATAAATTGTATTATTAGCCCCAGGGGTACAGGTCTGTGAATCACCAGGTTTACACACTTCACAGCACTCACCATAGCACATACCTTCCCCAGTATCCATACCCACCACCCTCTACCTTCCCCCCCCCCCCCCCCCCCCCCGCAACTCTCAGTTTGTTTTGTGAGATTAAGAGTCTCTTATGGTTTGTCTCCCTCCCAATCCCACCTTGTTTCATTTATTCTTTTCCTGCCCCCCAAACCCCCCACATTGCCTCTCAACTGACAGGAGATACTTTTAAGTAGCAGGGCTCATCAGGGCTATGATCAGACATGAGAGTCCAGGTTGGCTGGTGCTGTATTGATGTTAGCACACTATTTCTCAAGATTCAGTGACCCTGGTGTCTGAAATTCTCCCAAAGCTAACTACAACACATTCAGGAGACAATTTCAAAGAACATATGAAAAGCATGAAAGTACTCCCCTAATTTCAACAGGAGCAAACCAGAAACACATGGAAAAACACCTTGTTCAGATGACTTATTTATAAATCTTCTCTTTCCTCTCATAAATATATCTAGTCATCACAGCCTGTGTTCACTTGGATTATTAAATAATCTCAGTTGTCTACATAGGAGAAGTTGTCTTTAAATTGTACTTGTAAATTTCTTAGGCTTTAGGGGGACTTTCATTTTATAATTGTACCTTGTTCTTGTTTCTGATGCCTTAACAGATAAAAACTGTCCATAGGAGATAGTTCAGCAAGTGAGTTATCACATCGCAGAACAAAACTACAGTCCTTATCAGCTGTGGAAAAATAATTCAATTTGCTTTTAAATGAATTTTCAGAACGGCTCATATATACATCAAAACTATTTTAAAATATCAACTAAAACACTGTGGGAACTTGCATAAGGGATGTGCAACTGATCTGCAGTTCTGAAAAATGAAGCTATTTTCTAATATTGTTTATTTTTTAGCTAAAGTACTAAGTGTCTCATTCAAGTGGCAATAGGTGGTTAATCCTCTATAAAAGTTCTTGGATGTGTTCCTTGTAAATGCTAATTATTAAGAAGAAAACATTATAGGGTTTCTTAGGAAATCAATACTTTATTATGCAATAATTGCATCTGCAAATTTAATGTTCTCCATAAGCCCCAGCAGAATGAAAGAGGTCACTGGGTGAGATGGTGCAAATGGTCCTTGTCTGACCTGAAAAATCCTCTAGAATTTGAGGCCTAATAAAGCACCGAGATGTCATTAAAATATTTTCACAAGTACAACATTTATTATGGAAACCAAATTGTAAGAACATCTGTCTGGATGACACTTTGGCCCAAAGTTGGAGCTAAACCTGTTAGCAGTTACAATTGAAACCGTGGCTTCATTTTTCTCCCAAGATCTTTGATTTTTCTTTTGCTTCACAGAGCAATTTATTTTGCAATGCTACAGCAGTTAACTTTTGTTTTCCTAAACCTGGCAAAAATCCCAGATCTTCCAGTTTTCTACCAAGAAGTCATGGAAGGTGGGAAGGAAGGGAAGGAACCCTCAAGGAGACAAAGAGAGGTCAAAAATCACTCTTCCAAGAATTTCTGGGTCACTATCTAATTGATATGCCTATTGGCACGCCTCACCTTTAAGCCTGTTCTGACTTCACAGGCAATTCTTATTCTGCACGCAGCCATGTGTAAATACTCAAGGCATTGAACATGGAACCCAAAAAAACGTAGCCAACTCCACGTAAAGCACTCAGGCTGGGGAACTGTACCATAGCAAAATACCCCAAACAGTTGTTTTTCCATTATGATCCTCAGCCTGGCATTTATTATCATCTTTTATTGCATACTTTTAAAGGCAATGGTCCATTTTACTTAGATCGTTAATTTGCAAAAATCACGAGATATGAGCAGAGATGGTGTTTTTTATGGGCCACGGTACACCTCTATAGGACCCCAAAGGAAATGAGGTGTGAGTCTTAGCACATTATAGGAAGAGGCCCTGGAACCACAAGCTCCATATTCCTCCAGAAATAGAAAAGACCAGAGTAGTTTCACAAGAATAATATAGTTGGATGAACAGAGTGATGCATGAGTAACTGACAGGCTAAGTAAATGAATGGACAGGTGATACAGTGAAGGTCTGACCAGCACTGGAGTGTAGCCATAAGAGCCCTCGATGTAGAGTCTGGAGATCTTGGGCCCACTTATGCCAGTCACCTACCAGCTGTGTAATTGCTGTCAGTAAACCTCTTTGAATGTACCTCACTTCTGCATCTGTAAAATGCTAATAATAATAATACCTATTTCAGTAAATTGGCAGGGCAGCAGAGCTCCATGGAGTCAGGTCATGTCTTGCAGAGCCAGACTGCCTTGGTTTAAATCTGAACTTCTCTCCCTTGCTTGCTCTGTGACCTTACTTACTTTATCCTCTCTCCATTTGTGTTTCTCATCAGTAAAATAGGAATAATGCACTAAACTCCTAGGAATAGAGGTGAAAATTAGATAAGTTTATACATGCAAAATGTCTAGAAGGGTATCAGGTACACAATAGGCTAGATACGTAATAATGTTACTACTTTTGTATATACAGTAGTGTAATATATATACAATGTTATATAGATATACTTTATATTAGTTATCAAGATTACATAAATTGTGATTCTCAGTTGCAATCAAGAAAGACAAGTCTAGCTGACTTAGGCAGAAAGGGATATTATAGGATACTAAGAAGGTCACAGGATCTTTAGGATAATCAGGGAACCAGGCTTGTTCATTATATAGTCAGAACCAAAACAGCCAGGATTAAGAACCAATTACACTCCAGAACTGTCACAGTGAAAGACAGCTGCCCATCTCTAGGTACTAACTTCCCTTAAGATTGGAATCCAGGAGCTGTATCATTGGTATCGAGAAGTCTCTGTAACTAAAAGATTCAATTTCTCTTTGCATAACTGCTTCCTCTTATTTCTCCAAGTCATAAATGAGATGGCTCTAATGGGAAGAACCAAGGCTATTTGTCTGTATTCTAGCTACAAAGGAGTCTGGCAAATGTAGTCTTCTGCCTTCCAGCCTGCATGGTAGAGAAAAACTAAGAAAACTAAAAGAAAGTTGGAGTGAGCCAACCTACAATGTCTGCTATAAGGATTTTTAAATAAAAATACAGTTCTGGCAACCAGTTTTTTATCTAATGGGGTAAAGTGGAAAATCTTTGGTTTGTTTTTCAGACTGGTTAGGAGTTTCCAAAGGTAACTAATAGTAATACTTGTAACACTATCATGTTTCCACTAAGCATAAACAAGTAGAACTAACCTAATGGCTGGCTCCTGGCCTGTGACTTGAGACAGAGGGGGTTGTTTTCTACAAGCATTCTGTGCCTTATATAGACAACTGAGATAGTCCTTCCTGCATCTGCATTCTCTGGAGTAGTAGATGTAGACTGGCATGATCTGGAAAGGCATGGGCTGAAGTCTAATCCTGGAGGAATGCCCCTGGAAACTTTGAAAGTATGAAGTACAGGGGCGCCTGGGCAGCACAGTTGGTTAAGCTTCCAACTCTCAGTTTCAGTTCAGGTCATGATCTCAGAGTCATATGATTGAGCCCCATGTTGGGCTCTGCACTCAGCTCAGAGTCTGCTTAAGACTCTCTCCCTCTGCCCCTCTTCCTTCCTTGCTCTCTCTCAAATAAATAAATCTTAAAAAAAAAAAAGTATAAAGTACAATCATCTATGAAGTACTGGCTGCTTTTGGTTTTGGGGATTCAGTAAGCCTGAGAACCATTAGTGCAATTAACCATATTTTGAATCAACAAAATGGCAATTACCTACAAGGCATATTTTAGATATTGCCTGAATATGGATGAATACAGAGTTGAAAAATATGGCTTCTAGTTCTCTTCTATCATTGCTGCACTTTCTGCAAGTTATTCTAACTCTCTGGGCCTCAGTTTCCTCATTTAAACTCTGATTCCTTTAACATAAAAGCTCTCATCTCCTTTAAATTTTTTGAAGTTTTAATTTCTATGTTTTGATGTAAATATTTACATGTTTAAGTATTTCTTATCAACAGAACTATTCTTAAGTTTGACAATCTTAAGTCCTGTCCCAAAGACTCTAGAAAACAAAGTGCTACAAGGTCGTGGTCCTTTTAAAGTGTATGAAAATCATACAAATTATTATCATAAAAAAAATAAGTCAGTTTGATCGTAGTCACTGTCGGCATATTTTACTTTCCTGCTCCAGAAATAACTTTTGCTTGCTTTCCTGCAGTCCAGCCAGTGAATGGCTGGCCACTTACATGTGGGAACTGTACCCTCCTTGTTTCTAGTTAATATTGAATAAGCTTATATAATATACGCAAATCATACATTATGAAACCTATCAAAGCAAGAAAACCTTTCCAAAGTTTTCATTTTAAAGACTGTCACAAGACATGAAAGTTAACTTGATTCATGTGGCTTAGTCTTCAGAACATACAGAGTCTTCCCAACAAAAAGGAAACTGATGGGGTGCCTGGGTGTCTCAGTAAGTTAAACATCCAACTCTTGATTTTGGCTCAGGTCATGATCTTAGGGTCGTGATATTGAGCCCCATGTTGCTCTGGTTGTGGAGCCTGCTTAAGGTTCTCTCACTCTCTCTTCCTCTTCCTCCCCACCCCCTGCTTGCACACATGTGTGCTTTCTCTCCCTCAAAAAAAAAAAAAAAATTAACCTAAGCCAACATCCACATAGTCTAAATTCTACACAAGTATCTATGCTAATATAATAAGAAAAAAATAGTTCAGATTCAATCATTGTAAAGGATAAGAAATTTCATTATTAAAAATTATGTAATTTTTTCTGCCTATAAAGCCCAAGAAAATCCATGGAAAAACTGATTACTTCTAACAGAGTTCAGAAGTAGCTAAAGTGACTGTTTATCAACAGTAATCAAAATCCATAAATCTACAAAAAAGTCAATAAATTTATAAAATAAACAGATTTCCTAAACATCAACAATAATTAGCAGGAAAGTAAAATAGGAAAGATGAGTCCATCCAAATAAATAGAAAAATATAGACTACCTAAAAGTAAACTTAGTAAAAAATGTATATACCATGAGTAAGGAAAACTGTTAGAGCTTGACCACAGGATATAGAAGATATAGGTAACTGGTAAATCAAACTATGTTCTTGGGTAGAAAGTTTCAATACTGCAAAAAGTAATTGATAAACTTATTAGAATTCAACTCAAAAACCCTAACAATATTGTGAGGGGAGTAGAGTGGGAAAATGTCCAAAATGCATCTGAAGGAAATACATGTAACAGATAAAACACTCCTCTGTGTCGTCTAGCACAGGCCTGGAGTCTAGATTGGATTGAGCCCTATCTCTGACATTTAGAATTTGGAGGATCTAATACAAATCACTTCTCTTTCTCTGTAGTTTCTTTGACTCACAAAAAGGAATCATCATCACCATCACAAAATTCCACAGCATCCAATGATAAAATGAATATTAATTATTCAGTAAAACTGTAAATGGAGACATACATATTACTTATTTTTTTTTCTAAAATTAGATAAACAAAACAAGGAATAAGATCCTGAGGTCAGATAATGTATGAACATTTAGAGATGCTCAAAAGAGGACTGGCTACCATATGAAGAAGCAAATAAAGAGCTGGACTAGTTCAAGGAACAGATAGGCTTTTTAGAAGGGAGCGGTCTTTCAAAGTACATTAATTGGACAAGTTTTATAAACACAGCTATCAGCATGAAAGAAAGGACAGTAAACAATGATGCACTACTTTTAAAGTTATACTTTACTGAGCACTTACTATGTGCTAGACACAACAAAAGTATTATTTACAAGAGTTCATAAAAACACTAACATTCCCATTTTAGAGGTAAGGATGCACAAGCGAAAACGAAGAGCTAAAATGAAAATCAGGCTGGTCCAACTACAAAAATCCTCAACAAACTGCTTAACAACTGTAATAAAGTGTTTCTAATTAATACTTTTATCCTGGCAAAGCACTGATATTGGTTACCTCATTTGTGCTAGTCAATAACCTTGTATAGGGAGACTTCAGCTAATTTTCTAGATGGAAAACTAAGTCACCAGGAGATTAATCTAGTTGCACAACAGTGGAGTTTTGTAAAGCTACAGATTCCCAGTCCCTCTTCCAAAGACCAATAAATAAAAATATCTGGGAATGGAACCCTGGAGTCTTCATTTTTCAAACACGTGCCCACATAACTACCAAGTGGCTGCACTGAAGTGCCCAGATCAGTGGTTCTCAGACTGTGGGTTCCCCAACAGCAGCACAACATCATTATTTGTCTAAAAGCAAATTCTCAGGTCTCCCAACACCACATCCACTGAATCAGAATCTGAGAAATACCTGGGTTTTAACATACCCTCGAGAGATTCTGATGTACACTATAATTTGAAAAACACTGATGTAGATTAAAAGAGCTGACACAGCATAGTGATTAAAAAAATGGACTCCGAACCCCGCTAACTTAAATGTCATCTCTGCCACCTCCTGAATGGGATCTTAGGCAACTGTTTCATGGCTCTAAACTCATAAAATGAAGATGACTATAGTTTTTCCTTCATAGGGTTATTATGGGGAACAAAGGACTTAGAATTAGTAAAGAAGTAATACTAGTCTCTTACATAGAGTAAGAGCTTGAATGAAAATTAAGGTGCTTGTCCAGGATTAAAGCTGTGAATGAGATGAAAAGAGTGAGGAGGCTCTAGAAACAAAATCCTTGAGGAGACCAGCTCTAGGGGTTTGAATCCAGAACATGCAGTCAACAACCCTGCTCCCATATTCAAAATCACTTTGGGGAAGAATATGAAGAACAACGTGAACAAGCAACTCACCAGGAGACTGGAACACGCCTTTGCTTGTAGGAGCCACAGGCCCCTCCCCCAGAAGAGCAGCAAGAACACCCAGCCAAGACCAAGCTCACTGATCAAGGAGAACAGCGGAATTCCAGACGAGGGGAAAGCAAAGCATGCAATTCATGGCTTTCTCCCCATGATCCTTAGTCTTGCAAAGTTAATTATAATTTCATTTTTTCCTATTCTATTTTTTTTTAACTTTTCCTCTTTCCTCTTTCAACCTTTTTTAACTAGTTTATCTTAACAATACCTTTCTAACAACAACAAAAAAAACTTTTCAGCTTTCATTATTATAGATATATTTTATCCTTCATTTTATCTAATTTTATTTTTTGTATACATATAGGGTTTTTTCTTCTAAAAAATTTTGGGATAAAATTTCTTCTAATAGATCAAAATATACCCTAAATCTAACACAGGGCTTTGTTCTAGTCTCCAGCCTGACCATATTCTCTCCACTTTCATTTACTTTCTTTTTCCAACCAACTTATCTCATCAATCCCTTTTCTAGAATTTTTTAATTTTCACCCTTACAGTCATATCCCATCCCCTCATCGTGTTTACCCATATATATATATATATATATATATATATATATATATATATATATATGTTTTTCTTTCTTTAAAATTTTGTGAGATAGTTTCTTCTAAGAGACCAAAATACACCCAAAATCAAGTGGGTGGCTCTGTTTATTCACCAGTCTAATATATATACACACACACACACACACACACATAATCTTTTTAGATTTTTAAAATCTTTTTATCCCCTTTATTCTCCCCCTGATTTGGGGTCTGTTCTGATTTTGTTAGCATACATTTTTCTGGGGTCTTTGCCACCCTTTTAGTATTTTATACTCTCTTTCATATATTCTGATCTGGATAAAATGAACAAGTGTAAAAACTCATCACAAAAAAAAAAAAAAAAGAAAGGAAGAAAGAAAGAACGAACAAGAGGCAGTACCAAAGGCTAGGGACATAATCAATACAGACACTGGTAATATGTCAGATCTAAATATCAGAATGATGATTCTCAAGGTACTAGCTGGGCTTGAAAAAGGCATGGAAGATATTAGAGAAACCCTGTCTGGAGAAACAAAAGCCCTTTCTGGGGAAATAAAAGAACTAAAATCTAACAAAGCTGAAATCAAAAAAGCTATTAATGAGGTGCAATAAAAAATGGAGGCTCTTACTGCTAGGAAAAATGAGGCAGAAGAGAGAATTAGTGATATAGAAGACCAAATGACAGAGAATAAAGAAGCAGAGCAAAAGAGAGACAAACAACTACTGGACCACAAGGGGAGAATTTGAGAGATAAGTGATACTATAAGATGAAACAATATTAGAATAATTGGGATTCCAGAAGAAGAAGAAGGACAGAGGGGGGCAGAAGGTTTATTGGAGCAAATTATTGTAGAGAATTTCCCCAATACGGCAAAGGGAACAAGCACCAAAATCCAGGAGGCACAAAGAACCCCCCTCAAAATCAATAAAAATAGGTCCACACCCTGTCATCTAATAGTAAAACTTACAAGTCTTAGTGACAAAGAGAAAATCCTGAAAGCAGCCTGGGACAAGAAGTCTGTAACATACAATGGTAAAAATATTAGATTGGCAGCAGACTTATCCACAGACACCAGGCAGGCCAGAAAGAACTGGCATGATATATTCAGAGCACTAAATGAGAAAAACATGCAGCCAAGAATACTATATCCAGCTAGGCTATCATTGAAAATAGAAGGAGAGATTAAAAGCTTCCAGGACAAACAAAAAAGAAAAGAATTTGGTAAACAACAAACCAACCCTACAGGATATATTGAAAGGGGTCCTCTAAGCAAAGAGAGACCCTAAAAGTAGTAGACCAGAATGGAGCAGAGACAATACACAGTCACCTTACAGGCAATACAATGGCACTAAATTCATATCTCTCAATAGTTACCCTGAATGTAAATGGGCTAAATGCCCCAATCAAAAGACACAAGGTATCAGAATGTATAAAAAACCAAACCCATCAATATGCTGTCTACAGGAAACACATTTTAGAGCCAAAGACACCTCCAGATTTAAAGTGAGGGGTTGGAAAACAATTTACCATGCCAATGGACATTAAAAAAAAAAAAAAAAAAAAAAGCTGGGGTGGCAATCCTTATATCAGATAAATTAGATTTTAAGCCAAAGACTATCACAAGAGGTGAGGAAGAACACTATATCATACTCGAAGGGTCTGTCCAACAAAAAGAACTAACAATTTTAAATATCTATGCCCCTAACATGGGAGCAGCCAACTATATAAACCAATTAATAACAAAATCAAAGAAACACATTGACAATAATACAATAATAGTAGGGGACTTTAACACCCCCCTCACTGAAATGGACAGATCATCCAAGCAAAAGATCAGCAAGGAAATAAAGGCCATAAATGACACACTGGACCAGATGGACATCACAGATCTATTCAGAACATTCCATCCCAAAGCAACAGGATAAACATTCTTCTCTAGTGCACATGGAACATTCTCCAGAATAGATCACATCCTGGGGCACAAATCAGGTCTCAACCAGTACCAAAAGATTGGGATCATTCCCTGCAGATTTTCAGACCACAGTGCTCTGAAGCTAGAACTCAATCACAAGAGGAAAGTTGGAAAGAACCCAAATACATAAAAGCTAAAGAGCATCCTACTAAGGAATGAATGGGTCAACCAGGAAATTAAAGATGAATGGAAAAAATTCATGGAAACAAATGATAATGAAAACACAAAGGTTCAAAATCTATGGGACACAGCAAAGGCAGAGGAAAGTATATAGCAAAATAAGCCTTTCTCAAGAAACAAGAAAGGTCTCAAGTATACAACCTAACCCTACACCTAAAGGAGCTTGAGAAAGAATAGCAAAGAAAGCCTAAACCCAGCAGAAGAAGAGAAATCATAAAGATCAGAGCAGAAATCAATGAAATAGAAACCAAAAGAACAGTAGAACAAGTCAATAAAACTAGGAGCTGGTTCTTTGAAAGAATTAATAAGACTGATAAACCCTTAGCCAGACTTATCAAAAAGAAAAGAGAAAGGACCCAAATACATAAAATCATGAATGAAAGAGGAGAGATCACAACAAACAGCAAAGAAATACAACTATAAGAACATATTATGATCAACTATATGCCAGCAAATCTGACAACTTGGAAGAAATGGATGCATTCCTAGAGACATATAAACACCAAAACTGAACCAGGAAGAAATAGAAAGCCTGAATAGATCCATAACCAGTAAGGAGATTGAAGCAGTCATCAAAAATCTCCCAATAAACAAGAGCCCAGGACCAGACCACTTCCCAGGGGAATTCTACCAAACATTTAAAGAAGAATTAATACCTATTCTTCTGAAACTGGTCCAAAAAATAGAAACAGAAGGAAAACTTCCAAGCTCTTCTTCTTTTTTTGAGGCTAGCATAACCTTGATTCCAAAACCAGACAAAGACCCCATCAAAAAAGAGAATTACAGACCAATATCCTTGATGAACACAGATGCAAGAATTCTCACCAACATACTAGCCAATAGGATCCAACAGTATGTTAAAAACATTATTCACTACGACCAAATGGGATTTATTCCAGGGCTGCAAGTCTGGTTCATCATCTGCCAATCAATCAATGTGATACAATACATTAATAAAAGGAAGAACAAGAACCATATGATACTCTCCATAGATGCTGAAAAAGCATTTGACGAAGTACAGCATCCTTCCTTGATCAAAACTCTTCAGAGTGTAGGGATAGAGGGTACATACCTCAATATCATCAAAACCATCTATGAAAAACCCACCGTGAATATCATTCTCAATGGAGAAAAACTGAGAGCTTTTCCACTAAGGTCAGGAACATGGCAGGGATGTCCATTATCACCTCTACTATTCAACATAGTAGTAGAAGTCCTAGCCTCAGCAATCAGACAACAAAAAGAAATTAAAGGCAACCAAATCGGCAAAGAAGTCAAACTATCGCTCTTTGCAGATGATATGATACTCTATGTGGAAAACCCAAAAGATTCCACTCCAAATCTGCTAGAACTTGTACAGGAATTCAGTAAAGTGGCAGGATATAAAATCAATGCAGAGAAATCAATTGCATTTTATACACCAATAACAAGACAGAACATAGAGAAATTAAGGAGTCGATCCCATTTACAATTGCACCCAAAATCATAAGATACCTAGGAATAAACCTAACCAAAGAGGCAAGGAATCTGTACTCAGAAAACTATAAAGTACTCATGAAAGAAACTGAGGAGGACACAAAGAAATGGAAAAACATCCATGCACATGGATTGGAAGAACAAATATTGTGAAAATGTCTATGCTACCTAATGCAATCTACATGTTTAATGCAATCCCTATCAAAATATCATCCATTTTTTTCAAAGCAATGGAACAAATAATCCTAAAATTCGTATGGAACCAGAAAAGACCCTGAATAGCCAGAGGAATGTTGAAAAAGAAAGCCAAAGTTGGTGGCATCACAATTCCAGGCTTCAAGCTCTATTACAAAGCTGTCATCATCAAGACACTATGGGACTGGCACAAAAACAGACATATAGATCAATGGAACAGAATAGAGAGCCCAGAAATAGGCCCTCAACTCTATGGTCAACTAATCTTTGACAAAGACAGTCTTTTCAATAAATGGTTTTGGAAAAATTGGACAGCCACATGCAAAAGAATAGACCATTTCCTTACACCACAAACAAAAATAGACTCAAAATGGATGAGAGTCCTCAATGTGAGACAGGAATCCATCAAAATCCTTGAAGAGAACACAGCCCGCAACCTCTTTAACCTCAGCCACAGCAACTTCTTCCTAGAAGCATCGCCCAAGGCAAGGGAAGCAAGGGTAAAAATGAACTATTAGGACTTCATCAAGTTGAAAAGCTTTTGCACAGCAAAGGAAACAGTCAACAAAATCAAAAGACAACTGACAGAATGGGAGAAGATATTTGCAAAGGACATATCAGATAAAGGGCTAGTGTCCAAAATCTATAAAGAACTTACCAAACTCAACACCCAAAGAACAAAGAATCCAATCAAGAAATGGTCAGAAGACATGAACAGACATTTCTCCAAAGAAGACATCCGGATGGCCAACAGACACATGAAAAAGTGCTCTGCATCACTTGGCATCAAAATACAAATCAAAACCACAACAAGATACCACCTCACACCAGTCAGAATGGCTAAAATTAACAAGTCAGGAAATGACAGATGCTGGTGAGGATGTAGAGAAAGGAGAACCCTCCTATACTGTTGGTGGGAATGCAAGCTGGTGCAGCCACTCTGGAAAACAGCATGGAGGTCCCTCAAAAGGTTGAAAACAGAGCTACCCTACCACCCAGCAATCACACTACTGGGTATTTACCCTAAAGATACAAATGTAGTGAACTGAAGGGGCACGTGCTCCTGAATGTTTATAGTGGTAATGTCCACAATAGCCAAACTATGGAAAAAACCTAGATGTCCATCAACAGATGAATGGATAAAGAAGATGTGGTGTATACACACACATACACACATACACACACACACACACACACACACACACACAATGGAATACTATGTAGCCATCAAAAGAAATGAAATCTTGCCATTTGCAACAACGTGGATGGAACTAGAGGGTATTATGCTGAGCGAAATAAGTCAATCAGAGAAAGACAATCATCATATGATCTCCCTGATATGAGGAATTTGAGAGGCAGAGTGGGGGGTTTGGGGGGTAGGGAAGGTAAAAATGAAACAAGAGGGGATCAGGAGGGAGACAAACCATAAGAGACTCTTAATCTCACAAAACAAAGTGAGGGTTGCTGGGATAGGGGGGTATGGAGAAGATGGTGGGGTTATGGACATTGGGGAGGGTATGTGCTATGGTGAGTGCTGTGAAGTGTGTAAGCCTGACAATTCACAGACCTGTACCCCTGGGGCTAGTGTATAATAATACACTATATTTTATGTAATAATACACTATATTTTAATAAAAATATATATATATCTTATAGCTATCTATTTAGGGGCCTTAAAAAATATTACAAATCCTGAGAGTATGTAACAGCTGAGATCCTCTTCTGACCCAGGGCTTACTGTGTGACATTTCTTGGGGACAGAGTAGGCAGGGCAAGGGCCAGGGAGACCAGGTGCTACCATAGGTACTTGATCTCTCAGTAAAGATGATGAGCATTCTTGCTATCGATGGCCTCTGAAGCTGTGGAGCTTCCTCCAGCACCACCGGCCCCTCACCCTCTCTGGGGAATGTGGACTTCTGCTGTCCTTCCTCTGCATCTTTCATCCAGCCCTTAGTAGCCTTCAGGCTACTGCTGGTCACCCGGCATTTCTGCTTTACCTGCACTTAACCGTAGACTGATCTTTGTGCTCGGATGACTCTGTGCTCTAGAGCTTGAAAACACTCATCACGAGAGATAAACCTGGCTTCTTCCCATTATGGCTCCAGGAGCTCAGAGGGGAGAAGTACCTGCTGACACTCTGCTTCACTGCTACTTCATTGTTACGGCCTGCTTGGCCCAAAGGCCTACGACTGCAACATCTTCCCATATTCCTCTGAGGAACTGTACCCAGGGCGAGTTTTTCTAGCCAGTCCCGAAGTGTGCAAAGACCACTCACTCTGGGGAGAACAGGACCCTGAACAGGTTGGCAAACACCTACCCTATCTCTATCATAACTCAACCCGCATCAGGCTTCAGGGGTTCTTCTAGGGTCATTTCCTAGTTTTCTTCCTTTACTGGGGGACCAAGCTGAAATCCCTGTTTAAAGAAAAAGCCAGAGCCTCTGTAAACAGGGACTATCCGTCTGCTTCTCCAATCTGAATGAAGTATTAAATGAGCTGCTGAACCACAGCTGCTGCCTCAGCTTCATGGAACCCAAAAGAATAGTTCTGATCTTGGAGAAGTTTAGTTTAAGCAGCTCTAACTCAAGACTGATTACCCCAAATTACTCACTTATACTGTGGCTCCCAATTTGTGTCCCTGTGTTGCCAAGGTAGGGCATGTTCTTATTTCTCCCTTCTATGTCCTAATTCGGGTAACTGGGTCTCTGTCTGAAGTTGTTCCCTGGGCCCATTACGCCCTGCCCACACCCCTGCTCGTTTCTCTTCCTGTCAGCAGAGGTCCTATCTCTGATCTTGAGTCTACAGCTGGGGCCTACTTGCTAAAAGACTTCCCTGGATTATAGGGCCTTCTCCACTTGATAACTTGTATCAGTCACAAGCTGCTATTGCCTTGTTTTCTAATGCCATATTTTACCCAGTAACCCGGAGTTCCTATCACTTGGTCTATTCTAGTAGGCAGGCCAAATTTCAGTCCTGGCTTCTTCCAGGCTGCCCTATCTGATTGCAATAAAATGGGCCACAGTCCCTCACACCCTAAGGCATGACAATAGATCACAGGTTTGAATGGTATACCTGCTGAGCAATCACCTGCAGAGCTTCCTTTTGAAGCCATTTGCTATGGCACAAGGTAGGCACTGAAGAGATATAGAAGGAATAAACTAATGAATGAAGCTTATCTGCCCATAAGAGCCCCTGGATCACTTGAAGGAAGCAAGCTAAGATAATTATCCTATGTCCCAAAGGAACCCTCTAACTGCATTACACAGAAGAGGATATAAACAGGGATTTTCCTGTTCAGGCTGCTCAATATGCCTCAAGATTGCAGGTGTCCTTGAGGACAGCCCACCCGGCAGGCAAAACCAAATTCATTCAGGCAATGGACTCAAAAACGTAGCCCAGTGATAGTGGGTATAAGGAGGGCACGTATTGCATGGAACACTGGATGTTATACGCAAACAATGAATCACGGAATGCTACATCAAAAACTAATGATGTACCGTATGGTGACTAACACAACATAATAATAAGCAAACAAACAAACAAATGTAGAGGTGAGGACAAAGATACATACACAGAGAGATGGGGAAATAAATCTCACTCCAACCTGACCTGATGAGCAGGGTTACAAGGACAGGAAGCTACGGGCTCTTTTTCTTGAAGAAAACAATTAATTACCAAAAAATAGCTCAGTCAGTCTCTACCATGGGCAGAACAATACTCCTTAAGCTGCTCTCACTTTTACTGTTTGAGTTGCAGAGTAAGAGTGAGGCAAGAGAAAGCAAGCAGAGACTGCCCAGGAGCCTCCGAGGCCTTGGGGTAAGTAGATCTAGAGGGATCTAATTCTGCCAGATGCTGTCTGTTAATCCTGATGCAAGCAGACTCACGAGAGCTGAGGATTCCAAAGGCTTCTCTGCTTTCAACTCTCGCCTGAAAAGAGGGTGGGCAGCAGAAGGAAGAGAAGCTGTGTTCTTTCTACTCTCTGGCTGGAGAGAACTTTATTTAGGCATTCTGAGTAAGGCATTTGTCAAGGAGTTAGAACTGCCAACATGTTAATAACAACTGAGACTGCTGTCCCCCACTGTTTGTGGGCATCCCCAGATTCTGAGAGATTCTCCTTGATGCCAGTTAAAATGTGAATTTCAGATGAACAATGCATAATTTTTAAGTATATGTATGTCCCACACAACATTTGGGACATACTTACATTTTAAAAAATTGTGTTACTTGTTTGAAATTCAAATTTCACTGAGTGTCCTGTATTTTCATTTGCTAAACCTGGCAACACTACCCATAAGCAGATGGCTCACCCAACCCCAGATGTGTCCGATGACACAGAAAAGAGAACTCAGGACCATGAGGGGGTATAAAATCATGAAAATTCTTCTGAGGTTATACGCTTGCTGAATTTGTTCCCCTTCCCTTTCCACTCACCCAAACCACACCATTCCTCACTCCCTATTTCCTATCATCCCACCCTTGACCACCTCTCTCACAGGAAGATGTGCTACTTGACTTCCCCCGGGGTTAGATGCTGAATTGTAATATTCTCCTATGATGTGAGGTGTGCACATTCTGACTTTTCAGTTCTCAAAGACAGGGACTCTTACTTCTACTTCTACATCTACCATGCTCCCCATGAACATATACATCCCACAACTCAAGGGTTAGGCAGGTAAATTGTGGGTTAGGCACATAAAGGATTAGATTATAAATTCAGAAATGTTTCAAAGTAAAGAAACTTTGGATGTGCCCTAGTTTCACTCACTAAATTTGGCAGTAGGGAGACTGAGATCCAGACAACTAAAGGGATCTACCCAGAAAGGTGACACTGATCAGTGGAGAGGGAAGCACTCACATTTGGATTTGCTGGCTTCACTCCAGAACTGTATATTGTATCAGTGCCTTGCATAGTACTCCGCAAATACAGCCATTCTCAGTAAATAGTTAAAAGAACTGATGAATTAATAAATAAACAAATGAAGTCAATACCTTATGACTGACTTGCTAATTGCTAACTGTTCTATCTTGGGGGACCTATTTGGCCCCTGAAATGGTAAATGTAAACAATGAAATCCAGCCATCTTTCCAGAAGATATGTTCTGTGATTGCAGAAAATGTGCATCATGAATGCCATTTCCTTTCACAACTGGGCTGGGTAAGTCTGAGCTGAGCTGGGGAGTAGCAAAAAGCAGCCTCCTAACTGGGCCAATGGCTACTCCAAACTGCTGCATGTATAACTACAGGAACTCAAAGGGAAAAAAATCATTTTAAAATATTTAACTAGCGATGTGACCTTTAACAAGGTAATAACTGCCCTAACCTTTGGATTTCTCATCTGTAAAATATACCAATAAAATAGTTACCAGGATAAAGTACTATTTCACTGTGCTAGGCACTCTTTCCTAGTAGATACCCAGCAGAAAGGTCCATTTGATTCTTTTTTTTCCTTTTCTCAAAGAGTAACCGGTCTTCTTAGCCAACAGGTTTTTTTTTCAAAACATACTTCATGTTTTATCAGCCATGGATTCTCAAAGCAGCAACAACATCACCTGAGAACTTGACAGAAATGCAAATTCTTGGGGCGCCTGGGTGGCTCAGTGGGTTAAGCCACTGCCTTCGGCAGATCATGATCTCAGGGTCCTGGGATCGAGTCCTGCATCGGGCTCTCTGCTTAGCAGGGAGCCTGCTTCCCTCTCTCTCTCTCTCTCTCTCTCTGCCTGCCTCTCCATCTACTTGTGATCTCTCTCTGTCAAATAAATAAATAAAATCTTAAAAAAAAAAAAAAGGAAATGCAAATTCTTGGGCTCCAAGGCCGACTTACTGAATTAGAAATGGAAAGGGAAGGGGAACCCATTCAGTGTTTTAGCCAACGCATCAGGTGATTCTGATACACATTCAAGTTTCAGAACCACTGTGCTAGGCTGATGTTTCCAAAAGTGTGGTCAATGTACCACAAACATCAAAAACACTCCAAGTTCTTATTACAACTGCAAATGCTAAACTCTGCCTCAGACTTGTTAAATCAAAACCTCTTGTGGGGAACATGAGACTCTCCTTTTTTTTTTTTTTAACATGTCACCCGGGTGATTCTGATGCACTTATACATTAAAAAAAAAAAAACCTAACAGGTGTGCCTGGTTTGCTCAGTTGTTAAGCACCTGCCTTCGGCTCAGGTCATGATCCCAGGGTTCTGGATCTATCCAGGCTCCCTGCTCCACAGGAAGCCTGCTTCTCCCTCTCCCACTGCTTGTGTTTCCTCTCCCGCTGTGTCTCTCTCTGTCAAATAAATAAATAAAATCTTGGGGGGAAAAAAAAAAGAACAACCTGACAAATTGTGTGTCAAAATAGCAAGTGAGGGCACTTCAGCGTTTGTGAAGGTCAGATCAGAATTCCTATTTCCTCTTCTTTGTGACCCTGGAAACTTGGGTCACAAAGACCAATCCCAGGAGGCTCTAGAGGCGTGGTCTAATGTCTCTCTCATTACACTATCACCTTAGGAGGAACATATTTGTCAGTGACTGATGGGAACATGCCTCACCACCTGACCTCCTCTCCTAACCAGGTATGGCTCAGATTCAGTCTCCTTGTTCCTAGTGATAGAGCCCAGTTTGGTTTGACAGATTAGTGGTTTTTAAAAAATGCACACACACAAAGTGAAAACAGTATCAAAATGTTTTTTTCCTGGTTATGTAAGTCCTCATCTAATCTGGTGAGAGATGATCATGGCAAGTCATAAAATATGCTAATTCAACACAACTCATTCCTTTTGTCTGTTTCTCTCTAACTCATGGCTTAGCTGTTGGAACACCTTTTCTTTTTTCCCTTCAAATTAACCAAGGGTGACAAAACATGGTTTGTGGTGACAACTCAGGAAATATTTTCATCTACTAATTCCCACAACCCAATAACATAGATGCCAATGTACTACTAGTGCAAGTCTATTCTAGTTTCAATGTGATAGAACTATGAGTTTTGTAAGCCATTTTGGGAAGGAACTATACAACAGTGGAAAAAAAAAAAAAGAAAGAAAGAAAAAAAAAGAAAAGAAAAAAAGAAAAAGTTTTTCCAAGTATACCTTGAAAATTTTATATGTATTGAAGTAGATTTCTTAGTCATTTCTCTGAGGTCTATAAAATTAAACATTGTGTCAATTCCAATTAAGGACAGATATAACTAAAGTAAAGTTTATTTATGATCAAAAGATCTCTAAGTATCCAGTACATGGTGATAATAATTAAAAAGCCAAACTTTCCTTAAGGTAAAAACACCAAAACAAAACAAACACAAAAATCTACATAGCAGCTCAACTCATATAAACATCACCACAGAAACATTAGTGAAACACTTCTGCAAGAAGAGAAGGGGCTTCTTTATAGCTTTTTACATAGATCCCTTTTGTAAATTTTCTATGTAGTAAGCAACCAGGTTCCAATGCTATTCTTCACTTGAAGACTATAATCAACCCTCACCCTATAAAATAAGTGATAATAGGGGCACCTGGGTGGATCAGTCAAACATCTGACACTTGATTTTGGTTCAGGTCATGATCTTAGGGTTGTGAGCTCTGCATCTGGTTCCACACTGGGTGTGGAGCCTGCTTAAGATTCTTTCTATCCCCCTGTCTCTGCCCCTCCCCAACCAGGCTCATGCCAGTGCACTCTCTTTATAAAAAACAAAACAAACAAAAAAACAAAAAAGTGGTAAGAACAAGTGATTCAGGCCTGCCATCACGGCACTAGTAGGACTCGGAAGTCCAACTCAGTTGACATTCCAGGAAGTGCTCTCCCATGGTGAGGAGAGAATCTGGAACTGACTTGAATTTGGGTTTTTTTTTTGCAATCGGTGGAGTGGCTGCACTCCACAGATTCCATGAAAACAGAAATGGAAATGATCACTCTAAAAAAGCCCTGAAGCTCTTGAGGTTCTTTGAACTCTACCATGATTAGTACTTAACCTTCCTTTGGGAATGAGAAATGGAAGCACTGAAACCAGTAATAGTAACAGAAGTAATGTCAGTCATCTTGATTGAACATTTGTTAACCAGTCTTGATGCCAAATGTGAAACTTTAGTTATGTCACTTTGCCTTCAGGTAGGTATTAGTTATTTAGAGACGTACATAAAAGACTCCAGAAAGTTAGGTAACCCACACAGGCATGGCAGTTGAGCCTCTATGCTCTATTGACACTCCCCTGATTCATTACACTCTGTTATGAGCTGTCTTTGTCTACCCAAAATTCGTTATGAAGTTCAGTGCATTGGTATTTGGAGGTGGAATCTTTGGGAGTTAACTAGGTTTAGATTATGTCTGGCAGGTAGGATCCTCTTGATGGGATTACTATCTCTATAAGAAGAGGGAGAGAGAGCTCTCTCCCCACAAGCACACACTAGGGGAAGGCCATGTAAGCATATAGTGAGAAGGTCGCTATCTACAAGACGCGAAGAAGGCCCTCACCCAACACAAAATCTGCTAGCACTTTGATCTCAGACTTTTCAATCTCCACATCTGTAGGAAATAAATTTCTCTTGTCTAAGCTTACCTAGTCCATGATATTTTACTATAGCAGCTTGAGCAGACTTAAAGTCCCTCTTCCCTTTTTGGGACTACTGATGCTAGATAGAATATGATGAAAGATTTCCTTGTACTGTTTTTCAAGTCTCTTCTCTGTGGAATCCAAAATCAGGACATTCATTCATTCATTCACTCATGAGACCCATTCATTCTCCCTTAATATGTTGGCTCAGGGTGAGTCTGAAGTCACTCAGAGACTTCCGCCACAATCTGATGTTCAAACCTATACCACTGTTGCTGCCAAGTTGCCCAAGATCACACAGCTGGAGGGGAAACCAGAAGCCCTGCTTTCCAGTTCTGTGCTCTGTCAAAGTATTCCTCCCAATGCAAAAGAAGGGCTTTTAGGTGATGCCAAGTAGAGAGCAAAGAGTACAGAAAGACAACATCCTGCAGGGTTCCAAGAGAGGAAAAGAAAAAAAAAAACAAACAGATTAGATATTAGATTTGCTTCCCTCACCTCTGGAGCAACTGCAGCTAATCATAAAGGGTTGAGGAGTGGGCCCGTGGGAAGAATTCGATCTAAGCATCCTCCTCTGGATGAAGGAATGCGCAGAGCAGAGAACCCCCTGAGGCTCCAGCCTTGAGAAGTTTCTACTGATTGACCAGGAAGCAGAGCCTCCAGATCTGGAGCCTCAACCAGTCATCCCAAAGTTCTGACCCCCTTCTGGCTCCCTCCCTGCTACAGTAGTGTATGAGGTCTTTCCCACTGAAAAGGAACACATCAAAATGCCACAAAGTAGAGCTAGAGAGGATTTTAATGTTTTAAAGTATTTCTTGTACTTTCTAAATTTTCTTCCATGAATTTATCTAGTTTTTATAATTTTAAAAAACTTAAATTATTCTCAAAAAAAAGGAAGGCAATGGCTCTTAGCATGGTACTTTATGAAACACTCTCCAGCCCTCAACATTTTCCTGAGCTCTTTCTGTGCTCCACATTGGCTGAGTGATTGATGCCTCACTGAATGTAAAGTGAGGCAGCCACAGGTCTATGGGTAGATCTAAAGAAACATAGAAAGTCTTTGCTGCTAGCGTGGTTTCTTTCTAGAAGATTCTTTTGAGACTTTCATCTATCTGCCTATCTGTCTATCTCTATCATCTATCGATTCCCCTCTCTGTATTGGAACCAACTGATCCACTCCATATCGCCAGGATGATGTCTCAGAAGGACTCCTTAGTCTTTTTAAAAATAATTATACAATTATTTTAAGAATGCAAACCTGTGAGTATTCAAATTGCATGGAATGTGAAACAGATGCCACAGCTAAAGACTGGCCCTTCCTTGCAATTTGGCCCTCAAAACAATCTTAATCCTCCCTTTTTCAAAACTAAAAGCTGAAGCAAAGGGGCATAAACACACAAGGAGCTGAAACCTTAGCAGCTATTTTCAACCCAAGTTAATTGTTTCTTGAGGTTCTGCAAGTGATTTATGTCATTTATAAGCACGTTCAAATGCCACTTGGCCCCACAGGGGCAGAGATGGATCCAATTTCATGGAGGGGGTGGCTTTTGTTGTACCCGAGTTCCCTCCTGGAGCCTGTGTAATGTTCTTTTCCTGGGATTCCTGACCTTCCCTGCGGCACAGACATTGTAGAGCCGGGGAGGGCTGAGCTGCCCAGGAAAATGCACATGAAACCAATAGGACCCCACACTTCCCACCCAGATCTGCCTCCTAAGGGACCTGTGTCCTCTGTGGATGAGAAAGACATCTGACCTGAACCTGGAGGGACAGAGGTGCATTCTTTAGGTCTACAGTCAGTCAGCTCTAACTTCTCTCTGCATTTCAGGGAAGGCTTTAGCTCTGTACATACCTTGCCCAATTCAGAAGAGGCATAATGACTTCGTAGCCTTTAATTCAACACTGTTTTGCAGGCGTGTTGGGAAGGGGTGATGGGTCTGGGATTTATGAACATAAATCAATCACCAAATGAATAACCCATAAGAATAAGAGTAGAAAACAGCCATAAAGGCAGGAGGCTTGGGATATGAATTCTTTTGTTTGTCCCTCCAGACAGCCTATGATGTAGCAGAATATGTTCCTGCTTGGAACTTACCCTAATTTAAATTTCCGGATTATCTGCTGATGAAATACCAAAGGGCAGATTTTTAAAAATATTCCTCATATATTTGTGGAGCATAACAAATAACATAGAGGACATGGGGAGATGGAGAGGAGAAGGGAGCTGAGGGAAATTGGAAGGGGAGGTGAACCATGAGAGACTATGGACTCTGAAAAACAATCTGAGGGTTTTGAAGGGGTGGGGGGTGGGAGGTTGGGGGAACCAGGTGGTGGGTATTGGGGAGGGCACATATTGCATGGAGCACTGGGTGTGGTGCAAAAACAATGAATACTGTTACACTGAAAAGAAATAAAAATAAATAAATAAATAAATAAATAAATAAATAAAATTCCTCGTAGAGAGCCTATAACTAAAAGTATGAATTTTCTACAACTTGCATGCATAGTGTGCTGGTAATTATTGTAAGTGCTTAGAAACATTATCCTGTTTACTTATTCCTTTCACATAGGTATTAGACCCACTTTATAGATGGGAAAACAGAAGCTTCCACAGGCAAAGAAACTTCAAGCAGTGAACAAGCTACAGATCTCCTGCTCTTTAAACTACCCCAGCTTAGGAGAATTAACTGGTCATTTCCATCTACACTTTCAGAAGGCATTATATTGGTGTCCTGACGATTGTGGGTCTTAGCACTTGCTCAGACTACCCACCATTTATCTCCAAACTGTTTTCTCACTTGGTTATGATTCCTGCCCTCTGTAATACATCCAGTCATTCCATTGCATAAGCACATTTGAGTAGCAAGTTGAACCTAACTAGGAACCAAAAGAGAATAGCAGAAGTAAATTGCCACTAATTTTAATGCATAGTTAATGCAAGTGGAGTATGTGCTCAGAATGGACTCTATTGCTTTTCAGGGAAATACTCTTCTATAGCAATTGTTTTTAAGTGTTATTTCTGATTAATTATGTGCTATTTTCTCTCTCCTCGCCCCCACCCCAGTTCCTCCTCCTTCATTAAAGGCACCATAGATAACCTTCCATTTCTCTCTCCCTGTATCTTAATTTTTCACCATGTCTACTGTTGGAAACAATTAGGAAAGGTGAACAAGTAGGTGGTTAATATGATCTAAAACTCTCCTGAAGCTGGGAAGACACATCACCACCTGTGTTCCAGCTTTAGAACACACTTGGCAGCAAATTGCAAGACCGGGGGGTCATAATCAGGAAAACAGAAACACATTACATTTTAATAATCACCTACCTTTTCAATAGCTCTGAGCTTTCAAGTGTCACCTCCAGTTACAGGGAACTAAAATCAACCTGCAAGCCCTCTCCCTTTCCATGCAGCAGAAAGAACAGCAGACGACTGGTGACACTTGTCAAAGACAAAGGACCAATAAATATGAGTTGCATGCTAGAAGCAAGTCAGCAAAATCAAGCTCATCAACTTCCCAGCATGGATTTTATTTTATTCTAAATCAGATACTCATTAACGGGGAACATTCTTTGAATCATCATTTTATTTACACTAGAGAAATGCAAGACACATTGTCTGACGTGAGGGAAATGAAGTGGCTCCCTCAATGCTCAGTTGTAGGTATTTTCTTCTGTAGCCTCCTGAATTTTCATGCTAATGGAAAACACCCAGGCCAGATGCTTGCTAGTAACAAGTTAAAATGGCACTGCAAAGTGAACAATTTTCCTTGATATAAAAAAAATAAAATAAAGAGAGCATAAAGAATAAATGGGATAGCAGGCAAAAAGTGAAAAATTCTAGCCTGCCTTAGATGTCAGAATCAAACCATATAGATCATGCTACCTAAGGAGAACCCCAGAACAGCTCCTTTAGGGTTTGTGAGAGGCAAATCATGCCATGGTTTGAGATGGTGCCTGCCTTCTTGTCATCCTATTAGGAAATAAAGTCTATGAGGCTTGTTCTCCTGCACAGCTCTGTCTTCCCCAACTCCTATCTAGAGACCAACACGTACTAGGTGCTCAAGAAATACTAGTGAACAAACACCTGAACCCTGAGAAATGTTCTATCTTTTTAAAAGTTAATAATAAGTTCATTCAATTATAATCAACACCACACTAGTTTTCAGGCAAGAAACTAAAGTCCTCCCTCCACCCCAAATAGCTCTGATCTAATATGGGTATCAAGCTGAGTGAGATATCCCACACATATTCCTATCATTCAGCTTCTTTAGTTTTTTCCTCGGCTGGGCAAAAACCTCAAGGTGGCAGGTACAGGAGACCTTCAGCCATTCCCATTTAGAGGGATCCCTTCCCATCTTCCAGGGCTCAAGGAGACACTCAGGATGGTAGAAGGCTGGGCACTACGCAATGAGTGGCAGATACATTGTTTGCTTTTTAGTAAGTTTACCTTTTTTAGATAATAGCCATTTGGAGGTGGTCCATGCTTTCTATTTTCTATCAAGTTATAAAGAGGAAAGCAAATCAAGAGAACTCTGGTGAATCAGTTCACAGAATATATATCCTACAAGATGCCAACATCTTTTATCTACTCCATCAGGAAGCTGTGGTGTTTTCAGGATTTTGAACAAGTTCTCTTAATCCTATGTTATATTTTCATAGCATTTTCCAGTTCATGAAGTGTTAACCATAATTACCTCATGTTACCCTGGCATCAACTCAGGGATGTTGTTATTAGTACCCTTCCAGAAGAGGACACTTATTTAAAACTATTACCTTCCTCAATAAATTACTTTCTTTCCACAGCAATGCGGCTTTCTCAAAGAAAACTTCACCTTAAGTAATGACTCTTTCTTCTCAAACTCCCCAGAGCTTCCCTCCCTTGTCGAACTGAACTTTAGCCAGGGTATTTTCTTATTATGCAGACCCCTCTTTTGCTTTTTATAAGTGACACCCTTACCCAGTCAGAGAAAGCCCTCTGAATCTCTAAAAATAAGTGAATGTCTGACAAGAAAGAAAAAAACATAAGGGGAGGAGAAATGTTTTAGAACTTGAGAATTTTGGAGAACAACCCATGTACAGATGGTATTTAATGTTCTCCAAACCCCAAATGCTGGTTTCCATGCCTGGCTTCTTGTTGTTATTTCCTGGTCACTTTGAACTGACTTATCAAATTGAATAGATTCTTTATACATATGTTGGTATTTTAAGTCCTGGTGGGAATAAGGCCTCCCATTTGTTTCAAGTTTTGCTCTTAAGAAATGTTTTTAAAAACTCTGCTTAGAAAAAGAATCTCAGTCAAAACCCACTATAACTTTCGTCTTCGCCCATTTCAACGAATGATGCCAACCACTGGGCTTCTTATTAAGAATGATTCCAGCTGGCTTCATTCTCCACAGGGAAGTTAGTTTAGATTCATGGAGATGCCAGCCAGCAGACTGAGGGCAATATAAGTTCCACAAAGTAGGATGTTGAGACTCTTCCTTACCCAGGTTCTGAATCACAGGAAATAAGAAAAATGAGTTAATGTGTTGAGGCTGGACCACCATTTTTACTGCGGATAAAATCCATGAAGGGACACAGGCTGCTGAGAAGCAAACAGACCTGGTAACTTCCTGCATGCCCCACTCTCTCTCCCCTCCAGACCTTGGAACATCTAGCCCAAAGGAAGTTTTAGTCTGCAGAACAGACACCTATACCCAAATCACTGTCTTGGGCTGGTCCCAACGGAAAGAGAAGAAAGCAGACAAATCAAGCTCTAGCTCTCTCCATCAAAGAAACAATAATAACTACAAGAATCAATGCCTATTGCCCACCAGTCCTGTACCCATTCCTCTTTTCTATGGGAAAACCATTTGGTTTTTCTCAGCCTCACTGTCCTCTTCTTTAAAAGGAATGGGTTTGGCTGGGGGATGGTTGTGACCCAGCCCAACTCTGAAATTCTTTAGTTAGCCCCAGCAGTGACTCTAATGAGGCTTAGGCCAAATTGTGCCTTCTCCCTCAAGGCATTAGTTCCTTTCGTTGAGATTCATGGTCAAAGATCACACCCCTGAGACTCACCAATCATTTCTTAGATGATGGCAATTGTGAGGGTGACTCAGTGCACATCTGTCCCCACCACCAGAAAATTCACTCCAAATGCACAGGTCAGTGAGAGCATCTCAGACCACAAATAGTACTTTATCATCAACATTAGCCTAGGAATATATAGGCCCATCTATTTCTTAATGATCCAAATACAATACTCAAGAACATTATGAAGATTATGATGCCGCAACAGTGTCAGGGAAAGATGAAAAACCCAGGGATTGGGGGTCCTATACTCTCCCTTTTGCTTACAGCACTAACAAGCCATGTGCCTGTAACATCTCTGGGGCTCTTTCTTCATGGACAAGGTGATGGAATCCGAAGTTTTCAAACTTAATTCCACCTTTTTAAAAATACAAAATTACATGGAATCTGAATATACGGCATGGTCAAAAATAAATCTGCTCTGACAGAAGTGTGGGGAGAAACTCTCAGACCCATCCTAATTGATTTCTCCCTCCCCTCTGAATAATATTCCCTCCTTCGAACATGGTAGGCCCTAAGGTCTCACGGATCATTTGCTAAGAAGAATTTTCTCTGTGCCAGGCTGCATTCAGGGCTGACACTCCGTTCAGTATTTCTGACACTACAATTGTTAAAGAAAAACTGAACAGTACATCTAACAGTGATATGGGCCATTATCATCAGAGTTAGAACATAAAACCTACACACAAAATATACTTGAGTTTTCATCACCAAACTAAATTTTAGTTCAACAGGGAGAGAGAGAGAGAAAGAGAGAATATGGTAGAGTGTAAAGGCACAATACTATTAAAAAATAATTCACTTTCTGCTCACTACTCGTGTTGCACAATCCAGGCTCAAGGCATGAGATTTTTACCATAAAATAATGTGAGAAGGGTCAGGTTCTCCTCAGAGAAAGTGCTTCTCTCTCACAGGGAACATGAAGCAGTTCTGGCCTTCAGAAGAGATGGCTCCATCCTCCGGTCACCCAGCCTCCTCATATATCTCCTCTGCATGTGTTAATTCTTTTGAAGGTGATGGGGGTTCTTTGCATGGAAGATATATGCAGCTCTATGGCGGGAAGGGAGATCCTAATTATCTGCAGCTGACAACCTTTCAGGGCCCATTATAAAAGAAACGTCTGCACCAGGCACTCAGAGCCCTATATCCCAGCTCCAGGGAGTTTGAGGGAGCAACAAGGAGTGATTCCAAGAGCCTGATTTATCAGGGAAGATTAGAAGAGTTACATCTATGGTCTGGTGAAACAATGACAGAGGGGGAGCAGGCTAATGGTTGACAAAGGGGCAGAAGAAGGAGAAGAGATTTATGTAGCCTGGTACAAGGGTGAGCAACTGGAGGAATGGAATGAAATGAAGACAGGAAAGAAAGTCCCAAGTAAATATCAGGGAAAGTTTCCTTGCTGATTGATTAGACAGATGAGCAAATCTTCCAGATGAAGCTTCATCATCACCCTGAGAGTGAGTGAGCCTACAGAAATGTGTCATGGCCATTTGTCTCTATCACTGTGGGACCTGCAGTGATATTTAGTACAATTCTCTATCTTTTTCTTGAAGAGTTCCCTTAAAACTGAGAATCAACCCTTTTCTCAGTGGGACACTGGGAAGCTCTTAAGAGGCATGTGGCCTATATCCACAGTTCTAGGTATAGACACTTGCTAACCATCACCAAAACTTAGTATCTATTCAACACATTTTTAGAGGTGTACTTGTACTTGTGTACTGTACTTGTCCATGGTACCCAGCCCAGAATCTCCCTGGGGTTAGAGAGGAGCTTAGGAAGCCAGGAAGACACTTCAAAATTCAATTGATGTTCTTCCAGCAGCGACATATGGAAAGGTTCTGCTGAATGTGACAATACGAAGAGTGCCTCTATCTGATTCTGACCTGGATAGGGACCCTCCGACGTGCCACTTCAGACCCTTTCAGACTCTCCTTGTTCCAGATGCCACTGCACCAACCAGCTTTGCATAAGCTCCAACTGACAGCACATAGGCTCCACCTGACCTTCCTCACTTACTGCTCTGGGAATTCCCTGTTGCTATATAGATACAGGATGCCTTAAGAACCTGCCATGCACCATCCCCCAAGTGCAACCAGCAGTGATGAGTTGAGGTACAATGGAGAAAACATTTGACCTGTGGGAGCTGGCAGATAAAGTCTTTCCCCTTTTCCTCTAGACAGACTATATGGTTATGCAGTTTAGATGGTTTCCTCAGGGACAGTCCCACAAAATCAAGATCAAGCAATCAGTAGCAGCCAACAGGATAAGACATCCTCATATTGGCTCTCTCTGCCTCACTCTCCTTCCCCCTCTTACTCCCCGGGGTTGAATCCTCTGATAGCATCCATAGCACAGAAGACTTTGCCTCAAGTTATGCTTTGTAGGGGAACCCAAGCTAAGGTATAACCAAATATTCCGGGCCCAGGAGTTACTGAACTGTCTGAATAATGCATAAAGTTCTTTACTCATTTGGATTGGGCACCTGGCCCAAACTTATATCCTAGACATTGCATAGAACTGTCCCCTTCCACCTTCAGCCCCCAGATAGTGCCTCCATTAAAGTCCAGGCATAGAAAGATCCCTGTATGGGCCCCATCTTGTATTTCAGCATCTCCACTGTCTTATTGTACTGGAGAGAACTGGCTAGCTGGAGGACTTGATTTCAGCCAAGCTGGCATTTCCTACTATGCTCCCGACAGGAGCCAAGATACAATATACAAGGTAAGCTAGACACCCAGGGAGTGATGATCAGTCCCTTTGGAGATAGCCTGAGAGGTCACTGACTAGCTTGTGCCCTTTCCATCCAGCTGTGAGGTCTCTCTGCCACAATTACTTTTGATGCTATCCTTTTGTTACAGGCATTACAATTTCAGTCAAGCACTGGTAAATTCAGAATCCTAAAATGATCATCCCTTATTGCCAAAAGCCCAGTCCTTGGTGCTCTAAAGAGAGACTACAATTCTAACCAAAGAGAGACAACAATTCTAAGTTATCTGTATGCTGCAACTTTTTGTTGTTGTTTTGTTTTTTTAGTGTGTGTTTTAAGTTCAACTATTTTTATGTCTCCACAAAAAAAAAAAAAAAATAAATAAATAAATAAAAATTCCTTAGTAACCCATTATGGGTTAGTGAATTCCCAAACCGTTCAAAAATACTTTAAAGTTCTTTTGGGACATAGCCAGATACTTAATATTGTATTACATTTTATAGTTGTCACTTAATCAAGCTATTTAATATTATAGTACATTTTAAAACTGTCACTTAATCACATTTTCTTGACCCTTTTATGGGAATTAAAGATCACTGTAGATAAAAAATGGCATGCTTTAGTTTAAATAGATTCAGTATGTCCAGTTTGACAGTTACTTCTGAGACATTAAAAGAATTTTCTGTGATTAATGTGACCCACACACGTTAAATGGTGTAATGTTCCATTTCTTCAGCCATTAGCGGAAACAGCATCAGACAGAAGGAGCCAAAATGTAGCCAACTGTATGTAAAGCTGGGAGATGGGGGTGGGGATAGGGGGTGCTAAAGAGAATATAGAGCCAGGCAGGCTGAGATAAGAGAGAGATTTCTGCTGATTTAATATTTGCTTTCTCTGGGCATCTTGAGAGCAAAGTCTGAGAAACAAAGGTCAGGTCCTGGTAATGGAGTGAATGCCAGGCTTAGCAACGCAAGCACTCTGAGGGGAGCACTCTCCACAAAGGGGGTGCGTCTTGGGCTGGCAGCTGAGTGGAGTTACTTGGCGCTTATTATAAATGATTGATGAACACTGCTTCTAAATTTAGAAAAGCTCTCTAAATGGACATTTACTCACAAGGAAAAAAAAATCTTCTGAAAGGTCCATCCCTGGAATGGTTTTGTTTATGGCGCTGCGATAGTTCCAGGCAATTAATCCAGAATTGTGTCACTGAAAGATTTTATATTCTTAAGTGTTCACTCATGTAGTTAAAGTAAATTATGTCCTTTTCCAAACATGTTTCAAAGAATTGTACTGGGTTTTAAAAATCCTGGTCCCTAAATTCTACTTGTTTGTTTAATTAATCTGAAAATAACTGCTCCCGCTTTGTTTCTTAATCACAGATCACATGCAATGTATTTGTTAGCAGCTGCGAATGAAAGCATGTCCCAGTGTGTTTTTCTTGATTGTTTAATAAGAGTTGAATAATACCCTATTTAATCCATCAAGTAGGACATTACAATAACATTGATCTTTTGTTTGACAGCAAATTTGTTTGATAACAGGATAGAATATAATGTAACCAAATCAGTGTCAGAAATACATTTCAGAGAATCCAATTAAAGACACGCGTGCACACTCCAGACACGGAAAGGTAGGGCAGAGGAACTAGGCACAGCAAGGCACATTGGACAGGAGGGTCCAAAGGGAAAATCTCGCCTTGCAAAATGCCCACAGCTTACCTAGAAGATACACACCAAGCACTCCACACCCTAGGGATGTGGCTATTTTGGCTGAAGAAGGTCAACCTACTCCAAGATCTAAATGGACAGACCAATGCCCCCCATTGTGTTCTTCCTTTGTTGGCTCAGACACTGTAATTCTTGGGGTCAGAAATGCCAGGTTCTGCCATCACTTAGCATACCTCCTTTTCCCTCCTGCTACAACACAGTAAGGGCTCTTGAAGAATGGTATTGTTCACATCCCAGAATTTTTGACCTGCTTCCAAACCTTTTCATTTCAGCATCCTTTATGTCCAAGGAGGAATCAAAGGATTGTACAAGACCCTATCTTCATGAACTTCACTTAGGAGGATGTGTCAGCCCTGGAATTTATTCACATGCATGTCTATTAGATGTTTTATAGTTGGACACTTCCTTTCCCCCAAAAATCCAGCACAGAGCTATAACAGAGCCTCTTTTAATACCAAAACCAGATAATGCTACAAAGAGAAGGAAAGATAAGTAGCAACAACAACAAAAAAACCCTTCCAACGTGCTCAGTTTTGAGTCATATATTTTGTCCCAAAGTTGAGTAGGCAGTGCACATGTTGACCAAATTCAATGTGTTGACCTTCTCATAGCGAATATAGAAGTGCAGAGACCCAATAAGCATTGGAGGGGATTCAGAGGGTTCACTTTATGTCACTGGGGAGAGGGAAGAAGACAGTTATATATATATTTTTTAAATCCCTAAATTTTAAAACAAACAGCCATTGAATACAACTGCACTCCTCTCGGGAGCTTTTTATCAAATTTTTGGTAGATAATATAAAGTTCACTTTCTAATGAAGGCAGAATGAGAGCTCACAAAGGTAGTTTCAAACCTTTACCAGTGAATATAAGCTAAGAAAGCAAAAGAAAAAGTACTATCAAATCTCCCAGATCAACCCTAACACTGTGCTTATGGCTTTGCTAACCCAGACCTCAGGAGAAATTTAATTGTTGTTACCTTTTTAAACATTTACATCTAAAACTGGAATTTCCCTGTCACTCACTTTGTCTTCATCTTGTCACAGAGGGGAGATATCCAGGATGATCTTGTGGATCTAGAAAGTCTAGGAGTCTTTGTTTTAATTCTTCCCTAGTTTTTACTCACCAGTCTCCCCTGTCTCACATTATTATAATTCCTTCCCTCTCTCCATTCCCTGCCTCCTTCCTTATTCTTTTGTTCTCTGACTAATCTTTCCTTTTATATTAATGAAGTCCTTTGTAGTTTCTCTTCAAATCTTCCAGTAGATTCCTTTGTGACTTCTGCGTGTGTGTGTGTGTGTGTGTGTGTGTGTGTGTGTGTATGTGTGTGTGTGTGTTTTACCTGATAGGGTCTTTAAAAAAAAAACATGAAAATTATTAGTACTTCCATCCTTTCTGGCACTGTCCCACTGGCCTTAAAACATTCTATTATATTTCTGATCTGAAACGGCTTTCTCTTGACCCAGAAGTATTGGCAAATTACAGACCCCAAGCCAATCTTTTATGGAGAAGGTCTGAGAGCAAGTGGTAGCCTTTCAAGTGCTTCACCATGGAGTCATAATCTTTATGACAAATAGCCTCTTGCTTTGCAGTTACGGCTAGTTTACTATGCATATGGCTGAAAGAGGGCCCCTTAAAGTGGTCAGGGACTTTTTCTCAAGCCCCCTCCCAGGTGTCACATCACTCCTTTTTACTGGCCTTGTTAGAGGGACAGCATTAGCCCCACAGATCACCCGAGCTTCCTGACCAGCTGCCAGGCTGTAAAGCACGTGGAACTGAGGTGGTCGATCCAAAGACATCAACTTGTCACTCTTGACAATCATTCATCTGCAACAGAAATAGCCCATGGTGCCTCAGAGATCGATGTGGAGACCACCGCTCTTCAACATTATTGCCACTAATTATTAAGATGAATGCGGTGATTAATGGGAGCGATGCTTTTTCACTTTATGCAAATGGTGAGCTCATGCATATACATGGCAGAGGGGCTCACCAACCTGGTGCCCTGAACGTTGCTGCTCAGCCCCCTTACTCAGCTGTCACTGTGACCCAGGTGCAACGACTTAGAGCGATTTAAAAAGAAATGCTAAAAATGAATTGTTGATCAGCAGCCTCAGGCAGCTTTTTGGAAATTCCCTACTACAAGGACTGTGCTTTGATTAGGAAAAGCTCAATCAAGGCAATAACTGGGGTCATTAAGGATGCTGCATTAGCCTGTGGTCCTTTGAGTTCATGTTGTCTGAAAGAAAGAGCTGATGAGGAATGAAAAAATACAGCTTCTGTTGTGATGATGTAAACTGAGGCAAGTCAACCTCTCTGGGTCTTAGTTTTCTCCTTGGCAAAAATGTGGGGGTCCAATTAAATGACATAAAGCCCCTTTTAACCTTACAATTTTAGTATTTTATAAGGCACAGGATAAGTGGGATACAAACATGCAGGCTTTTGTCCTCTACCCAAAATGAACACTTTCCGCCACGGTTATCCTTAGGATGGCATATCTTTCATTATTTGCTGTATTTCATAAGCCTGTATTTCATTTATCTAACAAACATTTCATTGAGCATCTACTCTGTGCTCAATACAAAACAACTCTTTCCTTCATAAGGGCTCTATATACTTAATGCTAATCAGTGCATCCCATTTAGTTGCTATGTGTCATAGATGTAAGCTCTCCAATGACTGGAACTGAACCTTATTCTGCTTTATAAACTCAGTGCCTGACAGAGTTGGCACTCAGTAAATATTTGTTAAATGAATGAATATTGGGCATTGGGGAAGAATGATTACAAAAGAATTTAACAAATGACCTCTGCCCTCCAGCCCCTTACAATCTATATGAAGCCAAAAAAACACTCAGGGAAGTAGCCAACATAATGTCACAATGAATGAGGTAGTTACATGCAGCCACCGGTGGCTCTTGAACAAGAATAAAACTTTCCTAAGGGATTTCACAAATGGGAGGTTTTTGATAAGACATTCTAGAACTAACTGGAAGGGAACAAATATAAGTACCTGACCCCTGGCCTTCAGTCTTATGCCAAACAGACGGTATTCTCCCCTTCTTAGAGATCTTAAGGTGGAGATTCCACAGTCTTTGATGGTTACCCAGAGCAGCCCTTTACCCAAGAATTCCTTCTTCCTATCTACTCAAAGCTTCTCCTTCCACATGGACTGATTCTGGATGGGTGATGACCACATGTTTTTCTGATGCCTGATGCTATTATATCACTGAAGGTCCAGTAGGGAGAGTTAATTTGGCAACTTTAGAGACTGACTGTACCGCTCAGAGTGACTGATGGCCTGGTGAACATCCATCTCAAAAACAAACTCCCCGAAGAACTGACTCACAATCTTAAGTGACCAATGAGCCATTTAATTTCCTTGTCAGACATCCTAGAGGTAGAATTTCAGGTGGGTTCTCTACTACAACCCTGGGCTCTGGTGATCTAATCCTCTGTTCTCACTCTCCATCTTTTTTTCCCCCACTAAAAGAGTAGCAGAATTCAAAGTTGGGGTGGTAGTGTATGATGGTTGGAGCAAATGTTCTACAGTCAGGCCAGAATATGAGTTCTGATTTTGCACCCTATGAGCTGTATGAGAAGCCTTTTGTATTCTCACCTGCCAAATGAAGAGGATAACTGTGTATGCCTCATAGAGTTCTCTGGGGGAATAGAGGGGATAAAGTGGGTAATGTACCTGCCACACAGTAGCGCTGGATAAGGGAAACATCTAAATATCATTTTTCCTTCTGTCTGCACTGGCTGGCTTAAGGAATAGGGCTGAATGCTTAAATCATCATCCTTAAAGGGAACACAGAATAGCTTCTGGTTCAGTACATGATTTCCAGCAGGTAAGACACTCTCCTAAGTGTGATCACAGTGATACAAAGACTCTATCAGTCCTTCTTCCTCAGGAACAATCAACATTTTGTTCTGACTTTGGATTTCTAGATGGACAAGTTAATTTAGAAGAATATTAGTAGAAAGTCTACTGGAAAATTTGCACAAAATTTTGCTTTTCAGATGATACCAGCCCAGCCACTGTGACACCCCATGCCTGAACCTGCTCATCTCCTACATTCTGGGTTTCAGGGCATGCCGTCTAATTCATGTTGATGGCAAGGAAGACTTAGTAGAATGTTGAAACCACAACTGGTTAAGTGTATAAAACGTGTAGAACCCTGAAGGGAGAATGGGAAATTATTCATTGTCACAGTAATTATGATGGACAAAGTGAGGAGCAAGCCAGGATTTCACAGTAAGCTTCAGTCCCTGCAGACATCTCACCTCTCAATGGCCAGTGAGCCTCAGTTATCATTCCCTATACTGTATAACAGAAGGCCTATCCCAGGCTTCCATTGTCTACATACATTAACATGCATTTTCCATTATTTAAAGGTAGCTTTTAAGGAAGTATTTGTGGGTATGATAGATGCCTCTCCAAGGACCTCCCTTCTGTATTCTTCCTGTAGGCAAACCCCCTGCTGGTCACATCTGCATTTGTCATGAGAAATCCTGCTTTCACCAGCTTCTCCAGCTCATTTCAATTCTTGATACAGACAATGTTTCTTACAAGACCTTGTCTCCCAGGCCTCTGCCAGAGAATTTAGTTAAGTCCTCCATCCTCTGCCTGGTTGGCTTCACTCCTGGTAGCCTGACTTAGCCATGTTGCTAAACCTGGCTGTTCCAAGTGATGTTTGACAAATGCTTTCTCTCTAAGCATCTCCAGGGCAAGGCAGGAAAAAACCATCAGGTCTTTTTTTTTTTTTTTTTTCCTTTTCCATGAAAATCTGGAATGTGAAGCCCTAACTTTAAATACATCCCTTCCTTAAAAGGTCCATCAGAATCACGGAAAGCTGCTGCTTCTGGAGGAGACCATAAAGACCTCCAGTCTATCACCTGAATCTTGAGCATGGCAAGGGTATTTTCCAGGTCCCAGTCCAGTCATGGTGGAGCCAGGAGGACCACCAAGTCAGCCAATCCTTCCCTGTTCCCATGACTCCAACAAGGACATCTCAGGGTGGAGAAGGAGCTGGTCTCTGCCCATGTCTTCCTGTCTTCCTTTCTATTCTTTCTTTCTTCCTACCTACTGTCTTCCTTGTTTTAGGCAAAGGAGAGGCTTGGAATATATTAAATAAAAAAGAAATTAAAATTTTTCATATATTGTACACATTTGTATTTCACAAAGTAAATTTTTCCCTTTGCAAAATAATTAGGGATTTCTTTTCTTTCAGTTTCTTTCTGTCCTTTTCCTTCCTTCCTTCCTTTCTTTTTTTATGAAGACATACACACTTCTTTCAGACCTTGGGGAGGGAACTTCTGAGTTTGTCCTATGCGAATGTGAGGCCAGTAAAATGACCTTCCCTACTTGGTACCCTGCTTCCCTCTCAGCCCTCCTGGGATGGGCTTTCTGTTTTGAACAGAAGGGAAAGCTGAGACACAAGAGAAGGTGAAGACAGAGCAGAGAACAAGAGAGTGAAGGGAAAAGAAGGAAAAAGAAACACCTACTTGCCTTGCTGCTTTTCTCATTCATTTTCAAATTATTCCCAGATCAAACACTAAGGGGGATCACAGAGAAAAAAGGAATCAGGATCAGAGAGGAGTCCTGTGAAAATGTGTACCCCTCAAACATGTGCAAACTAGCAGATGGCCGAGCACATGATGTTGTCCAGCCTCAGATGCAGACTGAAGTCGTGAAGTGGTGAGCTGAGGTTGTGCAGTCACAGAGTTCCTCAGAGATCCTCAGCTCTTTATTTACACCCAAAGAGAGCTTTCACTGTACACTTCTTTCTGAGCAGCCAATACAGGCTCCTTCAGATTGTTAGAAATAATTGTAGGCTCAAAAGTGAAATGAACTGGCAAATGCATTAAGTGGATCAGTATATGTTCCCTTTTAAGAAGTTATTTGAAAATGAAATGGGAGCTCTAGCTACACCTAAGAAATAACGGTAAAACTCAAGAGAGTAAGCAATACCCTCTTTTTGAAAAGGGTAACAGCCTTGGTTATACCTCATCCCACATTTAGAGAGGCGGTGATGGTCAGACTGGCCAGTCAGATGGTTCGATGGTCATGGAGATGGGGAGCCAGGAGAGACCACAGGAGACTTCATCCCCAGGAAGGGATATGGGATGCACCACAGCAGAGGCCGAAGGATTGAGCTTTGCTTCCACAGACACCCTGGCTCAAGGCAAAGGGTTTTTAAGATCTGCAGGAAAGCTGTGGAGTAAGGAACAATGCACTGAGTAGGGGCTAAACAGAAGAATATGCACACATAATTGAACATGGAGGGCAATCAACACATCCTGAGGGGAGGTGGAGAAGTGGGATAAAGACCTCGAAACGGAGGCAGTACTTGAACCTTTGAGAAAAGCCATAATAATGAAAGCAATGTGGGAAAAATCTGAGCGGGACATTCCATCTGGGAGGAGGTTTTTCTTCTGCAGAACTTACTTGAGATAACCTGGCATCATATTTGGATCTGACTATCCAAGCCCAGTGTCCTACACAGAATTCTGTAGTTTCCAATGGGAAATTCCACAAATCAATATGATTTGTGACCATCTTATTTACATTGCCTATAAAATGAAAGCATTTTCTGCTGAAGCTAGGAAAGAGATCTTTTTTTTTTCTTCCAAAGAACAGGAGTTGATATCTAGTGTCCCTTCTGACTCTAAATTCAATGATCTTTGAAATTCTAGTGCTTGTCCTGATTCACCATTATAAGCAGAGGCTGGGACGGGAGGAGTTTGTTAACATCATAAATATTAAAATGGCATTGGTCTTTTGCATACCAATAGCATAAACAGTACAACCTAAGAATTAGGCAAAGCACATTTTGCAAGTCTACACAGATGTGCAGGAGTATGTAAACTACTTTCTCTATTTCTGGAAGCTAAAGAAATCTCATTTGTAAAACAGTTTTTCTTTCCTGCCCTTTTCTGAGCACACCGCCTCCCAAACTTCAGCTGCTATTCCTCTTACTGCAAATGTCGTATTTCTGTTGTTTCTTTCCTGCTGCAAAATGGCAAATTTATCCCCATCTCCTCTCATGACAATTTATGAAATAAAAGTTTCTTTTTTTTTTAAATGAAGGTCCAGTTATTAAAAAAAAAATTATTCCCTTTTACTAATGGTTGTCAAACAATTCCCTGTATTGGCCACATTTTTGGAAATCCAATAATTGGAATCCTAAGTGTTTCGGGAAGATCCCAGGAAAGGTATCAGGACTTCACATCTGGATAAAATATGCACAGTACAACAACATACCTGCTATACCTTGGGTTCCATTAGAAGACTGAGTGTTCGTGGATACTGAGTACTCAGTCTGATTTTTCAGGTTGTGAATTATTAAGAGCATCTGCCTTCTTTCATTTCCTCTTGGGTGACCTTTCCCTGATCACTTATACCTCAAGTTCAACAAACATTTTTGAACAACTACCATCTATTACAGGTACCTGCTAGGAACTGCCTCTTTTGTCTTTTCCAAAAGTCTTTGGACACTAAAAGTCGGGCTCTTTCCACTGTATGGTCACAGCAACCCCTGCCCTATGTGATCAGGAGAGAGGAAAAAAGAGAATGGCCTTCACATGAATTTATGTGCCATTCTGGTAAAGGACTTCAAGAAGCAGAAGCCTAAACTAAAACATAATGGCTAAATCAAAGCTTCTGGATTAACTGTACTTAAGTTCACCCATAATGGTGAAACAGAAAGGAGATTGTAGTGGTTCACTTAATAGATGGGAGACTCTCTGCAGAGATAATTCTCCATAGCCAGTCATTTTTAAAAGGTGTTTGAAAACAGACAGGCTTCTGAGAAAGAGATATAAACAGCTAAGTTGTCTAAAATTCATGATTATACATCGATGAAACCAATCCTAATATATGGAAAAGAGACTAAAAGGCATTGTTTGAAAATCTTAAGAATTGTTCATAAATAAACTATAAGTTATTAGTTTCCATAGGTTAAGAATACATATGGAAACCTCAGGACTAGATGATTTCTAAGGCCCTGAGAACCTCAGACCATCCACAATGCCATACGATCAAGGCTAATATTTGGCTAATACATACTGGTTGTTAAAATACCGAAATATCCATGTCAGTTATTGAATAGCAGCTGCTTTGAATTCACTGATGCCTCCCCACCAACCTGACCTGGCAGGGCAGGAGACTTTCTGCTCTCATGCTATAGCCAGCATCCATACCTGATGGTTGTTAAATATTTTTAATATCATCCCTGTATAAAATATGAGTCAGACATCTAACCTAACTCAGAATCCTTGGGCACTTAAATTGTCTTTTGATGGTCAACATAATGTATCTGCAAGAAAATATTTAGCACTTTCAGTGCAAGGAGAACCATTTATTTGTTCACAGTAAAACAACCAAACAAACTTGTAAGTTTCAAAGAAACCTGCATAAGTGAGTTGATTACTTGCCTACAACAGAAAGACCTTTTCCAGTGTTTTGAGCATTAGCAGAAATTTGGATATTCTCTTGTAGCCATAGCTGCAGAGCTCTTAAAAACTACCCAATGGCACTGAACTATGAATAAAAAAAAAAAAAAAAAAGAACATTCAAGAATATCCAATGGGAAAAAGAACATCTCTTCAACAAATGGTGCTAGGTAAAATGGACAGCAACATGCAAAAAAGAATAAACTGGACCACTTTCTTACACAACACACAAAGATAAATTCAAATGGATGAGAGACCTAAATGTAAGGCAAGTAACCATAAAAATCCTAGAAGAGAACATAGGCAGTAATCTCTTAGACATTGGCCTTAGCAACATATTTATGGATATATCTTCTTAGGCAAGGGAAACAAAAGCAAAAATAAACTATTGGGACTACATCAAAATAAGAAGCTGCACAGCAAAGGAAACCATCAACAAACAAAAAGGCAACCTACTGAATAACAGAAAATTTTGCAAAGATATACCTGATAAGGAGTTAATATCCAAAATAAGAACTTAAATGCTCAATGCCAAAAAAACAAACAAGTTAAAATAACGGGCAGAAGACCTGAATAGTCATTTTCCCAAAGATGACATGTAGGTGGCCAACAGACACATGAAAAGATACTTAACATCACTGATCATCAGAGAAATACAAATCAAAACCACAATGAAATATCACTTTATACCAGTAAGAATTCCTAAAATCAAAAAGGCAGGAAATAACAAGTGTTGGTGAGGATGTGAAGAGAAAACCCTCATGCATTGTTGGTGGGAATGTAAACTGTGCAGCCACTGCAGAAAACAACATAGAGGGTCCTCAAAAAATTAAAAATAAAAGTACTGTTTGATCCTGTAATTCCACTAGTGGGTATTATCTAAAGAAAGCAAAGACACTAATTCAAAAAGATATATGCACCTCTGTAATTATAGCAGCATTATTTACAATAGCCAAGACATGGAAGCAACCTAAGTGTCCATCCATAGATGAGTGGATAATGAAGAGGTGAAATATAGATAGATAGATAGATAGATAGATAGATACAGATATATAGAGATAAAGAGATATATATACATATAGATACACACACACACACACACACACAATGAAATACTACAAAGCCATAAAATGAATGAGATCTTGCCATTTGTGACAACATGAATGGACCTAGAGGATATAATGTTAAGTTAAATAAGTCAGAGAAAGACAAACACCATACTATTTCACTTACATGTGGAAACCTAAAAAATGAATAAGCAAACAAAAAACAGACATAAATATAGAGAACTTACGCTGCCAGAGGGGAGGCAGATGGGGATCTGGGTGAAGTAAAGGGGATTAAGAGGTACACATTTCTAGTTACAAAAATAAGTAAGTCACAGAGATGAAAGTACAGCATAGGGAATATAGACTGTAATAATGTTATATGGTGACAGATGGGAACTACACTTATTGTGGTGAGCGCTGAGTAATGTTTAGAATGGTCAAATCAATATACACCTTATAATGTTGTATGTCAATTATACTTCAACAGCAAAAAAGTAATATTCCTTATTAAAAAGAATTAGTCTGCCAAAAAAAGAAGAAAAAGATCATTCCACTGTATCCCTTCTCTAAAGCTTTCCTGGGGTGCTGAGGCAAAGGTTAAATCATAGTTTTGTTTTTGTGATGGTTCAAGGAGTTGTGGGTGTGAGTTGTACAGGTACATGTTTTCTACATGTAGAACATATTTACACATATACACACACAGTTTGAGTATTTTTGCTTTATAATACACAGGATGGCACTTCCATGGTGACCCTGCTATAGTAGGCTGGCTATTGTCACTATGAAATGGCCCTGGTTTCCAGGCTAAAAGAGATCATCGGGAGGTATCTTAGCAGAAGATAGAGAAAAGGGAAAAAAGAAGAAAGAAAATGTATTTTAAAAAGGATATTACAGAACCAGTCAACAAATATTTACTTTCAGAGTGTCTGTATGTGCCAAGCACTTTCCCAAACAAGATCCCCTGTCCTTAAACAGTTTACATTCTAGAAAACAAAACATAAATCAATAAAGAAACTTATTTTAGGTTCTGGAAAATTCTATGTAGAAGACATATTAAGCTAAGGTGAGAGAAAGCAACAGAATAATTAGGGAAGAATCTGAAGATGGGACACTTAACCTGAGACCTGAATGGTGATAAAGTGCAACAATGTGAATTGAAGGAAAGAACCTTTTAAGGAAAACAAATAACAGGTGAAAAGGCTCTGAGACATCTGTGAACTTTATGTGTTTGAGTTACAGAAAGAAGGCCAATGTGGCCAGAGCCCAGGGAAAAAGGGAAGATTCAAGGGAGATGAGGTCACAGAGTTAGGTAGGGAATTTTGCTTCCAGCAGTGTGGCAGATCAGCTACTCTGAAAATCCTCCTGCTGCAGAACTCCTCGTGCTGAATCAATTACAACATATTTTTTAATGCATAGCTGAAATTGCATGAAAGTAAGGTAGATCCACATGGGTGAAAAGCTGCCTAGTGAACTGAAACCAGAGTGGTGAGCTAATGGGGAAGCTGGGTCTGCCCTGGGGCAAATGTTATTAGGAGTCTAGAGCTTCGGGAATTAATGATCACATGGGGGAACAGACTACATTGGGCACACACAGATGGGGGAGAAGATGATGAGGACTCCACTCCTCAGTAAAAGAAAAATAGGCCAGAAGGGGGAAAAAGGCTAGAAAAAGCAGCCATAGTGAAAATTTTCTCTCTCAGTCGTTATTCCATTTGGAGAATGGTCTGGGGTTCAAATTTATTCTATCTTGGATAGTAAGGAAAACTCAAGCTGAGAAGTGAAATTAAAATGGCCCTATATCTGTCCCCTTAGATTCCTGTAAAAGGAAATACAAATTTTCTTAAAGGAATGTACCTTGAATTTAGGTCCCTCAGGATCCTACTTCAGTGAAATAGGAGCCCTTGATTAAAAATTACTAACTTCCTAAAGAATTAAACTACAGTAAGAGCCACCAGAAACAAACAACAATTTAGACTTCTAAGAATCTCAGATGATAATATAAAAGAACTATGCACAAAATATTTAAACAAGTCAAAAGTGAAACAGAAAAAAATGAACAAAGAACAATCATTTCAAATGATCAATTTGAAAAAATTTAAAAAGAGAAAGGTTAATAAACATTAGATGCTCAAAGGATGATCTCCTATTAACAAATGGTCTGGATTATTCAAAAAGGTCAATATCAAAAAAACAATAAGAGGAGACGGGATTCTTTTAGACTAAAAGAGTCTAAAAAGACAGAATAACCAAATGCAATTAGTGAAGCTTGACTGGACCTGTTTTTATTTTTAATACTATTAAAGAAATTTTACTGATAATTGCAGAATTCCAAATATGAACTATGACTCAAATTCAAATATTAAACTATTATTAATGTTCTTATTCAAAGATGTAACCATTATAAAGATGTAACCAATTCCTTACATGTCTGTTTGTAGTCTCAGAAGGAGAGACTAGAAAGGAAGGGGGCAAATTATTTTCTGCAACAGCTTTATTGAAATATAACTTATACACCATACAATTCACTCATTTAAAGTGTATAATCAATGCTTTTTCATATATTCAAAAAACAAACCATCATAGTCAATTTTAGAACATTTTCATCACTTCAAAAAGAAACTCCAGGGGTGCCTGGGTGGCTCAGTTGGTTAAGTGACTGCCTTCAGCTCAGGTCATGATCTCAGGGTCCTGGGATCAAGTCCTGAATAAGGCTCCCTCCTCAGCAGAGAATCTGCTTTTCCCTTTCCCTCTGCCCCTGCTCTCTCCCCGACCCATGCATGCACTCTCTCTAATAACAAATAAATAAAATCTTTAAAAAAAAAAAAAGAAACCCCACATCCTTTAGCTATCACCTCCCTCCCTATCCATCCCACTCTACCCCACCCCCAGCTCTAAGTAACCATTAATTTGCTTTCTGTCTCTATAGATTAACATGTTTTCAAGGTTCAACCATATCATATCATGTGTCAGTACTTCCTTCCTTTTTATAGCCAATAATATTCCATTGTTTGAATTATACCACATCTTGTTTACTCATCAATGAACATTTCAGTTATTTTCATTTTTGGGCTATTATATAATGATGCTATAAATACTCCTGTACAAGTTTTCATGTGGACATATGTTTTCATTTCTTTTGGGCATATACTTAGGAGTGGAATTTCTGAGTCACGTGGTAACTCTACAGTTAATCATTTGAGGAACTGTCCGACTGTTTCCCGAAGTGGCTGGATGATTTCACATTCCAAACAGCAATGTATTAGGGTTCCAATTTCTCCACAGCCTTGCCAATACTTAGTATTACTGGACTCTTTGATTATAGCCATCCTAGTGTGAGAGAATAAATTTTCAATGAGAGAATTTTCTAGGACTGATGGCAGAAACGAATCCTCAAGTATAAGAAGCAGAATAGATATTCAAGGGAACTTCACCAAGATAAACCCTACTCTGGGCATTAAAACAAACCTCAACAAATGTAGTTGTATAATTGAAATTGTACAATATACATTCTGAAACCACAAAGAAATTAAACTAGAAACCAATAAACCAATAAAAGAAATTCAGAAAATTCCCTAAGATTTGGACATTAAGCAATATACTTCTAAATAACAAATGCTCCTGAGTGGAAGTCACAAGAGAAATTAGAAAATATCCAGAATTAAATTAAGTAAAAACATAATATATCAAAATGTGTGAGATACATTTTATCAGAAAAAATATAGGGATAGCAATTAACACATAAGAAGTTGCTCAATATCACTAGTTATCAGGGATAGGCAAATTAAAATAATAAAATATACTATACTTATTAGAATGACTAAAAATCTTAAGTCCTAAAAATACTAAGTGCTGACAAGGAGGCAGAGAATTGGAACTTCTGATTCACTGAGCATGGAAATGCACAATAGTAAGCCAATTTAAAAAAGAGTTTACAAGCTTCTTATATTCTTAAACTTGTACTTACTATACAACCAAGCAATCTCTCTCTCTCTTTTTTTAAGATTTTATTTATTTACTTGACAGAGACAGAGAGCACAAGCAGGGGGAGCAACAGGCAGAGGGAGAGGGAGAAGCAGGCTCCTTGCTGAGCAAGGAGCCCAAGTAGAGCTCAGTCCCAGGACCCTAGGATCATGACCTGAACTGAAGGCAGATGCTTAACTGACTGAGCCACCCAGGCACCCTATAACCAACCAATCTTATTCCTAGGTTTTTATCCAAGAGAAAGGAAAACACGTGAATATATAAATCTATATGCAAATGTTCATATCAACCTTATTCAAAATCACCCCAAACTAGAAATAATCTAAATGTCCATCAGCCGGTGAATCAATCAACAACAGCAGTATATCTATACAATGGAATATTACTCAGCAATAAAAGGGAACTACTGATAAACGCAATAGGTATGAATGAGTCACAAGTGTATTTTGCTAAGTGAAAGAAGTCAGACTCAAGAGGTAACATTCTCTATAATTCCATTCTAATAACATTTTGGAATAGGTAAAATTATAGGAATAGGTAAAATTATAGGTACAGGAAACTGATCAATCACAGCTAGGGGTGGACATGAACAAAATCATGAGGTAACTTTTGAGGATAATAGAAATAGTCTACATCTTGATGTGGTGATGGTTATATGAGTGTTTACATTTATCAGAATTAATAGAATTATATAATAAAAGGAGTAAATTTAACTTAATAAACTTTACTTTTGAAACACGTTACAGTCACCAGACACAAATAAATAGCTTCCAGACAAGAAAGGGGGTGGAGGAATGAAACAAACAACTCAAAGAAGAAATACATGCACAGAAAAATTGGGGTAAAAAATCTGGGTGGCTTAGTAGGTTAAGCATCTGCCTTCAGCTTAGGTCATTATCTCAGGGTCTTGGGATAGAGCTCCATGTGGGACCCTCTGCTCAGCAGGGAGTTGGTTTCTCTCTCTCCCTTTGTCCCTCCCCCTCCCTGCTTAACCTACTAAACCACCCAGGTGCCTTACGTTTTGCTTTTTATTTACCCCAATTTTTCTGTGCATATATTTCTTCTTTGAGTTGTTTGTTTCATTCCTCCACCCCCTTTCTTGTCTGGAAGCTATTTATTTGTGTCTGGTGACCGTAACATGTTTCAAAAGTAAAGTTTATTAAGGTAAATTTATTCCTTTTCTCAAATAAATAAAATCTAAAGGAAAAAAAAAGGAAGCAGAACTTAAGACTGTAGAAATTAATCCAAATATATTTATTTTTTTATTTTTTTAAAAGATTTTATTTATTTATTTGACAGATAGAGATCACAAGTAGGCAGAGAGGCAGGCAGAGAGAGAGGAGGAAGCAGGCTCCCTGCTGAGCAGAGAGCCCGATGCGGGGCTCGATCCCGGAACCCTGAGATCATGACCTGAGCCAAAGGCAGAGGCTTAACCCACTGAGCCACCCAGGTGCCCCAAACCAAATATATTTAATGACAAGAAATACAATAAATTAGTTTTGTTAAAAAGATTGTATTTATTTGAGAAAGAGAGAAAGCACAAGCAGAGAGGAGAGACAGAGAGAGAGGAAGAAGCAGACTTCCCTGTAGGGCCCAATTCCTGGACCCTGGAATCACGACCCGAACCAAAGGCAGACCCTTAACCAACTGCCCCTACAATAAATTAGTTTTAACAATGTTCAGTAGATTGATTTTTTTAAAAAATCTAGTCATACACTATTTTCAAGACATTCATCTAAAATATAATGGTATAAAAAATTGCAGGTAGAAGAATAGAAAAAGTCTTTCTAGACAACTACCAAATACAAAGACAAAACAAAAACTGAGAGGTAAGCCAAAACCAGAGTATGCCAACTATTACAAACCATGGCAAGGAATTTGGATTATATAGAGTTTGAGGCTACTGGAAGGCATGGAAGGGTTCTAAAGAAAGGGATGATGTCATCTTTGTTTTAGAAGATATACTAGCTGTCCTGTGAAAGGAGGAGAGGGAAGCAAGGGGCAAAGTAGAGGCAGGGAGACCAATTAGGCCACTGCAATTGTTTAGGCTGAGGGTACCTTGGACCAGGATTGCAGAAGTGGAAATGATAAAACATGTTCTGATTCAGGAGCTGTCTTGAGGGGGAGCTGGTGGGCTTACTGTGAATGACGTGACAGCAGAAAGGGATTAACCTCAAGATTTTAAGCCTGAGCAACAGGGAGTGTGGTAATCCAATAAGCAAAGATGGGAAAAACAAGGGGTAGGGATGGTGGAGTAGCTTTAGACTACTTTAGACTGACTGTTTCTTGGCCGTTAATTTAGAGATGTCTCATGGATATCCAAATGGAGGTACTGGGTAGACCATTACATATGGGAGTCTGAAGCTCAGGAATTTTAGTTTGCAATGGTTTGGATTTATTCTACAGGGACCAAAGAGGTCAGTGAAAAGAGAAAAGGGCTAAAGGCAAAGCTCCTAGGCATTTCAACACATTGGGGTTTGAAATTTGAGAGGAATGAAGAGAACAGAACAGGGAGGCAGAAGGAAAACCTTACAAGATTAGGGTAGTCCAGAAAAAGGATTTCAAGAAAGAAAGTGTGGCCCATCGTGTCAAAAAACTATTGAAAGTAAAATGAAGACAATAGATTATTAATAAAGTCATTTTTTTACTCCAGTAATAACCATTTCAGAGTTGTGGTGGAATGCTTGGGTAATTTAAAGAAAAAATGAGAGATAGGAAACAAATTTTAGGAAGTATTTTTGGGAAATTTTGATGGAAAAAATTTTATCATCGCTTTTTAAAGACATGATATCAAGGTTTTTAATACGCTAATAGGGATAATCTAAATTTGGAGAAATTGGTGACTGGAAAGAAAGCAGTAATAACTGCAAAACTGAAGTCTGAAAAAGTAGATAATTAGCAGAGCAAAAGAAGAAGAGTTGGCCTTACATAGAGTCAGGCTCTTGAGGTATGAGGTCATCAGCTTTTATATGAACTGTCCAATGTGGCTGCTGGTGAACCCTGTTGTACCCAGGGGCATATGGTACAGTTCACTCACAGAATCTACATATATGTCCTTGCTAAGGCTGGAGACCCCCACCCCCCATTGATGACTCAGCCGTGAGGGTCTCTCTAGGCACCAGTTCCCTCTGAGGTCTAGCCTAGACCTGGGTCATATTCAAGGTGGCGTTGCTGACCATGGGTCTCAGTTAGACCAACACACCAAGCTAATTACTTTCCCCTTTTTTAGAGAATCTCCTCAATACTTCCTCCTCCTGGAGTTGCTTGTATTCCACCCAGGGACTAGCCTACCTTGCAAACAAGTTCATTCCAACCCCTCAGCCTCTATTGCTATCACCTCTTCCAAGGTTTGTGTGTGGGTGTGTAAGGACATACTAGGACTAGTTTTCTTCCTTCTCGTATATCCAATAGTCTAATGACTGGTAGGGCTCCTGGATCATAGTCTAGTACTGACCACCAAATCAGGGGCCAGGAGACACAATGTCTGCCATCCCTATTCTGTAAGGACTAAAGATCTTACCAGCCACCCAGAGACATGAGTTGTGACTGTTACGTCAGGACCTCCAGTTTTGAATGTTACCTCACCAGAGCCCTTTTCTTGGTTATTCTCTGGAAGATCAGGTCAGACAGTCAAAGAGGGTGTTGCAGGGCCAGAAAGGAGGGGCTCCTAGGGGCTCAGCCAGACAGCAGCTGAAACCTTGTCTTCAGCTGACTCACGAAGCACCCCTCCTGCTGCAAGGGCCCTTTCTTGTTTTTGTTGTTGTTGTTGTTGTTATTTTTGCTTTTTTAAAAGATTATTTATTTATTTATTTATTTGACAGAAAGAGAGACAGCTAGAGGGAACACAAGCAGGGGGAATGGGAGACGGAGAAGCAGGCTTCCTGCCCACCAGGGATCCTGATGCAGGGCTCGATCTCAGGACTCTGGGATCATGACTTGAGCCGAAGAAGGCAGAGGTTTAATGACTGAGCCACCCAAGTGCCCCAAGGGCCCTTTTCTTATTTAGTATCACAGTCTAAGTTAAATCCAAGCTTCCAAGAAATGTGGGGACCAATCCTTGGCCACATGCAGCCATGTTTAGTACCACAACATGCAGCTTTTTATAATCTGTGCTCATGAATTTGACCTCTGACTCTTCAGCGTGGGCATGATTTTGAGGCATAGGGAATAAAGCCAGGATTTCATCTACATTCTCAACTTGGGTAAACTCAGTTTTGTAATATCACTGGATATAAAACAACATCTCTGGAACAAAGTCGGGCAGCTTCCATTGACAGATGACCACCACCTGGCTGAGAATCCTGCTCAACTGACAACCAGCTTCTAGGAGCTTTGAAAGTCTATGATCTCTTCTGAAAGATGAGGGCAATTTCTCCTGCCTTACATGGCCTGACGTGCACACAGTAACGTATTGCTTCAGTGTTCTCTAACAGCTTGATCTTTGCGAAGGGATTTTAACACAGTGATTCTCAAAGTTTGTTGCATGTGAGAATCATCTGGGGAGAACAATTGCCTTAGAACCTCTGGGACCCAGGCATCAATATTTTTTAAAGTTTTCCAGACAAATTCAATGTGGAACCAAGTGTGTTATGAAAGTATTGTGAACAAACGTTAAGGTAAAATTTGACTTCCACGTGGTGCTACCAATGCAGATAACTGAGGTAACAAATGAACACATTCTATCAACCACAAATTTCACATATATTCAGATAACCCATATGTCACAACTTTTTTGTCTGCTCAGTAGCTATACAACTTTTTTAATATGATTGCCACACACCAATATCAGAAAGTTAAAATGTGAGGAAACATGTGGCTTAGACTTTGGAAAATGCAGTAATGTTATTGGTAACTAGAAATTAAGTGTTTCTGGAAGCTTGTCAGCCATGAGTTCTTTATTTTGACTCAAAATTTGGATTTCCCTTCAAAGGCGTCATCCACTTAGTGTGGTGTGACAAGTAGCATCAGCATCACCTGTTAGAAACGCAGACTCATGCCCCATCCCAGATTGCTGACTCCAAATCTCTCGTTTAATAACACCCTCAGGTGATTCACATACTCATTTAAGTTTGAGAGGACTGATTTGAGCATTATAGAAAGGAGAAAAAGTAGGCAAACAAAACCAAGTGTTAAAATTTAACAACTCCAGAGACCTACATATTTTACAAACTCACTAATCAAATCCTTTAAAATGGAGTGTTTGAATTCTGCTGCTCAAAAGAGAGATCATTTTGTTCTGGTTTCCTCCTCTACCTCTCACCAGCTATGTTAACAAGACACAAATGCTTTACCAAAAACTTTGGTAAAGTTTGGTAAAGTTTTTTTGTTGTTGTTGTTGTTTTTGGTAAAGCCTGATGCACCAGTCTTCACATTATATGTCTCTCCTTCTGTGGTTTTGGTTACTAAGAACATTGACAGGATGATAGGGTTCTTGCTTAGAAGTCCACCTGCTCCACCTACCTGAACTTGTGCTCAGCGTGGGATTATCATGACTATCTGCATGGCAACTAATTATGATTTCATAAACTCTGAATCAAGACCACAGGTGAAGGGTGAGCAACAAGACTTGATGGGTTCCCAAGCAGCAAAGCTTCCCATGTTCACATAAATAACCCCTGTAGACAGGCAAATGTCAGTGTTAAACACTATACACACAGAAAAGGGAGGGTAAGGCAGATTTGGGGATCATTATGATTCAATAGGGCGGTTTCCCAAAGTTTCAAATTGTCTTTAATGCTTCAAGGCTTAAAAAGCTCCTAAAACAATGAGAGAATATTTCATCCTACCTTTGCTCACAATTATACCAAATCCTACTTTTTGCTTTTTCCAACTCCGGAGGACAAAAGCATTTGAGCCAAAAGCATACACTTGCAGGGTCTTCAGAAGGAAATAGACTAAATTGCTAGATGTATTTTTATTCAATATTGTGAAGCAGATGGAGCATACTAACCTTTCCAACAACCAAAGCACACATGCATGACTGCATACTTGTGTCTTCATATAAAAAATCTCCCCTTAAATATTGAGATGTTATATTCAATTCAGCAAGTTTTCCTCAGACACCTGCTATGTGAAAGGCAATCTGCGGGGGCTCTTCAGGGAGCAAAGAGATGAGTCAAAAAAAAAAAATACTGTTATCTTACAGCATATTACATTATCTTGATACCTGCCACATTCAATAAAATCCTTTGACCTTCCAAACAACCCCCCACCCCCCCCAAAAAAAAAAAACCACTGTGAAGGAAAAAGGAAATGATGATGATAATAGTAATAGCAGGGTATACACATACTGAAGGTGTTTCTTCCCTGTGTTTATTTGATTCTGCATTATGACTAATTCTGTAGGTTCCTTTTTCATCTCCTGATTTCTTCCCAAACAGGCATAATTACTCTACAGTGAAGTTTAAAGTGGGCAAGCCACACACACACCCAGAATTTCTATCATCTGTTTAGTTCTCCAGTCTGAGGTATGAAAGCCTCTCCAGTCTGAGGTATCTGAGAATGAATGGATATCTAAGGAAAGCTTCTAATATGAAAGGCAGACACCAGGACACACACACACAGCACTAAGAATTAAAAAAAAAAACCCAAAAACAAAAACAAAACAATATCCTTAAGGAGTTAAGACAATATATCTAGGAAGCAAAGCTAGAAAGCTATAAAAAAGAAACTTTAGAAAAATAAAGAACTTAGAAATTAAAAATATAACAGAAAAATTTAAAATGCAAAGTAACAGCTGGAATATGAAGTTGGAGAAATCTCTTAGAAAATAGAGCAAGAGGGCACCTGGGTGGCTCAGTGGGTTAAAGCCTCTGCCTTCAACTCCAGTCATGATCCCAGGGACCTGGGATCGAGGCCCGCATTGGGTTCTCTGCTCGGCAAGGAGCCTGCTTACTCCTCTCTCTCTCTGACTGACTCTCTGCCTGCTTGTGATCTCTATCTGTCAGATAAATAAATTTAAAAATCTTAAAAAAAAAATAGAGCAAGAAAAAAAAAGTTGGAAAACAAACAACACAATCATAGGCCAAATTGAGGAGTCGAAGATATTAATAAGTAGAATTTCAGAAAGAAAGAAAGAACACAGATGAGAGGAAACCATCAACAAAATAAACAAGAGAAAATGCCTGTAAAAACAGGGTATAAGTCATTTGGCCAATAGGCTTACTAAGTACCTAGCACATAGGGTGAAAACAGACCTATAGCGCTGGGAAATTTCAGAACACCAGGCACAGAGAGTGGATCCCACCAGCTTCCAACAAGAATGTTCAGGAGGACGATGAAGGGGATCCACAATAATAGCTGGGCACTAGACACAGAGGTGACTTGTCCAGGTCAGAGAAGTTTGATTCAAGGAAAGGATCTACTAAGGCTTTTGTCACCAGGTCTCCAACAATACCATACTGTCTTTCTAATCCGAGGACAGAGTGCCTTGGTGCACCTGGCTGGCACATATTTTTACCTGTATTCGGCCTGTCTTTACTTTGTGCAAATCAGGTTTCTGTTCTCCATGCCCTGCTGCACTGGATCAGAGGAGGAAGCCCATTTCATGCACAGAAGACCTGCTCCCCTGAGAGTTGAAGGTGAGATGGAACAGAGAGAACATCCTTTCCTGTACTAGTTGCCAGAGCTGTCACCAAAAAAAAAAAAAAAAAACACAGACTGTGTGGCCTAAACAATAAACATTTATTTTCTCACAACTTTGAAACCCAGAAATCCAAGATCAAGGTGTCAACAGATCTTTTTTCTCCTGGAGCCTTTCTCCTTCACTTGCAGATGGTTGTCTTCTCAGTGTGTCCTCACATAATCCCTCCTTTGTGCATGCACATCCCTAATGTCTCTCTGTGTGTCCAAATTTCCTCTTCTTGTGAGAATATCAGTCAGACTGAATGAGGGCCTGCCCTCAAGACCTCATTTTAACTTAATCACCTCTTTAATGCCCTATCTCCAAATGTAGTCACATTCTGAGGTACTAGGGGCTCAGGGCTTTGACATATGGATTTTGTTCAGCCCATAAACACTCCCTCCCACCATATTTCTGACTGTACAACAGCCCTGCCAGATAGCCTTGCCCACTGACTTCCCCCCCAGAAGGGGCTCAAGCCAGATATGATCCAGAAACTTATTCAGCTTATCTTCTCCAGGGATACATCAGCAAGTGGTAACATGGGGCCCCTGGGTGGCTCAATCATTAAGCGTCCGCGTTTGGCTTGGGTCATGATCCCAGGGTCCTGGGATTGAGCCCTGTGTTGGGCTCCTTACTCAGCAGGAAGCCTGATTCTACCTCTCCCACTCTCCCTGCTTGTGTTCCCTCGTTCGCTATCTCTATCAAATAAATGAATAAATAAAAATCTGAAAAAAAAAGAAAAAAGTAGTAATACTAGTCTTTTTCTTACAGAGCTTGGTTTGTGCCTCTGTGTGTGTGTGTATGTGGTTACAGTAACATAGATGTAGGTGAAATAACTACCAAAAAAAGAGAGAAAAGGAAAAGTCCAAAGGAATGAGGGGAACAAAAGTTTCCTCATCTGAGAAAACAGCAGATAAAAGTATAGAAGGACATTCAATCGACTTCTATTTCTTGCCTTTGTGGTGGATACACAGTCATTAATTTTATTAATCTTTGAGATGTACATATATACCTTTTATACATCTAAATTAAAAAACAGAATGAGAGAAAATAGTAGGATTTGAAGGCTAAGGAGCATGAAGTACACTGAAAGAACAATGAGTAATTCTGTTCAGCTGGAACACAGAATGAGATGAAGAATATTGGAAAATAAAGCTGGAAAGCTAAGGCAAGGCCACAGTGTATAAGTATTTGAATCTTAATGGGAAAAACAAAGTCAGTAGAAGTCTGTGAAGCCACTGATTACTTCTGAACAGGAGAGAGAGATAATCGGATTTTGGTTCTAATAAGATGTAAATGTATCTGGTAGAGGCTTACAGGCTGGAGAAAGTCGGCCACTGGCTTCTGTTGGCTGTCTGAAGCTACTGTCCTGATTGAGGTGGGTCAATCTCCATAATGGCAGCTAAGCCACATCCTCAGCATGTCAGTGGAGTCAGGCCCTTCCTGTCTCTCTTCACTTCCTATTCCATTGAAAAACACACCTTCAAGTTATGTAGAAAGATTGTGCTACCTGAATATTCTGACCCAAGGACCAATGGAAAGGTGGTGTGTTGGTGGCAATGCTTACAAGGTATGTTGACAATTTCATGGAAGGCATCAGTAAGTCTTTGCAAATGTGACATAGCAGATAGATATAGGATCTAGGAAGAACACAGGGAGTCTTTTTTTAAAAAATATTTTTAGAAGTCATCGCTTTCCCCAACTGCCCAAAAGACCAGCCTGGCAGTGAGTTGGCTATGATTTTTGCTGTGTACAAACTCAATGAATCTCTTGATATAACATTAAGAGTGACCATCTAATGAACTCCTTAATGTATCACATGCTTGGCACATGCTATCTTACTGTGTCTGCTTTTCACAATGAGCTCATGACCAGGTAAAGCCTCACATAGCTTTTCAGGAGTTAAACCCCTTCTGCCTACAAAGATCATGCTTTTTCTACTACGCAATGTGACAACAAGAGGTTTTTTTCTGTCTACTTACCATTTTCAGCCATAGCCTCCTCACGTCATGAAATTCTGGGGAGCTCAGAGATAAGCTAACCTCTTACACCATGTAGCAAGCCTCTTTACAGCATCACCCACTGCTTGCGATTTATTGGTGATGCCAGGCAGCTTTGACAAAAATTTCATTGTTGAAGTATGCTCTACCCTCCTGTAAGTTTACTACTGGTCTTTGTTCCGTGCTCAAGAACAAGTCAGAGCAGGTTTGCCTATTTTCCTTGTGATGTCCTTCAGATATTTGAACGCAACCATCTTCATTTTGCTTGGGCATCCCTCTTTCATGCTCAAGACCCCTGTTTTCTCAGAATGCACATCCTCTGGATGTCCTCTTACTTGTCAAGGACCCTCTAAATATGTCAAAGAATGGACCACAGTACTAGCCATAGACTACCATGAATTGCTAATTAACTCCTCATGCATGTATGCTGTCCTGCATGGATTATGGAAGACAGTGAGCATGACTCATTGCTCTTTTTATCCCCAGTAGACAGGTCTTGCAAATAGAAGGTGCTTGATGGTGTTTTCTGATCCCTGGACTCATTTGTTCAGTAATATTGTTATCACTCCTTGGGGTCCTTCATATGCTCTTAATTATCTAAAGAACTAGCTTCAGGAATTGAGAACCGCATGGTAGGGCCGCTCCGCACAAGCCACATGCATCTTGGGACCACTTGGGGCCAATGACAAATGTGACAAGGTCTATGAAATACTTGTCAATAAGGCACATAAAACTATTTTATGTCGGTGTTCATTGTACTTCAATGATAATCTATCTGAAACACAAGTCAGAATCAAATCCCTCTTGTACTAGTTATCTATTGCTACACAACAAATTATTCAAAAATTTAGTGGCTGAAAACACTAATTACTATTTTTCTGGGTATCCCTCACAGTTTCCGTGTGTTAAGAATTCAGGTGTGGCTTGGATGAGCAGCTCTGACTCAAGGTCCCTCCTGAAGTTACATCAGACGTCAACCTCAGTTCTGTCACCTGAAAGCTTAACTGGGGTTGGAAAATTTTATTCCAAGCACCTCCTTACATGGCTAGGAAGTGGTGATGGCAGTTGGTAGAAGGCCTCAGTTCCTCTCCACAGAGCTGCATATCTTCACAGCCATCCCCCAGAGCAAGGGATCCAAGAGACCAAAACATAAGTTGCAATGTGCCTTTTTAACAGAGCTGTAAAAGTCACAGACTTCTACCAGCTGTGTTTTATTGGTCATAGGGATCACCCCTGATTCAAAGTAGAAGAGGTTACTAAAAGGGTTACAAGGATCAATGGAGATCTTGCTGGAGGCTTTCCTGGGTATTTTGTATGCAGAGCTTGACTCTAATTCCCATTCTGAGGCAGTGTACTATCTTTACCCAGAGACATGATTGCCCAGCCAAGGGCTTAGTTAGAAGAAGCCAAGACACTTGAATTAGTGAGGTTTTGTGACCCTAATAAGACCCATCCAGAAGTCTACAGTTTACTCATTTATTTCACTAAATATCTATTGAGCATTTACTATACGCTTTGTACATTTCTGGATGCTTAGAATATATCAGTGAGTAAGACTAAACAACAGGCAAGTATATTTTTCATCATCTGTCTTCTTTCTAGACTTTGAAAATGAGAGATTAACATCTTCTCATTTCTGGGCTTCTTGGAGCTCATTCTGTTAATTCTAGAATCTGGCCTTCATACATGTAAAGCCAAAACAATAACAGCAACCATTACTATTGTATAAATAACATTTGAAGGACATTTACTATGTGCCAGATGCATGGTAAGCAGTTTTCATTTATTATATCATTTGATACTCTTAACAGTTTAATGAAGTAAGTACTTTTGTCATCAGCATTTTTTTTTTCCCCCAAATGAGTAACATGAGGCTTAGGTAAGTAACTTGTCCAAAGTCATACAGTTAGTGAGTATAAGGTCTCAGACTCTAAACCTTCAATCATATTGCAACAAAATCTGTGTTCTAAAGTTGATGAATCATCCCCTAGCAGATGCTGAAACTCAAATGCCTCTAGAGGCTAGGTAAGTGATGTAAGGGGAAAGAGCTAATGAGACAATAGGGAATAGTGAGGACAATGGTGAGCTATCAACTCATGTCTGTCTCAAGACAATAAAGTTCACATTTTTTTTTTCAAATACTTCATTAGCCAAATAAAATATGTGTCAGGGCCACATTCAGCTAGCAAGACCCAGGTTCAAAATTTAGGTATCATATCTTAAATTCGATTAATGTCTCAACTATAAGAATCTTAAAAAATCTGGTACAACTTGGTTTTCATCCAAAGTCTATATTTTAAAATATTGGCTTCTCATGGTGAATGAGACAGTGGAGAATAGAAAATGACTAAGACTTCATTCTTCATTTGTTCATTTAATAAATATTTGAGAGGCTTCTATATGCTAAGCTCTGAGATTAAAACAGTTAATATAACAGATGCCATTCCTGCCTTCTTGAAACCTAGATCTAGTCAGAAGTTTTACATTCATACCCGAGAGGATACACAATGTTCCTCAAGCTTATTTTAATTTGCAAGACTCAAGTGTTCCAAGGAAAAAACTTTGGGAAGTACTTTACCTTAAACCAGAAGATGCAAAATGACAGCCCAGTAGCTGAGCAGACATGCTTGACTGGCTAGCATAGTGATTTAAAGCTTTTGGAAATGTCTTCTGAAAGGGCCTGCTTTCTGCTATTGGCCATAGACTTTACCTTTATCTATTGGAAACCACCTGTCCTGCTTCAAACATTTATATTGCCTAATGGCTCATGAATGCATTTGCATTAACAGTTTCTTTTCAAAACACAGAATCCCTACTGCTCTGAAATCCTCTTGGCATCTTGGGGAAAAAGAAGAATGAAGACTAGCGATTCCAGGTAGAGATAAAGTCTAGGCAACTCTGTGGAATAGTAGAAAGCAGAGATGCTGTCATGGGAAAATGACTTGGGAGACAAACATACAGGCAATAAAAAGAGACCAAGCTACCCTGGGGTGAAGTAGAAATGGAATCTTCAAGGATAAGAATGCCAAATAAATTATAGAACTTCCAGTGAAATTTGGATTTCAGTTAAATAGTGGCTATTTTTTAGCATAAATATGTTCCAAGTATTACATAGGACACACTTATATTAAGAAATTATTTACTGTTTATCTGAAATTCAAATTTAACTGGGTGTTATGCATTTTTATTTGCCAAACCTGGTAATTACTCAGGAGAAAACCAGCCAGTGGCTTGGTGACAATTTGTGAGTTTTCCTTTTTTAATAATGAAGGAAAGAAACTAGTGGCCATCTCCTACCTTTAGACTCCACACAGAGATCTACTTCTGATTGTAAAGACTATGGGATACTGCAACTATCAGGAATGCAGGGAGGCTGAAATCTAACTATAGAATCATTGGTTTGGGCCCGGTAGGAAAACCATGTAGTGCCATTCCCTGGTGAAATACTACAGGAATGGCACAAGTAATGACTTGGTTATAACCAGATTAAAAAAAAAAAAATCACTGTACCAGGGGTTGGAGATAAGCCCCTGGTCTTGTATCTTACTTCTAGACAAAGAGGAGAAATATGTTGTGCTACAGAACACCAGTCCAAATCCTGACCAAAAGTCACAGGAAGGAAATAGTCAACTAGCTTCTCTTCAACATCACCAAGTATTTGCTGTGCTTTCTTCTAGATACTTGAAAAGAAGAGAAAGCTTTTTGTTCATTATTTTTACTATAAAAGAATATCCAATTCCACAAAAATATGCATCTTCAAAAACACAGCCTTGGTCATTTCTCAAGTAAGGTTTTCTCCCCATTAGAATGAGGATCACTGGTATACTTTAAAATTGAGTTAAAATTATTTTAAGAGAATTCTCATTATGGTGATCCATCATCCTCAAGGACTTTCCTAAACAAAAGGGAGTATCACTGTACAAAGCTTTCTTCCCTGGACACAGTGACATGCAAGCTGCAATAGTTTTTAAAAATCAGACTTTCACCTTAGGAAATTCCAACAGGAAGGAACAAAGGTTATGGAGAGTTTCCAGGACTAATTTTCTCATTTCTTATCCAGACAGAGGAAATGCATGGGACACAGGGGGCTGCGTATCTTTGATTTCCTTTCTTTACTGATTGCTTTTGTCCTGAAACTCATCTATACTCTTACATGGATGAGCTTGGGGGACACAGGGAAGTGTGTATGTGTGTGTGTGTGTGTGTGTGTGTGTGCGTGCATATATGAATGTATGATAAATGCATTTGGTTTTGCCACCTTGTATAATATGGACATTTCTTACTTTGTGCTCCAGTTCTTTTGGGTTTTAGGGAAAAACAAATATAAATATTCTCATACTTGGATCTTGTGATGGTTAATTTTATGTATCAACTTTGCAGGGCCACAGAAGCCAGATATTTGGTCAAACACCAGTCTGGAGGTCACTATGAAGATTTTTTTTTTAGATGATATTAACATTTAAATCAATAGACCTTGAGTAAAGCAGATTACCCTCTACATGTGAGTGGGCCTTGTCCAATCAGTTGAAGACCTTAAAAGAAACAGATTGAGGTCCCCTGAGCTACATCCTCATGTCTTCCCTGGATCTCTACCCACTGGTCTCCCCTTCAGATTTCAGACTTGCCAGCTTCAATAATCATGTGAGCCAATCCTTAAAATAAATCTCTTTACACACACACACACACACACACACACACACATACACACACACACACACACACATATAGGTCTTTTCCCATAATTTTATCAAGTAAGATGGCCAAATTATATTTTACATTATGAAATCAGTTCCTGAAATCCTTCTGGAATTTTCTCTGAGTTCTATATGGATTTCTAGGCTCTCTGTCTTGACATAAAGAATGCATGAAGACACCCATCATTACCCCCAGCCTTGGCCAGAGATCTCAAGTAGTTGAATGGACCCCCCTCCCTCCTTCCCTTTGCTACTTCACTCAGAAAGGGTAAATTTACCTATAAAAATGTCTTCTCCCCCACAGCCTAGAGCTTGGACTTTAGTTTCAGAGACAGGACAGGGAGTTTATTTGAAAAGCCAGCCAAGAGGCAAATGCTGCTACTCTCACTGTATGTGTGAAATTTTTGCACAGCTGCAGGCTTCAAGGAGCCTCAGTGTGAGAGAGAACAGCAGTGGGCTAGATCCCAGGCTCCCCAGAAACTTCAGGGACATGAATCGGAATTCAGCTCTCAGTGCTGAATAGAAGACCACCACAAGGACCATAAAGGCAAGCCAAAGGATGAATGGAAGTCTGTGACCAGGCCTCCTCTGATGACGTCGCTGTTACCCAGATGGCATTAAACAGTTACGCTTGGCTTCAAGGGAACACTGAATCACGTGTGCCCCGTGTGTATTAAAAATCTACCGGTGAGGTTAGCTCAAACGTTCACATTCTGCTTTCCTATGCATGGGTATCAAAGTTAGCATAGGCCCCTCGACACCATAATCCATTATCAAAAACTGAAAGCAGCTGGTTGGATTTCTAAACTTTCTACACAGAGAAACCCATCTGGTCCCAGTTTGCTGTAAAGAAATCAGTTTCCTTCTTTCTCATTGCCCAGCTACAGAAAGCACTTGGAGCAGCCTGGTTCCCCAAATTAAAGGGCCATCATGCTGGTCTTAAGGCTTCATTCATGCTGAGGAATTTGCAGCCCATACTCACTAAAACCCTACCTCCAGCTTTGGGGCCCCAGCCAACTGAAACCCCTCCAGTTCAGAATGAGGACACTGAGAATTAGCAAAACAGCTCTAGCTCCTCACTGGAATCTCTGCGCAGATCATGTGTATGAGGAGGGAAAAAAAAAAAATCATTTGTAATGGATTGTCTCGGAACCAATTTTTAGGATTGTGCAAAGTTGAATATCGACTAACTTTCTGTTAATTTCAAAGGCAAGGCTCAGCCATAATTTATCCCTTTGATTCCACTGACCATCAGCAGTTGTGGCCATTTTCTGCCTGGCTGTGGAGAACAGTTAAATGATGGTGTCCTTACCCCCCTTTGACTTTCCTTCCAGCCTGTTTCAGCAGTCTCACCCAGGTACTTCCTGTCTCCCCAGCTCCACTGTCTGGCACTTATTTCAGACAAGTCAATATGTTTAAATTATATCTGAACTCAAGGTAATTAATCATAAAGCTTTATGCTTTGTAATGTGTTTTTTTTTTTTTTTAACTTCTGGTTGGCATTCCACTGAATCAAAATTAAAAAGAAAAAGCTATCTGCTATCTGTGTTACATTGTGAATATCATGTAAATGCTTGGGCTGGAAATCCTTTCTGGACAAGTTTACACAAGGAGCACAAAGGATGGATCCAAATAAGAGGGTCAGGATGGCATTTTGGGTAATGTCAAGCAGGTCATAGGAAAGACCCATATGAGCCAGCTGGATTCCTGTGTAGAGAAAGCTCATTTGAAAAACATAAGTCAGGTGATGAGTTGTCTCTTTAATGCATTTTGCAAACGTAGCAAAGGCTTTGAAGCTTACTGCATAAGTATGCCACAGAACTGTACTGGATACATGTTACTGAAGATCGATAGGTGGTTGCTTCAAATGAATTGTGGTCTCCTCCACTTTTAAGGGGGAGGTCCTCACAGCACATAACCTTAGTATTCAGTTTCATCATTCATATCCAGTCTAAGGCTTGTATGCACAGGATATAACATTCCCAACTGATTGTCTTGAGCCATTCAGGCTGCCATTCCCCAGTGAAGAATTCCCCGTCTAGTAAGTGGGTAAGGATTACCATCCAAAACGCTACAGAAAGGATGTGGAAATGGCAAAGTTAAGGTTCAGAAAACTGGAGGTGAAGACTCATTTAGAGATATAGCCTTCCAAAACACATGGCTAATTTATACACATTTCAAAATTTATAAAAGTGATATACACTGCTTTATCGGTCAAGATTGAGTGTTGGAAACAGATACTCTAGGTATTTTAAGCAGGAAGAGACTTAACACAGGGAATCAGATGCTTTCAAAATTACTGGATGAGCTAAAGGAGGAGGTTCAGGACCAGGTCTTCTAGAATGACTCTCAGAACTATCTAATAGATACACGAGGGGAATGATGAAAAACAAAAGTGATGATGGCAAGGCAGTAATTTGTCTCTTTCTGAAGCATCTCAAAGCAAAATTAGTCTTACTAGTCTAACTAGCATTTTCATGTAATGTAGGCCTTGATATAAGAATAACAACAAAAACAAGCACCAACAAAACAAAATATTCTCAGCTGAAGACCCCATGCACACCCTCCAAGACCCATTTTTTTTTCTAAGTTTCTTGCTATTCAGAGATTGGCATTCTAAGATACATACACAACTAAAACTAAAATAATTCATTTGATGTCAAAGACAGACATCACAGGGAGACTAGCATGTATGTATTTATCTGGGAAAATTCCCAAGGACAGCAAGTTTAAAATGGACAGCTGTCTATAATTTAATCACAACACTGTAGTGAGAATTAGTGAGCAAGCGTTGGTTTATCTCAGCAAACATATTTGCTTCTTGATCAATTTTAAGGCATGAGAGAGTATAAAAAGCATTTTAGTGTAAATGTGGGCAAAGTATCACCTATGCCTACTTCTGTCAATAAAGTTTTATTGGAACACAGCTACATGTATTTGTTTACTAGCTGTCAATGGCTGCTTTAGCAAGGCACTGGCAGAGCTGAAGAGAGAAGACAGAGATAGGAACAAACCACAAAACCTAAAATATCTACCATCTGACCCTTTCAGAGAAAAGCTCCCTAACCTCTAGTTTAGGGTAGCGGGAACCATGTGTAAGATTCACAGATGCCAATTCTCCATATCAATACAGATTGCCACAAACTAGTCACTGTCTTACCATTCAAATATTGAGTCACAATGGAGAATCATGTTTTCTACAAGAAAAAGGTATTGGGTATTTTCTTATCTGACAACACAGACCTACTTTTCTGTTATTTCTGACTGAGCAGGAAGCTCTTAAAAATACTGTCTAGCAAAGGAAAGTAGTTTTGCAAAGGTTCTAGATTAGAAAGCAGGAAGCTTTCTAGATCAGAGCTGTCCAGGAGACTTTTCTGCATTGACAGAAAGGTCTGATATCTGTAAGAAAGGTCTGATGTCTGTCCTGTACACTTGAACTGAACTGTAAAGTACATTTGATTTTAATTAATTTTAATTTAAATTGTTATATCTTTCTAATGGCTACCATAGTGGATAGCGCAGTTTTAAATCATAACCAGTATGCTCCTGGTTGTCAATCATTAACACCTTAAAAAAGATAAAAGATTTCAGTGTTACTGATAAGGATATAAACAGACTCACAAATCTGTAAGGAACTCAAAAGTATTTTTAAAAAAGGCATCTGGGGGCGCCTGGGTGGCTCAGTGGGTTAATCCTCTGCCTTCGGCTCAGGTCATGATCTCAGGGTCCTGGGATAGAGCCCCACATCGGGCTCTCTGCACAGCAGGGAGTCTGCTTCCCCCTCTCTCTCTGCCTGCCTCTCTGCCTACTTGTGATCTCTCTCTCTGTTACATGAAGAAATAAAAAATCTTAAAAAAAAAAAAAGGCATCTGAATCTTATATAAACAGCACACAGAAAATACCCTCTTATTAGCAGCACATAAAATCGCATTGTGAAGGCAGTGAAATCTGGTAGAATATAAGGCCTGAGTGTTGAAAACATTCTCACCTTTTTGGAGACTGATTTCTAGGACTATGAATCTCCTTTTGCATGAACTAGAGTTCAAGCCTTAATTTAGTTCATAAAGAAATATTTTAAATCATTTATCAGTTCTAAATATTCATATTTACCACCCACATTTTCTTTTGGCTTATATCATATTAATTAGTTAGGTTTGGTTTTTCCCATTAATTTAAATGCTGTTCATTGTTATTTGGATAGTCAATAATTTGGGAAGCTACATCAAATTTTTCACCACTGACCACTGACCTAACAGAAAAGTCATTTCTGAATTTGAACAGATGTTTCATTTCTATTGTTCTCTATTGTATCTTTCTGGATATGAAAAAAACCCAGACTGGATATTCCTAATACCCCCACTCAAGACCAACTCAAAGGAATACAAGGAACGACAACTCAGCTGCCAACTTGTCCCAGACTCACAAGTCTGTCAAATGAACAGGACACAGACTGCATTTCTCCAGCTGGACATCGCCACAAGGACCCCATGTGGTTAGGAATGTTAGCTCAAATCTGAGACTGAGTCAAGGAAAGGAGAAACGGCAGCAGTCTATGTGGTACCTGAGACACCCCATGTGACCACCTGCATCTTCTACTTTTGTCAAACCTCACAGGATATAATTTAAACCAGAGGCATTGAACAATACCATAAAATGCTAAACTGCCATGTTTGGGAAGTAAACGACAAAAAATTGCCCCTGTGGCCTTCAATAAGTTCTGAGGCTCTATCCAATTTTTAAAGTCACTTGTTTCCCATTAAGATTTAAAATCTAAGAAAGGTAAAGAAATTAGTTGGGGTCTCAATGAAGGGACACTGACAAGGTGGGCTCCTCTAAACATGGTAATGCTAAATGATGCAGTTTCTCAAACTTCAGTTGCCAATTATTATAGCATTCTCCTTCTGAAATAAGGACTTAAGGGACTCTCATGCATTTATGTCTAAAAAACAATGGAGAAACCCAGAAAGTTCTAGTAAGTAACAAAAGAAAAGTCCTCAGCAGCAACACTGTCCATAGATGTTAGAACAAGAGATGTCCCTTTCTCTACCACCTCAACTGGAAATCTAAAGGGCACCTACCAAGCCTGTCACTGATAATCCTATTCGGAAAGCAAGCCATGACTTGAAGGCCCTCAAGGCATAGTTTCACACAATAGGAGGTTAGAGCTTTTGTCTCAGGTGTAATGACAACTGTGAAAGTCAAAACCACCACTCCATTCAAGTTCCAATAATAAACAAAATGTATGTGTGATGGATGCAATTTCTGACTGTGACTCTTTCTACATTTGCCACAGTGGTGCAAGTTTCCAGAAGTATCATGGCTGGAATTTTGGTCTAAACTGATCAGTCATGGTCCCCAAAGTCAGTGTAATCAGAGTAACCAACACCCCTGTGTTTCTGCCAATTACGCTACTGTGTAGACAAACCATGGATGATAACATTGGCTTAGTTGGAATTGAAATAGTCTCCCAAGGGCTATATTGCCACAGGCAAAAGGGCTTGTAATTCTGATCAAGGCAGAGATGCCTGCTAAATTCCTATGCTACTGTATCTGAACGTGTTTCCCCTGGACTCTCACCCAGGAAAAGACCTTCAGTGAAGGCAACTATGGTATAAAAAAGGAGCACTTGAGGTCAGAGGGCCCAAAACTCACAAGTCTCTCAATCTCTCTGAGCCTTAGTTTCCTTCTTATAAAAAGCTACCTTACAAGTAGTTTTAAAAACCAAACAAGATAGCATAAATGTTCCTATTACATGGTGAGCAATTAAAAAATGCCAACTATAAATTGCCATAGCTTTATGACTGAATTGGAAGTAACTATATGATTTCAACCAAAAATGTATACCAAAACTAATTATTTTTAGTATCTCCACTGCCTGAAGGTATAATTTCCAAACATCAACCATTTCATAAGCGCTAGAAGCAATATTCACTCTGGTTGCCCAATCTTAAAATGTATGTGTAAAGTCAGACTTACTACTTATAGCAATGAGGCTTGTCCCTATAGCTCACTAAAAATATTTCTTGCTGTTGTGGCCATAACTCCATTTTCCCCAAAGGGGCCATGATAAAAAGGAAGTCACTATGTAGCTAAATCAGCCTACAGCTAAAATAGACAAAATCCCCAGGTGAAAATTCAAATCCCAATCTGTTATAGTTACTTCTCCAACCAGCATCACACCCACTTGCCCTCTGTTACGAGTTGAATTGTGTTCCCTCCAAATTCATATGGAGTCCTAACTTCTAATACCTCAGAATGTGACCTTATTTGGAGACAGGGTCTTTACAGAGGTTATCAAGTTAAAATGAGGTCATTAAGGTGGGACTTAAATCAGTATGACTAGTATCTTCATAAAAAGGGGAACTCTGGAGATAGACACAGAGGGAGACACTATGTGAAGATGCAGGCAGAGTTTGGACTGATGCCTCCACAAGCCAAGGAATGCCAGAAAACAACCAGAGGCTAGAGGAGGCATGCAATTCCCCCACAGTCCTAGAAGAAACAAACCCTGTTCACACCTCAGTCATGGTCTCCTAGCCTCAGGAACTTTGTTACAGCAGCCTTAGCAAACTAATACACCCTGGAAGAGTTATCTTCTAGCACAGAGAGATGGGTTTTCCCATAGGAGAGAGGGAATAAAGGGAAAAAAGAGAAAGAATATTTCTTGAATACACATTTTATTTCAGGGGTTTTATACTGTTACTTGTGTCATTTAATAATCATCACATCCCTGATGAAGGACCGCAATGTGAGAAAGGAATCCATCCAAATCCTTGAGGAGAACACAGGCAGCAACCTCTTCGACCTCAGCCGCAGCAACATCTTCCTAGGAACATCACCAAAGGCAAGGGAAGCAAGGGCAAAAATGAACTATTGGGATTTTATCAAGATCAAAAGCTTTTGCACAACAAAGGAAACAGTGAACAAAACCAAAAGACAACTCACAGAATGGGAGAAGATATTTGCAAATGACATATCAGATAAAGGGCTAGTGTCCAAAATCTATAAAGAACTTAGCAAACTCAACACCCAAAGAACAAATAATCCAATCAAGAAATGGGCAGAAGACATGAACAGATATTTCTGCACAGAAGACATCCAGATGGCCAACAGACATATGAAAAAGTGCTCCATATCACTCGGCATCAGGGAAATACAAATCAAAACCACAATGAGATATCACCTTACACCAGTCAGAATGGCTAAAATTAACAAATCAGGAAATGACAGATGCTGGCGAGGATGCGGAGAAAGGGGAACCCTCCTACACTGTTGGTGGGAATGCAAGCTGGTGCAACCCACTCTGGAAAACAGCATGGAGGTTCCTCAAAATGTTGAAAATAGAACTACTCCATGACCCAGCAATTGCACTACTGGGTATTTACCCTAAAGATACAAATGTAGTGATCCAAAGGGGCACGTGCAACCAAATGTTTATAGCAGCAATGTCTACAATAGCCAAACTATGGAAAGAACCTAGATGTCCATCAACAGATGAATGGATAAAGAAGAAGTGGTATATATACACAATGGAATATTATGCAGCCATCAAAAGAAATGAAATCTTGCCATTTGCGATGATGTGGATGGAACTAGAGGGTATCATGCTTAGCGAAATAAGTCAATCGGAGAAAGACAACTATCATATGATCTCCCTGATATGAGGAAGTAGAGATGCAACATGGGGGTGTTAAGGGGGTAGGAGAAGAATAAATGAAACAAGATGGGATTGGGAGGGAGATAAACCATAAGTGACTCTTAATCTCACAAAACAAACTGAGGGTTGCTGGGGGGAGGGGGGTAGGGAGAGGGTGACTGGGTTATGGACATTGGGGAGGGTATGTGCTATGGTGAGTGCTGTGAAGTGTGTAAGACTGATGATTCACAGACCTGTACCCCTGGGGATAAAAATACATTATATGTTTATTTTAAAAATAAATAAATAAATAAATAATCATCACATCCCTGGACAGTAGGTGTTCTCCATCTTGCAGATGAGGAGACTGAAGTTCAGAGAATTAAAATAACTTCACCAACAACTTATAGGCAGAAAGAGCAACACTAAGGTATGGACCCGTATCTGGCTCTGAAGACTCATGCTGTCCCCTCTTCCTTACTTTGCCATCTAACCCCTGAAATGGGGGTCTTGTGTCATCTCTGGACATTTCAGAATTCCTGCTCTCTTGTACTGTCCTAATTGAAATTCAGTTTCTTGAGCGAACTGCTCCTTACATTTATATTACCTGGAAACTAAACCAACCACAAAGAGAAGGAATGTTCAAAATTTGACATTATTTTCTTGTTGCATAATCATTTTTCAGTCAGCTCAACTGTAATCAGATATTTCTTTCTCAAAAAAAAAAAAAAAAAAAAGCAAGACTGAAAGCAAGCGCTTTCTAACTTTCCTCAGAGTTTGAGATGCAGAAAATGAGGTTGTCAGTGTGATGGTAAAATGGCTAAACCATGCAAGAAGAGTTGATATCTAGTTTCTGATTGGCTGGAGTAGCATAATACAATCTCGGGATCTTTTATATTAAACCAGTATATCAGAATTCGCCCAGCCCTCTGCTCAGAATTTACGTACATTTTGTACTGACCATCCAGAGAAACATGTTTACTATGTTCCTGCTCTCACTCTTATGTGGCAACTTTTGGGGCCTGGGGGTGTTGGAGAGGGAAAGTTACTTTTATTTCTCATACATATAAAGTTTCTATGGAGATCTGTTAGAAGCCAATCTAGAAAGAACATAAGACATGACAACTCCTTTCTACCATCTGCAGTTTGTGCAACTTTGGCTACATGGCCCAACACCAGTTTTTCTCAGGAAGGAAAACATGGAAGAATAAGATAGCTACAAAGATACCTGTCCTCAATTCTTGTATTAGCTTCAAAGTGATGGTGCTCTACCGGGAAACTGCGTGGAAAATGAAGTGGGACTGCAAAGTGGTTCAGAACAGGGCACTGGAGTCAAAAGTGAATTCAGATCCCAGTTTTTCTTTATAATATGTAGGGAATTTAATCTCATCAAGGTTTATCTGCCTTATCTTAAAAAATAAAAAAGAGGGGCGCCTGGGTGCCTCAGTTGGTTGAGCAACTGCCTTCGGCTCAGGTCATGATCTCAGGGTCCTGGGATCGAGCCCCTCATCGGGCTCTCTGTTCAGCAGGGAGCCTGCTTCCCCCTCTCTCGTCTGCCTGTCTCTCTGCCTACTTGTGATCTCTCCCTGTCTGTCAAATAAATAAATAAAATCTTAGAAAAAAAAGATTAAAAAATAAAAAAGAAATCACACAAAAGGTAAGTATTCTCAATTCAAACTCCATAGGGCTGGGAAAAAGATTAAATGACATGGTCTGCATAAAGGGCATAGCATACTGTAGATGCTCAAAAATGGCAGCTCTTATAATGCTAAGGTTAGAGAGTATGTTCCTTGGCCTCCACCCTGGCCTGAGCCAGGGTGCACTAGCCACTTTCCTTCTCTGTGCTGCATGTTCTAACTGTATGGTGAGGCTGACACCTCCCTCACTTGCTTAAACCATGCTCACTGCTGCATGCTACACTTGAGAAGGAATCCCTGGGCTAATGTCTGCCTTTATGATTTCTTTTCTGGGCAAGTTAGGCAGCAGCGCATCATTGCGCATGCTGGAGCCCTGCTGGCAAGGACTGCAGCATACAAAAGGAGGCACACAAGCTAGAGCTGGACTCCAGCCCTTCCAATACTCAAAGGCAGCAGCTGTGCTCAACCCTTCACTCTGGCTGCTCAGTTTACTTGAAGCTAACCATTGCAAAGTATGTCAAAGCATTCAGAAATACCTCTTCCCTCTACACCCTACACTACTCCTACCCCCACCAACCTGCCAGCTTACAAGGGTCAAAGTACTACCACCCACCAAGAGAGACCAAAATGAGAAATGTGAGGGGTGAGGGGTGGGTTGTTAATCTGGGGCTACAAAGCAACCATTGGGAGACATCTGAAATGAAGCTCACATCTCAGACCGGGAGGCTGGAGCAGGACCTTTAGGGAGTTACTGAAACTACAAACAAATTACTCCTAGGCATGCCCTTCTAGCCCTGAGAAGACTTCCTTAAGCCCTAGCTACACTTGGACCCGCCTCAGCTTCCTACGTCTGTAAGGAACTTTAGGGATTTAGGTCTGGAGGCCACCATCCTGAGCCTTACCAAGGATGAGTGTGAGTCTGAGAAGCATAGAAAGAAGGGGATGTTCATCAGATACACTGAACAGATGCCATTCAGACAGCCAACAAAACAAAGAAAATAATCATGATGACCCAATCTGAATGGCATGATTTAATTTCTAGATTGAGATGATAAAAAAAATTTACCAAATATCTAATGTCTAAGCATTCATTTATCTGTTCAACAAATATTTTTCATGTACTTAAAATACATCAAGCCCTGCTCTGGCCACTGGACATACAAAGAGGTATGATACAGATATGTCCTTCACCCCATAAAAAGACTATAATCTAGGAGATAAGAGAGACAAATGGAATGCTAGGGAAGTCAAAGGTAACACATATTATTTATTTGGTTTTCCCAAGAGGGATTTCTCAGTGATGGTCCCAGAGCAAGAACTTAATAAATGACAAATAAATGAGTGAAACTAATATTTATTGAGTGTACACTATGCACCAGGCACTGCTGGAAGTAAATGCATTACCTCATTTTATACATGTGATATAGTTAATGAATTGATACACATAAATATATGCAATCCATCCATTTACTAAATGAACACATAGTGTACATTCAGCCCCCAGAATTTCTATCCTGAGTGAATCTGAAGAAAGAACAAGAATAAACAATAATGGCAGACAAACTTCGGGTTAGGCATCAAGAAAATTATATAAACGTGGAAGGAAAATGATTTTTGCCATAGCCATAAGAAAAGCTGAATCAAATTCTAGCTTCACCTCATAGCTGGGTGATCTTATGCAAGTAGTTCATAACCTCTCAAGCTTTGAGTGTCTAATCTATAAAAGAGATTTAATACACCCACTTCATGTTGCCCTTGTGAGGGTAATGTCCATCAGATTCTATATGAGAAAGTGCCCCTGAACTGGGAGGCACCCTCAAAACAGTAGTTGTTATGAATTTAGGACTTATTAAGAGGCAACAGAGCATAGCAGGAAGTCAAACTTAGAATCAAAGTCCCTAGTTCTAAATCTGGGCTCCATTAGTTGATTGAAATATATAAACAGAGGGATTAATTAAGATGATGTGGGTTAAGAGAGCTACTGTTGTAAAAGAGGAGAGGGTAAAGAAACCAAGCCCTTCTTGGGGAATGAGTCACCAAAGGCTTTCAAAGTCTCTGGATAATCTTTCTGAGCTAGTTTAAATGGACCGAAAGAACTGGGTGAACTCCCAGGTCCCTATTCTCCTGGGAGCCTGTGATCATCTCACATGGGTATGAGAATCATGTGACTGACTCTGCCTGCCTCAAGATCTACGAGACCCATATGGGTTTGGATTCCTGGGATTACCTGTGGCTAACAGAGAAATTATTGCTAGTCAAGGAAGAGTGTCAGGGCAAGAGGGAAGGTAGGCAGGAGTGGCCCTTCATTCCAGAACCAGGGCATCTGCAGGTCCAGGGCAGGAACTGGGGTAATCCTCTCAAAGAAACAACTAGCCATCTGCCTGACAATGTCTAACTATTTGGGAGAAATTTAACAAAATGTTTCAACTTTTAGCACAAATTATTTTCCTTGAATAAATCTGCACAAGCCATAGGCATGGTGGATTAAAAGATAATACCGACAGCATTTTATAGACTGTAAAATAAATTGAGACAAATTTCATGTATATTAGTTATTTCTAAGTTTTTACAAAGTAAATATGAGTCCATAAAGCCTCAAACACCTGAGTTAATTAGATGTATTTGACCCTTCACTTTGAATGCATGTGTTCCAAGGGAACTGTGGTACATCTGTGGTTGATTGGTTTAAAAATAATTCATAAGACCCTGGTTCTGAAAGAGTTAACAATGTCAAGACTCATCTCTTTAGAATCTCAGCTGCTTTTGCAAGTAGTCTTGACCCCACAAGAATTTCAAGTTTTGGGTTCAAAATTTTAAACTTGTGAAGTTACAAACTTGGCAAAACCTGTTCTGCCTTTGCTATAAACAGAACACATGCTATTTTGAAACATAAATCCACACAGCTTAATTTATGACTCCTTAGGTTAAATGCTAGAGAAGTTACAACAAACAGGAAAATAGGTGTAGCAACTAATTATTTGATTTTCCCTTGGAAAATTGTAAAGGGACCCATCTGCCTAATGTCTTGGAAAGCTTTTTTCTACCTCCCCCTTCCTTTTCCAGTGGAGAAGAGGCAAGAGCGTCTATGAGCTCTGGTCTTACTGTCCTGGTCAGGTAAGAAAAGTCTTGGGATCACTGTAATGAATAACCTGAGGTTGACCTTCAGACAATGCATGCTAAAATTAAGATCAAAACAAAACTACAGAAGTTCCAAGATACTTCTGTATGCTACGTGGCCCTTTGTTGCTCATACTGATGCACCACATTCCAAATTTTATCTAATCAACTGACATTTTAAGGAGTGGCTAATTCAACAAGAATAATAAGGTGGTGACAGTTTAGTCGTTTCCCCCTTCATAAAAACACTGTCTTCTATTTGGTCTCCACTCAGGTCAAGACATTTTGCTAATTAACTAGTCATTAAAAAGATATTTTTATACCCAGCCTGTAATACTATACTCTTCAGTGATTATGATAGCTCCCAACAGAATTCCAGACTTGGAAATGAAGGCTGGGAAGCTGAACTGCAATTATGATACTTCAAATAATTCCACAAAAGTAGACCCACTGTTAAATAATTTATGCTCTTTGATCTTGTCACAGATCTACTGAAATCTTCACATCATTCAACCTAAATATTTTCAAACAGAAAAGGAATGGTTACTTTCCTTTCTACCACCCACTCACCCAGGCTAAAGACAGAGAAAGTTTCCAGATGTTTGTTTTATGGAGAGGTCGGACCCCAAGAGGGGCATTTCTGCCAGCCTTAAGGAACCTGCCAGAATCAAACACTTTGCCTGGCATTTGACTCTGCTTGTCCAATTGGAGTATCTCTAAAAATAGAACTGGGAGGAATTGTGAAAATAAGTAACTTGATTACATTTATCTGAATTTTTGCAAGAACTACACTAGACCTGTGGCTCTCAAACTTCAGCATGCATCAGAATCACCTGCAGGGCTTGTGAAAGCACAGTGGCTCCAGCCCTAGAGTTTCTGATTCACGAGGTCTGGAGGAGGGCCCAGGAGTTCGCTGTTCTTTCTTCTTTTCCTTTCTTTCTTTCTCTTTCTTTTCCTTCCTTCCTTTCTCTTTCTTTCTATTTCTTTCTTTCTTTCCTTCCTTCCTTCTTTCTCTTCTTTCTCTCTCTCTTTCTTTTTTTGATATTTTATTTTTAAGTAATCTCCACACCCAACAATGGGCTCAAATGTACAACCCCAAGATCAAGAATCTCATGCTCCACTGAATGAGCCAGCCAGGTGCCCTAAGAATTTGCCTTCCCAAAGAGTTCTTGGGTGGTATTGATATTGCTGGTCCTGGCACTGCATTTAGAGACCCCATGAACTAAGTCTCTAAATGCAGTTAAATTATGACCTAAAGGATGTTGAGTTCTTGGACTCCATCAGAGCTATCATGGGAAATAAGTGTGAGAGAAAAAGGGACCAGCCTAGGTCTCTCCAAGGCCAGATCTAGAGCTCATTTTAAGGAAGAAATTCCCTGTTAGAGGAGCCTTCTATCTTCACAGTGCCCTCAATGCATGACAAGGGGAAGGACAGTGGTCTTAACTGAGAAGGGAAACAACATCTGAGAGAAAAAGCACCAAGTTATTAACATCACCATATTTTTTGGGGGGGGGGGTAAATCTCATTTCACTCGAAGAACAAAAAGGAGGAAAACCCCAGAAATAACAGTCCATGATGTTATGGCTCTTTCTTCTTCTGTGACAATATCTTTTATCTTTAGGCAACTCTCTGTCATGTATTTCAGCCATTTAATGCTTACGAATAAGATGTTTCCAAACTCAGTTCAGGTTGTCTTTACTTGCAAACTTAGACCAGACTTTTTTTTGGTAATTCATATTATAGCTATGGCTGAGGCTGCATGGAATCTGATTGCTAAATTTGCTTTCTTTAAAAAAAAAAAAATGGTGGGAAGAGGCTGGAGGCTAAAGAGATTATCAGGATATTATTTAGCATTAGAAACAAAGAAAGCTCAAACCACATGAAATTTCACAAGCTCTCTGTTGATTTGTTTATAAAGTCTGCACTAGGAAATCCTTGAGAAGGGTTAGGTGTCACTGTTCCCTGACAATCCCCCTTAGTAATTATCCCCATTTTCGCCTCAGGGATCTAAAGGTCTGTTATTAAAGCAGGTAGGTTATTTTGCAATCGTTTTCCAGATAACTGCAGTTGAGTGTATCTGGACAAGCAATAAAAGAATATCTATCAAAACAGAAAATGTTCAAAGCTATTGGAAGGAATACCACAATTGTTCATATGTAAACATTCTTTAAAGGTAGCCTTTGCACAGGGTGGAGGAGAAAAGGTATCTGAATTGGTTTTGGCTTGTTTTTATTATGAAGAAAATGTTACATTTTAGCATTTCCCAATAAAAGTAAACTGCAGGGAGACATCCGAAGGCTATGAAGCCAAGTTGGTAATAGCAATAATATCAAATATTTACTGAACACATACTCTGACCTTCACAACTACCCCATGAGGAAGTGCAGGCCTGGAGAGACTGGGTAACAAGCCCAGTGTCATGTGGTAAGTGGCAGGCCTGGCCTCCAGACCTGGGACTTCATCTGTCTGACTCCAAAGCCCATATTAGGCCAGAGAAAAGTACAAAATTTGCAAAATAAAACAATTCGTTTTCTATAAGCAGTGTTGTTGCTATTAGCGGTAAGGTGAGAAGATGCAAATAAAATATTCCTTTGTCCTAGTGTTCTATACACAGGTAGAAACCACAAAACAAGAGCTCCAGTCACTGTGAAGAGCAAATATCAGAGGTCAGCTGCATGGGAGCGATCCGTAGGCCTCAGAGCCCAAGACCTGCCCATTTTCGTTTGCTGCCATTAGAGCAGCCACTGTCTATATTTCTTTGTGCCACTCAAGGTGCTGAAGGAGCCCTGTGCTCTGTGCACTATCTACTCAACATTTGCCTTCCTTGTATCTTACTAAACCTCCTTCCCAGGCCTTGATAACCCATAATGAGAAATCACTCCATTTATTTAAATGCTAAATTCTCCCAGTTCAGTAATTCTGATCATTTTTTAAAAGGTAGAAAATAGAGAAAATAGGGGCTCCTGGGTGGCTCAGTCATTAAGCATCTGCCTTCAGCTCAGGTCAAGAGCCCAGAGTCCTGGGATCAAGCCCCTCATTGGGCTCCCTGCTCGGCGGGGAGCCTGCTTCTCCCTCTCCCACTTCCCCTGTTTGTGTTCCCTCTCCAGCTGTGTCTCTCCCTGTCAGATAAATTTAAAAACCTCTTTAAAATAAATAAGTAAATAAGAAAATAAAAGGCCGAAAATATATTTAGCATATTACAAGTATGCTATACCAGAAGTTCTCAATTGTCTCTCTAAACCTGCCCCCCCCAACCTGTTCCTCACTTCTGTAAATGGCACCTCTTAGCTTCTTGAACCAAGAACATAGGTCATCCTTGTTTCTTCCTTTGTCCCTCTTCCTCTGCATATCTGACCCACTGGCCATTCCAAAACCTGAGTTCCACACTGTGTCTCAATTCCTTCTACTCTTCGCATCTCTACCGCCACCTCCCAACCCAGGCTACTGTCTCCCCTCACCCAGGCAAGCCCAATCACCTCCCACGTGATCTTCAGCAGCCAGGGGCTTTGTTTTCCATCCACTTTCAGAAAGTTTTTTCTTTTAAATTATGTAAACAAGTACATAAAGGGCCTATGGGAGGCTGAAAATAGCCCCCCAAAAGACATCCATGTCTTAACCTTGTGCCTGTAAATGTGACCTAATCGGGAAAAGGGTCCTTGCAGCTGTGGTGAAGTTACAGATCTTCAGGTGAAGAGATGATCCTAGATTTTGTGAGTGGGCACCCTTTCTTAGAAGAGAAAAGGAGAGTCACAAGGCATATACACAAGAGGAAAAGGGAATGTGAGCATGGAAGCAGGCAGAGATGAGAGTGATGCAGACACAAGCTGGGGAATGCAGGTAGCCACTAGAAGCTGGAAGAAGCAAGGAACAGATTCTCTTGCGACAGGCCTGCCAACAGCCTGGGTTTGGACCCATGAAACAGATTTAGGCTTCTGGCCTCCAGACTGTGAGAAAATAAATGTGTGTGGTCTTAAGCTGCCAAGTTTATGGTACTTTGCTACAGCAGTCACAGGAAACTAGTACCTTCACCATCAGTGTAAAGTTCAAAAACTACAGGTAAGGTTTAAGTACCTCTTAACCATCCCCTCTCCTCTGACCCATTCTATTTTGCTCATCTAGGGGACCCCTGGTCATAAGTTTTGGGGTTTTATCAGTGCAGTCCTTTTCCTATGCATTTACATACATGGATATACCAAAGAAAGGTGCTATTTATTTTCATGTTTTAGTGAACCCAAAGTGGTCTCCCAAAATTTATGGATCAGTTTTGCCTACTTTTGGACTTTAAGTAAATGGAATAATGCTGCATATGTTCTTTTGTGACTTTCTTCTTTCACTTAACATTACGTTTTTGAGTTTCATCCATATTATTACTAGCATGGATCTACAGTTTATTTGTTTTCTCTTCTGCAGTGTATTCCATGAACACACCACAACCTCCTTATGCATTTACATCGAAACTGATCTCAGGAAAGGGTAGTTCCATCATAATATTCCCTGCCTAGAGTCCTCCAATGGCTTCTTACTGCAGTTTTAGAACATCAGACTCTTTCTGTGGCCCATCTTTGTCTCCCCATTCATTTTATCCCACTTTCTCTGATTCACAGCCTTTCTTTGGGTTCCTTGAACACATCAAACTCACTCCTACCTTATGGCACTTTCTGTTGCCCATCCCTGGACCACTGCATCCCCAGATGTTTGCATCCCCATCTCCTTTCTATTCAAATTTTCTCAAAGTTCATTTCATCTCCACAGACCCCCTGACCACTTAATCCAAATTAGCCCCATTCACACTCATTCACTCCCATTGCCCTGTCTTCTTTTCCTCCCTGTACCTCTCCCTATCTGCACTTGCCCTGGGCATCTGCTTCCAGGTCTACTGTCTTTGGTTACCCTAAATTGTACCTCTCTGAAGGCACAAACGTTTTTAACCTACCACTCCCATCCCCAACAGGTAGAAAACAGTGTCTAGCATGAAGTGGATGTTCAGCATATATTTGACATATATATGGGCCAGTGAGGGTTGTAATATGGAATGTGAGAAGCTACAAGGGCATTTGTTGAAATGGGGTTTTCATTTTACCTCCTACTGTATGCTTTTCTTTCCCCTCTCCTATATTTTTAAGCAGGGTGGAGAATATGCTCTCAGGGGTGACTAAACCCTTAGACTATTATTAGTGAAGCAGGGGTTGCTGGTTACCACACTAACCAGGCCTCTCCTTAGCCCGAAGGAAAAGATCTACCCAAGCCTGTCTGATAACTTGGACAGGATTCCAAAAGAAGAAGAGACTCTCCCCCAACTAAGTCTGCCTTTGAGAGAACAAAAGACCAGTCTGGTGGATTCAAAAATAAAACAACTCCCCCACCCCAAAAGAATTTGCCTTACATTTAGTTCACAAACTTTCAGAGCCTCTTATTATACTCCATCAATTTGATTCCAAAATTTATCTAGTTTCATTGCAGACACAGAGCATTCATAATTCCTTTTAGATAGTCTGAGTTTTAGATTTTAATTATTTCTTCATTCTCTATACCCAGAAAATACCAACATAGACTGACCAACCAGAGGGCTAACCATTAAATTTTAGGTGTCAACTGGCTGTATGATCTTTAATAGTTTGCTGTATCTCTTTGAGCTTCGTAGATATTTTTGTGAAAATTAAATGCATTAATAACTGTAACATGCTTGGATAACCAAGCTCCAAGCAAGTGTTAGTTTTATGCGTGTGTCATTATTGGGTTGGTATCAGATGGCAGTTGCTCCGCATCTGAAGCTACTGCTAACTCTCAGTGGTCTTTTCTAGAGTTTGTTAAGGAAGCGTGGGGGAAGAGGTAAGTCCTTCAGAGATGTAAAGCTTCATTCATGACCCTGAACAAAATTTTCCATAATTTCACAGACTCTACTTCTACTTAGAAGAAAGCCACAAAGATACTACCTTCTTAATTTTTTTCAAGCTGCCTCTGCTTTAGCACTATTTTACCATATCAAAACATAAGAAATGATACTGTTACCATGACATACAGGATCTACTGCCTTTCCCAGTTGAGCTCACGGTCTCTTCAGGGAAGGGCCCACATGTTATTCTTTTCCTTTCATCGCATGGTACCTAACATGGCAGTCACATACTGGTAGAAATAACCTATCTACCTATTTATTATCTACCAAAGCTTAAAGCTCAGGGCTTCTAGTTCCTGTCCTCCCCACAATGGCTGCACATTAAACATGGGTTTAAGTGGGCACTTGTGAGCTGAGTGCCAGGGTTGACCATCCCACATCCTCCATCCCACAGCAGCCCGCATCCACAGCTGTCCCATTCCTGCATGTTTTAGATCAACCCTGGGAGAGAACTCAGCACTGTTCCTGACTGCTACAAAACTAACACAAAAACCAAAAACCACTTTCACAAAGAACGTGTATGGGTCGGGGACTTCACTGAAGATCCAGAGTGATGAAGGATGGTTATAGCACAGCACTGCAAATCGTGTGTATTTTAGTGTCTGACCGCCATTTCTCTTGCAGTTCTTAGTCTCTCTGTGAATAAATCTCATGTCACATTATATGGCTCTCTTCTCTTCTCCCTATCTTCCTGACCTCTAGCTGCTCAAAAACAAAAAGAGAAAAGAAAAAAAAAAAAGAATTGTTCCATTTTGAAGACCAAGTCTACTCATTACAGTCCCCACCCACAGGCTGTGCTTTGGCCAAACCGAAAGCCTAATGTACATCCTGGAACATTTGCTCCAGGCCTCACGCATTCTGGCCCCCCATCTGAATGGACTACAGGAAGGACACAGTGTCAGTATTCCTGATCTCACTGATGTGAATTACACCACCTTCCTCCATGGGCAGAAGACGCTCAAGTCAGTACTGGCTGTAAATGATAATTTTTCCCTTCTGTTTTTAGAGGACATTTGTCACTGAGGCACAACAGCCTAACCTCTGAAGATGACCAGACAGAGACTTTGGGTTCTCACTTTATTGTGTAATAGTTATATAGAAGCCACTCTAGACCAACCACGTTCTTATAACAAATTGTTACTCAATTATTAGCTCTAGATCATAATTCCATGTTTGAATCATGGACAGACTTTGTCAACCAGATCCTGCAGCCACCTGAAGAAGGCAGCTGCCAGTGAGCCAGGCACTGACATTCTATGCCTCAGGTTCTCATCTGTTAGAGAGAAGGGACTAGATGAGCATGGTAAATCTAGAATTACAAATTATTGTGTGGTATGGAACAGAAAAAGGCTGAGCAGCACTAAGTATGTTTCAGTAAGTGCAGCAAAAATAAAATCATTTCAGGATATCATAAATTAAATATGTTTTATATCTCTATATTTATATTTCCTACATTTGCATAATTTCCTATGAGGAATTTAAATCTACCAAACTAAGAAGACAAAACCAGGGTAAAATGCAGCAAACACAAATATTAACATTTACAGTGAACTTACCAACTGAAGTATTTTTTTTTTCCCAAAATTTAGACTCAGTGTTATACCTTGGTTCAGTTAGTATTGACCTTATATATTTTTCCCACATTACTGAACTAGACAAATCTGGAACAACAGAATACTTTTTGAGCTAAGCATAAAACAAGCCAGTAGTTCACTTAGTTCAGCTCATGGATTTTCATGTTAAGAACAAATAAAAACAAGCTACCAAACAAACAAACAAAAAAATCCCTCTCTGACATAGAAATATTTTTCTCCTCTAGAGTAAAGAAAAGTAAATATCCATAGTTTTTGCTCACTTAATTTTGTGATCCAGTGATTAAAGAGCCAAGAGAGAATAACTTCCCTGGTCTACAAAAGATCAATTAATCATAACTCAAGGGTTTTTTTCTTCCTAGCTGCCCCCACAAAGGAAGGAAAGTGACAGCTTCAAAAATAACTCAAATATAAGGTCTATAGATATACAAAATAAAAAATTCAAGGCAAAATCCCAAAATAAATAGATACAATTTCAAGAACTGAACAGAATATGACTAAATATATATATTTGTATCTTCTAGCCCTGTGTACATTCTTAGTAACACAAGAGATACTTTATATTTTCTTGGCCATATTTAAGCCATTCAAGCACTATTGCTATAACTTCTTTGTCACTTCATAACCTTTATTTCACAGTTTCGACTTTTAAAAGAACTTTTTATTCATCACCCCAACTCAAAAACCAGTAGGCACATTTTAAGTATGCTGCCACCAAGTGGCAGTCCTGCTATAGTCACCTGAGCCAAACAAAAACCTTTGGTTTTGCCTACTATTCAGAAGTAGATCTCTACTAATACCTTTTTATTTATAGACTTATTAGGCCTCTTTACCACCTTATTTTCCCACCACTGATACATCAAAAAGAGGTACATCTACAGTCACCTAATATTTCCTTGTCTTCTAGCATAAATTCCTTCAGAATAAAAATGCTAAGTAGAAACAGAATTGCCTTCCATATATGATACAAATTGCCATGTTAAATGAATAATCTCAAAGATTATATTTTAGAGCAAACTGTAAAGAAATTAACATCTAAGGTATAACTTTGTACCTTTTACACTAATTTTTGGCTTTTCTTTAAATCACCTTATCTAAATTGCCAAGCTTGACATCAAAGTCCCCTCTCAGCAATTTGTCCAAAACTTCTGCGTTCCTTCACATTCAAACAGCCCTCTGGGCTTTGCTAACATCCATATATTCTCTCTCAGTCTCACTAACCAGTATTCTAGGTACCTCATCCAGGCTGTTGAAATGAATTCAGTGCTCAGAGCTTCTTCTTCCTTTCTCTTCATGTGACAACAGAGAGTACACAAACCTTATTTTCTCTTTCTCTACAACTACAAGTAGCTAAGTTTCCACTTTATTCATTTTTGTCCTAACATTCCTAATCCCCAAGCAGCTATTTCCAATAAGAGCATCTGGCAGAACTTGTTAAAACTAATTTCTATAGAGGACTTAATTAGTTACATCAAGCTCCCAACTACCTTAGCAATACACTCAGATCTTTCAGCCTTGTAAACTGTCTCAATGATGCTTAAAAAAACAAAACAAAACAAAATGGAAAAAAAAAAAAAGCAGTGTAGAAACTGCTTTCCAAAGGCACCTATATCCCTTATACAGAGAAGATCTCTTTTATAATGAAAAGTTATTCCATTTTTTTTGACAGAAACTTAATTGGTTTCATGACAGGGGAGTGTTCACACTGCTTTGGGGGCACATTTTACAATCCATTCAAACTCACAACAACTATGCGTACAGCCTCTAGAAGAATATGAAAATGACGTGATTTTAAAAGTAATATTAATAAATTGGCCACAGAGTTCTCTTCTTCTAATATAGAATGTCTAAACATCTTTTTTTTTTTTCTTTCACCTTCTCCTCCCACCCCCTCCTCTGCCTCCTTCTTCCTCCTCTACCTCCCTTTCCTTGGTCTCTCATAAACCTCTCCTTTCTCTGTTTAACCTTTCTCAATGTTTGGCTTTGCTTGCACTTCACTGGCTGGGCTCACCACCCAGCCTGCTTCTAGCCATACTCCCAGGAGGGGAGCAGCTCCCAGATTCAGCATCTCCTAAAACCTCTGCCTATTCTGGGCAATTCCAGGCAGCCCCACTGGCAGTCCTGCTCCATGAGAGAAACACAAATATGTCTTTTTATTGCAGAAGAATAAAGGTTTGATTCACCCACTAATGTTTAAGATCTTTATATATTGTTTTCTCTCTCCTTTTCTGCCATTTGTACAGATTTAGAAGACAGGAAGACTGCCTCTGACTCAAACTCCACCTCTCGGAAATTTTTTGCCTGTTAAATTAGAGGACTGGACTAATTGAAATATAAGATGCTTTCTGGCTTAAAATTAACAGATGCCATCCTTAACAAAATAAATTCATATAATTTTTGATTAAAAATAATACTTAATGGAATGTTATTTATGGGCTGCCTGCTATGTACCAGACATTACTACACAATATAATCATAATAGTTAACACCCACTGTGTGCCAACCATATGCAAAACACTTCATATACATTGTCTCATTCACCCCTTCAACACTAAGAGACATGTACTACCAGATTCCCCTTTTTGATAATGAGGAAATTGAGGCACATGAGAGAATAAAACTTGCTCAAGATCACAGAATTAGTAAGTGCTAGAGACAGGATAAGAGCCCAGTCAGTCTGACTCCAGTAGGCAAGGTCTTAATCACTACTCTCTACTTGGAACAACCACACAAAAATAGTATTTTTACCAGAGCTTATAGTAAATAAACATTCACACACTGAGCTACCTCTGGGAGAAAACTATCAAGTCATTAAACAGAAATATGCATTGGTTTTTGCTGTGGTTGTGTCTTTCTTTCCTTTTTTAAAAATTAACATGTAATGTATTATTTGCCCCAGGGCTACAGGTCTGTGACTGAGGACATCATGATCATGTATAAATTGATATCCAAATAGAAACATTAGGAAAAGAGAAACAGAACTGTATCAAGCAAATATCCTATCAATAGAATGTCATACATCACAAAAATATTGTATTTTTTATTTCTAGAAACTCTTTGTATCAATCTGCTTGCTCTTTACCCATACTCCACTCCATCTTATAAAACATATTATTCTTTTTTTTTAATTTCTTTTCAGTGTAACAGTATTCATTGTTTTTGCACCACACCCAGTGCTCCATGCAATACATGCCCTCCCCAATACCCACCACCTGGTTTCCCCAACCTCCCACCCCCCCGCCCCTTCAAAACCCTCAGATTGTTTTTCAGAGTCCATAGTCTCTCATGGTTCACCTCCCCTTCCAAATTCCCTCAGCTCCCTTCTCCTCTCCATCTCCCCATGTCCTCCATGTTATTTGTTATGCTCCACAAATAAGTGAAACCATATGATTGACTTTCTCTGCTTGACTTATTTCATTCAGCATAATCTCTTCCAGTCCCATCTATGTTGCTACAAAAGTTGGGTATTCATCCTTTCTGATGGAGGCATAATACTCCATAGTGTATATGGACCAAATCTTCCTTATGTATTAGTCTGTTGAAGGGCATCTTGGTTCTTTCCACAGTTTGGCAACCGTGGTCATTGCTGCTATAAACACTGGGGTACAGATGGCCCTTCTTTTCACTACATCTGTATCTTTGGGGTAAATACCCAGTAGTGCAATGGAAGGGTCATAGGGAAGCTCTATTTTTAATTTCTTGAGGAATCTCCACACTGTTCTCCAAAGTGGCTGCACCAACTTGCATTCCCACCAACAGTGTAAGAGGGTTCCCCTTTCTCCACATCCCCTCCAACACATGTTGTTTCCTGTCTTGCTAATTTTGGCCATTCTAACTGGTATAAGGTGGTATCTCAATGTGGTTTTAATTTGAATCTCCCTGATGGCTAGTGATGATGAACATTTTTTCATGTATCTGATAGCTATTTGTATGTCTTCATTGAAGAAGTGTCTGTTCATATCTTCTGCCCATTTTTTGATATGATTATCTGTTTTGTGTGTGTTGAGTTTGAGGAGTTCTTTATAGATCCTGGATATCAACCTTTTGTCTGTACTGTCATTTGCAAATATCTTCTCCCATTCCATAGGTTGCCTCTTTGTTTTGTTGACTGTTTCCTTTGCTGTGCTAAAACATATTATTCTGTATTCTGTGGCCCATATTGCCAAAACCTGAATTTTTTAAGGTCTTATTTTATTATCTGTTGTTTCTGCAGCCTCCTGTTAATGATGTCTTATTTCTTTGTATGTTTAATGATTTTTTTACTATAAAGAGCTAATTACCTGTAGAATTTTAGCTGTGGAAAATCTTTGAGGCCTAGGATAGAGGTGGATTCCTCAAAAAGAGATCACCATTTGCTTCTGTCTATGAATGGAGACATTACCAATACTAAAAAACTTCAAAAAAAATTTACCAGCTTCAGATATTTTCACCCAGATATCTTCACCCAGATGATATGAATTTGATCTTCAAAGCTTCATGACAGATGACTTATGATTACCAATTTTCAAGGAAAAGTTTTCCCTCATTAGCTCACTGCCAAAGTTTGAGCCGATTTTTCCTGTAGTTCTGAGTGGATCAATTGTTTTATTTTTAATTCCCACTGGCACTGCTGGAGCAGCTTCATGGAGCTCCGCATTTCTGGAATGTGTTCTTATTGGATTCCCTACCTTGTGTAAGCCCTGAGCTTTGTCTTCCAAATCCCAAGCCCCATGAGAACCTGAAAAATAATTAGTTTTACCCAGAAATATGTCCTCATGGTACTGTTAGGTTGAAGTTAGACCTGAGCAGTGGAAGGAATGCCCTGAGACAGAGTCCCAAGTCCTTGAGGACATGAGCTAGAGTCAATGACCTTGTGGCTTCCAAGACCTTTGGCCTGACAGACCAAAGAACCACAGGTGCAGAACATGCACTCTCCTCTTCCACCTCTGCCCCACAGTAACTCCTAAATTCATTATAATATATTTTCATTGCAGGTACAGTCCCTCCCCCACACTGAGAAAGGCTGTCTTGTGTTCTGGTGCAAACCTTGTAGGGTCAAAAAACCCCTCCCAACCTGTGTGAGGTGTTTCCCAAATGACTGGAAGCAGCCTCCTTTAGAAACCACTCCACTGCAGTCATAGCTCCTGCAGCCCAGAGAAACCCAATAATATCCAATTCCAAAACAGCATAACAGTAGGTTCCACTTCACAGAATCTGCTGAATCTCCCATGTTGAGAGTATACTTTCACTTGAATAAACTGCTTTGTGCTTGCTACTTCCCTTGTGGCTGTCTTTATGAGAGCATGGATCCCCAAGAAAATCTTCTCACGGGGATTCCAAGGACTGAAACCTCCATTCAAACAAGGAAGACAGTCTTTAAACCCTGACAGTAAATGGACTCCTTCCTTCATTCAGTTCTGTGCCTGAATATTCCCTAGTTTCTTACAAGTTCATGGAAAATTACATAAAAATTTCTTAGGTTTCTACTTAGCATAATTAGCTGTTTTCAGTGGAGGGTCAGTTCAGGCACTTGCCCACCATTTTGCCATCTAGGTAAGTTATTTTCCATCACCAAAACACAATTTCCATATACGGAAGATGGATTCAGTATTAATAATAACATTAAATCCAAAACTTGTCATTAAGATAGAATGATATTAGCTATGTAAAAGTACTTTGAAAGCTATCAGGTGCTACAAAAATATTAGCCATAATTGCTATCCTTTCTTTACTCATTCACAAATACTTATTAAATGCCTACTGTGTATAATACACCACTCTACATACAAAGAGCATAGCAGAGCTAGAGAAAGAGAGAAAAGGGGTAAAGTAATGAAGAGATAGAAAGTTACAGTACCTCTCAGTATGTTAAAGCCAGATCTACACATTCTGATTCAACCCCAATGGTCTCCCTTGGCCAAAGAGGACTTGGGTAGATAGCCTGAGAGCAACTTCAAGGCACAGGATGCTTTGTAAATTACCAAGGTGTAAAACCAGAAAAACCTCTGATAGGGGTGGGCCGGGGTAGAGTTAGGAGATTATTGCCTTTCATCATAACTTTTCTGAACTATCTGGCTTCTTATTGTATAAATATATTGCTTTGATGAAAAATAGGAAGAAGAAAAAAATTCCTACAATCATACCCTTGGTGTATGGCTACTGAATTTTAATGAGTAATATGTACATATGTTGGCAAGAACAGCCTGGGGCCTATATTGGTCAACATCTCCCAGTGATTCCTAGCACTGAAGGTTTGCCATAAATATTTATGAACAAGGGTATGGGGAAGTGACCAGAGGAATGAATGAAATGAAGTCATGAAAGGCAATGGGTAGTGGTTAAGACTAGAACAAATATATTCTACAGGTTATCTGCAAAGGAATTACAGAAAACACTGTCCCTCTCGGAGTATACAGCCTTGTGCCAGAGTGGAGGCATGGCAAACTAAAATTGGACTGAATTTCAGTTCCCACTAGTGCTCTTGGCTGGACCTCTTTATCCATGAAAAATCTATATAAGGTAGCTCTTAGTTAAGAGCACAGGTTTGGAACTAGATGCAGGGGTTCAACTCTTATCTCCTCTTTCCAGCAACAGTATGACCTTAGACAAGTAATTAAGCCTCCAGTTTCCTCATAAATCATGTGGAGATAACAGCACCCAACAATAGCCTTGTTATGAAGATCTAAAAGTGTATACAGTACAGCACCGACAATATTGTTTTTAGATAGTAACTGGTCAATGCTTGTCATATTTCTGCATCACTCACTTTGGGTATATTTGCAAAATGTATTTCAGTTTGCACGTCTTAGCTGTAGTCTATGTGACCACTAAATGCAAAGACTGAAAACTTCTTTTCCACAGACATACATCAGCTGGCACACATCAGCTCAAAGCAAAATGACTTGGTGAAACTCACTTCACCTTCTTGAGTATCAATTTTCTTTGTATTGTTATAGGGCCTCATAGTCTATCTCTGAAGCCTAAATGAGATTTTGTATAAAAGTGCTGTCATTGTGAAGTACTATACTATCAGAAGACATTAGAGGTAACCAAAGAGCATAAAGATAAATCCATTCTTATTTTTCTCCTATATCCATATATCTGGGATATATGGGATATATCCATATATCTAGATATATCCTATATCCATATATCTGGGATATATGGGATATATCCATAAATCTGGATATATCCTATATCCATAAACATGGGAGGCATTCAGTAGGTACTTCTGAGTTAGTAAATAAGGTTGCCAATGAATGAGAGTTTAACAATGTTTTTCAAAAGGCCTTGTGAGTCACCTACACCCATATTATCTAGGGAAGTTATTAAAAAAAAAAAAAAACATCCTGGGGAGCGGACTATGTTAGTAGTTTCCAATCTTCACTGAACACTAAACTGATCGGAGGAGCTTTAAAAAATTCTGATGCCTGTGTCCCACCCCCAAGAGGTCTAAATGAAATTGGTCTGGGGATATGGTCCAGGCACCTGATCTTTAAAGTTCCCTTGGTTGATTCTAATGTCCAGCCGGGTTAAAAATCCCTACTTTAATTTAATGACCTGAGTAGTAAGGCATACTATATATATATATGTATATATATATATATATATATTTGGCAAAAGTCATTTCCAGCCCCCTTCTCCCTTGCTACTCTAATCCCCTCCAGCTTGGAAGGAGAGATGACTCATTTTTTTCAGCTTTCACTAAAGATCACGTGCCCAGGTCTGGGTCAAAGGTCAGAGGTCTGCTGGATTAGAGGAAGAGACATCTTCAATACTTTCATTGTTCTGATAAAAAGAGAATGTGCCTAATGCACCTCTCCTTGCTTACCCTCCTTCTCCTTTGAAGGCCCATGTGCGGCTGGACCTGCCACGAACCATAAGAAAAAAGCCAACCAAGAGGACCCCAAAGGTGTCAGCCTTGACATTGTTGTCTCTGAAACAACTTCAGCTACCACCTACCTCCGACCTTCTTGAAAAACAAAACAAAGCAAACAAAACAAAAGAAAAAAACCAGACTCCTGGATAGTTTAAGCCACCAAATCCAGCTTTTTGTAGCATGCAGATGAACACAATCCTAACTGACGGAAATAGATTCTATTTTCTTTAGCCCCAATCTTCACAGAAGACACTAATATATTAAATACTTTTATGTAAAAGTGACTACAAGTTTATTTACAGAGTGATGAGTCTGCCTGGGAAAGAATTTGAAGAGTGGCTTACTTGAAGGTGCGGCCTCCTCTCACGAAAAAGAGATTGTCCTACCTGTTCAAACACCCATGAGGTAAGTGGGAAAAGGGGCTTTCACTGAAGGATTTCCTGGAAAGTTTTCCTCCTTAATTGTTCCTTTACAGAATTGCCTAACATTTAGATTAAGGACAAGCATTAGAGAAAAAGTACACATTCCATTCCCAGCCCACCTATCCCTCCCAAACTTGGATGACTGTTCTAGGAAGAATAACTAGGTTTATCCCTGACTGATTCTGGCAGCTCTTTCTGAATTGCCTAGCAAAGAGCTAGCTAGTTCAGAGGTTCTCCAGCTCATCTCAGCTGTCTCATCTTCCCACCACGTCTGCCAGTGTTATTAGCACAGCTATGTCACTTCTCTGAGCAGGTAACACTACCAACAAAATTTTCCCCCTCTCTAGCAGGGCCCCTCATGACAGCAAAAGCCCTCAATCTCATAGGCCGCCCACTCCCAAAGTACCTTTAAAAATGGAAAAAAAACAGGAGAGCAGAGTTCTTCTCCTGGAACAGGACTCCTAGAGTGTCTATCTGTGTTCAGCCACCCATGGGTGTCTCCATGGACTGGCAGATAAAAGCAGCTGTGCTTATCCCAGGGTTGAGCCTCTGATTATAAGTTCCAGGCTGTATATTAAACACTTATAGTTCTTTCTTGGGCTCTTCACATCACACACATGTTTCCCTGTACTAATTTGGGGTATGCAAGCTTCTTTCTCCCTGTCCTCACCTCTTCCCATGGGAGCTCTATCAGGCTAGATAGTCACTCAATCTCTACTGCAAAATAGTATATTATCTTGTGCTCTCTTACTCAAAAAAGTTTAAAGGTATTCTCATGAAATTCAAAATTTATGAATTGGTATGGAAGAAAAGCTCATACCATATGGTGAACCCTAACAACTCTCTCATCATTATCCCCTACCCCTCTCAAGTGAAGCATTGGTAACATACTGTTTTACTTCCTTCTTCACAAACACAATATGAAAATCCCAACAAGATTCCTGAAGTCAAGATAAAATGCGGTATTTGACAAAACTATTTAACTACTGGAATTATGATTGTTTAATTATAGTTTCCCAGTATCTACTCCAGGATCCCTTTAGTTCTGGGATCAAGTCTGGGGTTTTGCCTTTTCACAAAATGTAATTTTAATAGCTCAACAAATTTGGGAAATATGATGACTAGTAAGGAGGAAGAAATGTCCTCCTCCTATCTTGCTCTGTGCAAAACCTACCTGTCTTTCAAACCCTAACTCATAGAGTTTGAGGCCTTCAGACCACTCCAATCCATGATGCTTTCACCTTGTCCTCCACTCACCTTCACTTGGCACTAGGCAGTCTTTCTCATGGCTCATGTTCTATATAACTTTCACATGACTGCATGCTTTATCTCATTAACCCAAGGGTCCTTAAACAGAGGCATGCATCAGAATTACCTGGGCAAGTATTTTCAACATGCAGATATCAAGGTTGCTTTGCTCCTGTTAACTCTATTCAGAAGAGACAGCATGATTTCAAGACAACTCTACTTTGAAAAAGCTTTCTAGGTGATTCTGGTGAGTGGTCACCCCTCTTTTACCTCATACCACACTTTGGGAATTCTTGCATTGATCATATTATGAGATCCTTAAGGGTGAGAGCAAGGGCAGTATCTGACATTGCCTTCTGCTTTCACATGACTTACCTGATCACTTGAGTTTGGTGAAGTGAGAATTCAATCAAGATACATAGACTATCTGAATGACTGAATGATGACTGATTGAAAAGGGTAAAGAAAGGGCACCTGGATGGCTCAGTCAGGTAAGCATCTGCCTTCAGCTCAGGTCATGATCCCAGGGTCCTGGGATCAAGCCCCACAGTGGGCTCCCTGCTCGGTGGAGAACCTGCTTCTCCCTCTCCTCCCCACTCATGCTCTCTCTTGCCCTGTCACTATCTCTCTCTCTCTCTCAAATAAATAAATCTTTTAAGGGTAAAAAAAGAAAAAGCCTCTGTAGTGGCAAATAATTTTCATTCAACTTCTGTTCCTAGTCCATGCACTCACACTGTACCTAGTTGCTACAAATTTGGAAATCTACTTGTTCCGTATGTAGGAATGTTAACCACTGACAGGCAAAAATCAGTTAAGAGGTATCAAATATATTGGAAAGATGGATGACCTCTCGCTTGTCCCAGAGCATCAAATCAAGAATTCCTCTACCCATCCCAGTCTCAGGCATTGGAAAATCTGGGGGCATATCCAGAGAAAGTCAACATAAACCTGTAACTGCCAGAGAGCTAACATAAAGGCTGTTCTGACATTCTTCAAAAATCTTCCTAACAAGGCTGAACTGGAATTGCTTTGACTCTTACATTAAAGCAGGTGCCATCAAGCAAGTAACAAAACCCAGCAAAGGCTAGTGCTTTACAAGGATCAGTTCTAGCAATTAGATAGAATAATATGGCAGCCCAGATGGTGCACTCTGTAATTCTGACACTATAGGAAGGTCTGCTTGCTGGAGATCTCTTCTTTCTTGAACTGTCAAGGAATCTACTGCAGCAGCTCACTAAGATATAGTGGGTTGTTAACAAACAGCAATCAGGCATCATTAACACCACATGGTGCTTGATTTGTCATGTTGGTTTTAGTTACCCATTAGGGCTTTAAGGAAAAGAATGTAAGATGAGTAAGTTCTGATTGACTAAGAGACACTGGTAAGGGCAGTAGGGCTAATTATGGCATGCCAGTGGAGGTTCTGGAAGGCAAGAACATGAAAAGACTGAGAACCAGAAAGAGCTAGGGGAGGGGAAGGGAAGGTGCTGAAAGAAAGTGACTTAAGAATTAGAGGGACAAGGGACGCCTGGGTGGCTCAGTTGGTTAAGCGGCTGCCTTCGGCTCAGGTCATGATCCCAGCATCCTGGGATCTAGTCCCACATCAGGCTCCTTGCTCAGCGGGGAGCCTGCTTCTCCCCCTGCCTCTGCCTCTGCCTGCCACTCTGTCTGCCTGTGCTCACTCTCTCTGACAAATAAATAAATAAAATTTAAAAAAAAAAAGAATTAGAGGGACAAGGTATCAGCTTACAAAAAGCATTGGGAACACAGATGTGTTATATTTGGGATTATGAAAGTGGTAGTCAAGGAAATTGTGGGAATCTAATTCCCAGGACCTACAAGAGACAACCCAGTATAAACCTCCAGATAGGAACAAAGTCTGATTATTCTTCAAAAACTACTGGTTTAACTCAAATACACAGACCATCTACCTCAGATGGGAGGCACCCAGTGGACTTATTTGTTTCACTCCAAACTTTTGCATTCACTCCTCTGGACTACTAAGACATGGTTAGTTTAAGTGTACCTCTCTTAGCTGACCTTTATTCCTCAGTGAACCTATATCTACAGTTCGACCTTTCACTGAGCTGAACGCACATCACTGAGAGTGCTTATTCAGGGAACAAACGGTTTCTCAATACTAAACTGAAAAAAAAAAAAAAAAAGAACCCCCTGAAGAAAAGCCAATGAAACAAAGAAACAAGGAAAGAGAGGGAGAGAGGAGAAACAAAGACAGAAAGAAGGAGAAAGGGAAGGAAGAAAAAGAAAGAAAGGGAAGGAGGAAGAAAGATAGGAACCTGGTGTTCCAGTCATAGTATTCATATGATCTGGGAGGTATTCCTGGGGGAAGGTATGGCCCGAGTTGAGTAGAAATTGATAGCAAGAGCCAAAAGGTAGACAAATATGGATCCAGTCTTCCTCATGGCCAGTCTAAGGTTCTAACCTTGGGTGCCTTCCCCAAATCCAAAGAGGGTCTCTCCCACCCAGTATTTATTAGTTTTGTCAACTACTGCCTGGGTACTACTTCTGTCACTAAGGTCTTTAGGGTAGATATGCTCAGAAACTCCTTGAAAAGCTGGAAATTAATGATTTTAGCAGTAGTCCGCATCTTAACAGAAACCAGAATTCTACGAATCCTAACTTCCCTACCAAAGGAAGATCTTATGTAGCCTACTATATTTATGTGACGATACCAAGTCTCTTCCAAAGGGGGCCAGTGTGAGTTAAGAACTCTGCAAAAATAAAAACCTGGGGCCTCTGGGGTCGCAACTAGGGAGGAAAATTCCTGGGCAACGAGAAAAGACAGCTTTTTATTATCGTTATTTACATGTATATAAGAGGTTCCAACCATGCTAATCTCTTATCATGGTAATCTCTACAACTCTTGCCCTTGAAAGAGTCCCTTCATGTTCTACCTACTATCATGAGTAAGCACGTATATTTTAAGTCCTGGAAATTAACAATAAATTTTAAAAGCAAACTGCAGTGCCCACTTTATGAAGAAGCCATGATCCACATCAATGCACAGTGAAATGGTTCCATGAATGAGCTTCAGGCACATCAGCTGTGGGTCTGCATCCAAGCTTTATGGTCACCCACCTATGTAAACAAAGAAAAGTTCTATAGGATGGCTAAACCTCAGTTCTTCATCTGTACAATGCAAACAATAAAGAGCTACCTATATATAGGAAAGTTCATGGATTCTGTAATTTAAGTGATATTTAATCTGGTGGTGACTAAATCTTGCAAGGTCCTAGAATCCTTTGTGGTGCATTGGGCCAGGAATTCAAAAGCCTAGGTTCTATGCCCACCTCTGTCATAAATAAGCCCTGTGGTCTTTGTTTTATCCTTTCATCCATTAGGTTTTAGTTTCCTCACTTGTTAAACTAAAATCCTCAACTAGCCGACAGTCTACTACCCAACTAGAAATACACTGATTCTTCTGTAGAAGATACTCTTTTTGAAAGAAGTTGGAGAAATTGTGATCACCACAGAGGTCATGTGATGGAAGTGATGCCTTCTGGAAGTCTCAAACAAAGATCATCTTGATGACCTTCTTCAAACCTCAATTAGATATGAGTTAAATACTTCACCCAAAGGGAGAAATTTAAACATGGTATTTCCAAAGTGTGAATTCCATGTCCACCTTACCTGCTGGTTCATTGACAGACCATCCCTTTTAATGGTTGTTAAAAAGCCTATATGACTCCATCTGACCCATCCCCTCTATCGTTCTCCCATCCCGCTCCCCTAACCCCATCCCAATGACCCATGACCTTCTGAAGAATCGGTTTGGTAAGTGAGTGGGGATGTTCATTCCATCAAACACTAGAGGGTTCAAGAAAACCACTGAGGTCTAGCATTAGGGGAAGAGTATAGCTAATTAATTTTAAAAGATGTGATTTGGACAGGATTTCAAGATAGACACAAACATATTTCTCAATGATGATGATAAGGGATGAAGTCAGAATCCCACTGGGTCTGGTAGTATGAGGAGGAAAAACCAGAAATATTTTTTCTGAGGCCAAGGGCTCTAAAAAGCTGATATAAGGTGTGACCCTGAAAGGACTCTTCAGACCTGAAGTATAGTTGCTTAGTAGATGTTTACCCAGAAGAATTCTGAAATTTGCACTTCTCTACAAAGAATGTGTACATGGAAAGATAGTTCAGAAGTATCAATTTTCAAAGAATTCAAGGAAAAGTAATAAAAGAGTATTCTTGAAAGGTATTTTTACTTGTTTTAATCTTCCTGGCCATATTAAAACTCAGAGATCAAAGAACTGGCAGGTAATTTACAAATTAATCTGTCCAAATTCCTGATTCCCTATAGGCGTAGTTTCATCATTATTTATCCATGAAGAACTAAGACCCTGAAAACATTAAATTGAAGATACATGGTTACCCCTGTAGTTAACAATGAATGGCAGGGGGAACTGCAAGGTACAAAGTTTGATGTTTTATAAGGGCTTTTAATTTCTGGAGACTTCTTGGAATCACTCTGGTAATCACCTGAAAGTATTAGTATCAGTTTAGTTCTTCAAGGCACTAGCCTAAATCAGTGCTTCTCAAACTTAGGCATGCATCAAAGGTGCATGTGACAAGAACCTGTGAAAACACAGATTTGGGGCCCTAGCCCTAGATATTCTGACTCTGTAGATCTGGGGTGGGGCCAGAGAGCTTGTAATTCCAACAATTTCCCAGGAATGCTGGGAAGATCTGGGAATGGCCTAGATTATTTCTTGGAGTCTGTTTCCCTACATCATTTATTGAGGTCTAACTTTTGATGACTGGTAGGCTGCCTTGGTCCAACTTACTGTATCCAGAGCAGAGAGGAGGTAACTTCCCACACAGGCTGAGGAAACGTGGTATCAGTTCTGTAATCAGTAGAAAGTGGTCCAGATCATGATAGTGAAAGCAGAGTCACGGAAGCAATTTAACTCAAACATACTTTCAAAAGAGCTGGGAAAATGACGCGTGTGTTTATCTGCTTTTAGGAAGGCTTTGCCTCAACCCTTGCTGAACTCTATGGGGTCTGGAGTAGGTACTATTATATCTTAGAAATAATACATGGTTTCTATAAATGTCTTCCTTCCCTCCCTCTTTTCTTCCTCCCTCTTTTTCTTCCTTCCTTTTGGAATCACTGAGTTAAAAATTAAAAAGAACAAACTATATTAAATTGACAAAACACAATTTGGAACTCATCTCAAGGCTATGTACTTGAAGACTGCCATTCTGTGTTTCCTGGGCTTTTTGCTAATGGAAAAGAATGGAGATCCATCTTGGAATTTTCCCAGCATCCTTTACAGTGGTAACCTCCTGTGACTAAAGCCCCTATCGTACCCCATCATTATGTAAGACTTTAGGGTCTAGTTAGCACAAAGACAAGGACAGCCATGAAAGTCAGGGTTGGAAGAATCATCCATCTCACTGTCAATGGCATGCATCACTCTGATGCTTCAAGCCCTATATACACACATCATTTTGTGTGATTTATGGCCCTAATTAGATCCCAGTGGCAGGATTCCATCAGCTAACAATGCATATCCTAATCACCTTTTCTTCATACAAATGATTTCCTTAACTTTGCATGCATAACTTAACAGCTTTTATTTTAAAAACTCATGTTAACAGCTTTCCTGTGGTAACCAGTAGGGGTGCTATGATAAGAATCTAATTTGCTGTAAAAATGACTCATTTGTCAAATAAGCATTAAAATAATTGTTCCCCTTTTGACTGTTACCCTGCTGTTTCCAGTCATTTTCCAAAACTAAATTATTTACTCATTTGAAAGTTCAGCTGTGCATATTTTAATTGATATTCCCTCATAGGACTCATATTGTTAATGACAATAATTAACCCGAAAAGGCTGCTAAATAATTATGCTGGAAAGATATGAAGTATTTGCACAGAAAGTAAAATCAGCATTTGAAAAACTATCAAAATGTAAAACTTTCATATTTTATGGCAAAGCACAGTAATAGTTCATAATCAAATTAAAGAAAGAGAAAATGTAGATTATATGATTTGATGCAGAATACTTTATGTTTTCAATATAGAAAAGTAGTCTAGCTAACAAGATTACTCTGTCATCTCAGTAATCTCCCAATATTACTATTCTATCTGGCAATATAAATTGTTCTCCAGCCTTAGCAGGGCTTGGAATGGGAGCAAACTAGTGCTTAATAACAATACCTAACACATATTCCCTCTCTCTCTGTTAGATAAATCTCCCTGTGACGTGCTTAACAAGCTCCACACACTTCCAGCAGAGATACTAGATAGACTGTATCTCTTTCCCCAAGAATGCAGCTGCCTCTCGATTTGCTGGGAAGTGGCAAGCCATTGGGACCCAAAGAGAGCCAAATTCAGAAGAGCGAGCTACTGTCCCTGAAATCCTGTTAAATCATAGAAGGAACCACAGTGAGTCTTAAACTTATTAATGTTTGGTTCTTCTTGGCCGGTCTACCAGGTTTCTAGCCCCTAGAATCGCACAAGGCTGACATTCCCATGGGGATGGCTGGAGACCATTTACCCAAATGGACAGTTAGGACTTCTATATTCCTAGGAGTCTTGAGGTAGGGGTCAGGACTTGACTATGTATGTTCAACAAATGTTTTTGAACTAAAGCAGAAAGTAGTTTTATAAAAGCCACAGAAGTGCTAGGGCTTCCGTTAAGGTGTCCACTGGTATATTGAATATGCCTCCCAGATGGCAAAAAGAGCTAAAACAAATATCAAGAAATGCCTCTGTCATTGCTTCAACTCCCTTTATTTTTACCTTACAGTTGATATCACTGGTAGCATGATAATGTTGTAATAAAAGTGATAATACTTGGTATTTATATAGTTCTGTTTATTTTTGCTCACAGGTGCAAAGACTAATGCTAATAAAAGGAGGAAGAATAACTTATGAATACACAGCCATGCCCGACTTCCACAAATATCTCTTGCAAGCATTGGATACATGGAATAAACGGATGGGTGAGTATGGTGCTAATTATGCTTGTCATCAAATAAAATTGCAACTTGCATAAAGAACAAGATTTGATTTTAACATACATCTAGATTGTTTGTTTGCCATTATCCATATCACTTCTTCAACAGTTATTCTTTCCATAAACATTAATTTAGCAGCCACTTTGTGCTTAGTACCCACAATATAGTGGCCAACAGGATAGAAAGAGGCCCTACCCTCAAGATGCTTACATCCTGGCAGTTAAACCATAGGGCATATGAGTAAATTCATTTCTAGTCAAGATGGTGAAGAGAGACAATATTTTGATGCAGCCCCTCTCTCTAAATCTATGGAAATAATACAAAGTAATAATTGAGCTCAATAGTTAAACATTCCTGAACCAGAATGCAAAGAAAGACCCTTAGCTAGAGCAACTGGCCAATTGGCCTCTAGGTGTGGAAGCAAGCACTAGAGTTAGGAATTCAACTCCATATAAAATGAGAGGTTGAAATTATAGAACTGAGTGGAGACTTCCCTAATGATGAAATAAAATCAAGAGTAGGGGTGGGAGGGATACTTCTGCCCTATTTTGCCTGCCTCTGTGGCTGTGGCTCTAAAGAACAGGATAGGGGTATATTCGGCTTCACAAACAAAAACTGAGCTCAGTCATCCACTGAATCAGTGCCCGGACCTGCCACATTCTGAATATCATCTTAAAGAGAAGTTAAAAAATGCTATTATTTTAAGACCCAATCCTGAACTTGGGGCAGAGAGAGCCAAAGGTAAGGTAGAGGCAACCACAAACCCCACAAACCCACTAGACAAGGAGAGGTGATCACAGAAAAAGAAAAATATAGCTGGGGTGGGAAGAACCCATTCAGAATGAGCCTATATGACAAAATTTTAAAATATATGAGGTAATCTTACTGCTAAGAAAGACACTTAAGACATTAGCACTAGGAATGTGAATTCAAGCAAGACAGAATTGATTTTATGGAATAAAAGACTTTAAGTTTAAGGTACTCAATTGAAAATAAAATAATAGTCATTGTTTAAAAGGGAACAAAGAATTGTGAAACAAGAACAGGCAAAAATAACATAAGAACATGAGTCTGAAAAGCATTATTAGAAATGCTAGAAATAAATATGGTCATTAAAATTATAAAAGAAACTTATATAGACAAGTTAAAATGTAGACTGGACAAAATCAAGAGCAGAATTCTGAAATTGGAAGACATTATTGAGTAATCTCTCCAGAACAAATTATAGATTATAGACTGAGATAGATTAAAATAAGAGTTAGTAAACTACGACCATAGGCCAAATCCAGCCCTCTGTTTTTGTACAACCTGTGATCTAAGAATTGTTCCCACTGTTTTTAAACACTGAAAAAAATCAAAAGAATAGTAGTATTACATGACACATGAGAATTATATGAAAATTTAATTTTCAGAGCCCATATATAACGCTTCGTAGGAACATAGCCACACTTAACTGTTCACATATTCTTTATGGTCACATTTGTTTATGACTACAATGGTAGAATTGAGTAATTGCAACAAGAACAGAATGGCCCACATAGCCTATTCATGTTTGCTATCTGGCCTTTCACATAAAAGTTTGTACATCCCTGATATAAAACCCCAGTTTAAGAAAGAAAGGAGGAAAGGGCACATAACCTATATTTGAAGAAATAATAAGTGAGTTTTCCAGAATTAAAGAAATATTTGGTAGTGAGAGAGATTTAATACTCTGCTTCTTAACTGTTCCTTATTTTAAGAATATTGATGGGCATTTGTTGGGCTATCACTGAGTTTTACAATCTAAGGTTCACAGCCAATTGTACTATTTCACTGAACTGACCAATTAATTAGACAACTCATTAATCCAGTCAACCATCTGTTGTTGGTTCACTGAAATGATTGTTAAATTTTGCCCAGTGACATCCAGAAGCTCAAAACCTTATAACTCTCAAAAACTCTCTAGGCGCCTACCCATCCATCTCCCCAAATTTGTGTCCTCTCCTGAGACATTATACCATGAGTTATCTTGCTCACTTAATTCCTACTGTCACCCATGCCCTTCTTATAGTTCATGTTGTTACCTTTCAAGTTGCAATCTTTTAAGATTCAGCTAAGACATTATCTTGTTCACTCAGTATTTATTCTTCAAATATTTTTTCAGTGTCTGCATGTAGCAGGTGCTCTTCTAGGTGCTCGGGAGATAACTAACAACCCCTGCCATCAAGGATCTTACTATATTTTATAGTCAAGCAGATAATTAAAATACACAATAATAAGTTCTGAAACAAGGAATAAAAGAACAAATGAAAAGCACTTAACATCTGGGGGCTTGGTGTCATTAAGGCAACAAGATGGAACACTAAAGAGGAGTAGGAATTAACTGGACAAGTAAGGTGAAGGGGAGGAGAGGGAATTCTAGGCAGAATGCATATCACATGCAAAGGCTGGGAGTAAAAAAAAAAAATGCACAGAATTTCAAAAAGTGTGTGCAGCTGGAAAGTGGAGGTTGATATGGGGATAGTGGGTTAGTCATACAATGAAGCTATGAAGCAAATCAGAACTAGATCATTAAGAAACATTTTAAGCCTTATAAAGGAACCTAGAGATTTTTCCATAGGCATAAGAAGAAATAAGGCATTAGACAAAGAGCCATGTGATCAGATTTGAACTTTAGAAATAAGTATTTCTCTGGCAGCAGTGAAGAAGGTGGCTTGGTGGGGGTAAGACAAGCATGGTTGCAGGTAGAAAAGTTTGGTTGCAGGAAGCTGTAGGACTTAAGATAAATGAGAAGATTCCTGGCTAGCACAGGTAAACATGATAGAGGAGATTTTTCATAGCTGTCATGAAAAACAGAACAAAGATATAAAGAGTTGACTCAGAAAATAGGGGGAAAAAAAGTTAAGTACATTGAGATTTAGAGACCTTGAATTTTTAGTGGCCCCATTTACTCAGCAGCCTGGCATGGAAAAGACTGTGGATCAAGAACCCATGGTTGGGGTTTTACTTGGCATATGTGATAAAAGGATAGTGAGCCCCAGGAATTAGAGAAGCTTCCAAAGGAGTGGCTGAAATTGGACCACAAGACCAGGATAAGCAAGGACACCAAAATCTAAAGTATAGCCATAGCAGTGGGTAAATCAAACCAAGTGGAAGTTAAAGTGAGGAAATGAAGCTATAAAGGAACTAAGTGGTTAGGGGATTACTGGGTCATCATGTGGATGATGTTTGTGCCCTGAATGATGGATCCTGGGATAGAGATCCTGGGTAGATAGGTATAGATGCCATTGTCTTAACTGATTAAAAAAAAAAAAAGGAAGAAAACAGAAGGTGAAAATGTACAATAAGGAGAGGCAGAGGAGAGTAAATTGGATGTCATGAGTCTCAAAGGAAGAAAAGTGATTATATATATAAAAATAGCAAGATCATAGTCTAAAAGAGACCCTGAAGGAGTCAAAAAGATGCTAATAGTATATCCTAGACTGGTGTCATGGCATGTGGTGTGGAGAAAACTAGCTGCAGAAGAAGCCATGTGCTCAGGGGAAAGCCAGGTAAAGCTAAATAGGAAGTAGATTTCAGTTCATGGAAGAGATGAGAATGTGTAAGAATTTACCCCAAAAGGGGGATTCTAGAAGGCAAAATAGAAAGGTTTGGAAGGAAGAGAACTCCAGAGAGTTTGGGTCAGTTCAGTTTATATCATTCATTCATTCAGTACCTTCCAAGTGGTACACCATGTGCTTGGTGTTGAATTTGTATATGTGGAGAAGACATAGACTCTCATCCCAAGACATTCTTCATCCATTCATTACAAGCTACACTGGAGCTCCCTCTGAGCAGCCTCTCCATGACTGCATGGTGGATGCTAAGACTAATGGGACACTTCCAAGAAGAAACTGCAATTCACTGCCACTGCCCCAACCAAAGACATGAGATGATGTAGGAACTGACTTCAGGAGTCTCCTTCAATAGTTCCAAGGCAATCAGAGATAAGGTAGCACAACCTGCTGCCAAAGCTCTGTACCAAGGGAAGAGAAGGGAAAAAATCCTATACCCGGTATTCCAACTTCTATCTTCACCAAATCCTTTTTTTTTTTTAAAGGTGCCAACAAATGAGCAAAATAACAAACCATTAACCTCATCATCACAGTTGTATAACTGTGTTCTGTTCATGTGAACATTTTCTCCACCAGATTAAAAGCTCCTCAGGAAGCAGGAATCGTGTCTTATTTTTTTCTGTACCTAACTATACTTAGCGCAGTACCTGGCACACAGTAGATATTCAAGAAGTATGTGTTGAGCTGAAACAAACTGAACAACTGATATTTGTATGATATTTAACAGTTGACCAAGGAGCCTCACATTAATTATTCCAGGGTTATAAAGACTTTTGCTTATAAAAGACTTCTCATAGTTCCTCTTTCTTGAATGCTCCCTCCCGGTTAGAGTCAGTATAATTACTTCCCTTACCTTACATGTGAGAAACGTGAGGCACAAGAGTTAAATGACTTGTCCTGGATTATAAAACTAGCTACCGGTGGACAAAGGACTAGAATCTGTCAAACCCTGGGCAATTTGACACAAAATATTGTGGTGCACAGGGAATTCATTCCTTGACGGTCAGTTAGTGTATTATGATAGGACTGATAGCATATTATTATAATAGTATTATAACAGTATTGATAGCATAGTAATGTTAATATATAAATATTAACAATAATCAGGAGTGCCCTAGTTAAGATGAACACCGGGGTTGTATGTAAATTGTATACCTGAAATTACTATTACATTGTATGTTAACTGCCTAGAATTAAAATAAAAACTTAAAAAAAAAGAAATTAAAATAATCATTTATTGCCCCCTCTATTCTACACCAGGCTTTACCTATATAATCTATAATATAAAAACCTATAATATAATATATATATATATAATATAAAAAATATATATAAAAAAATAATGATAGGATATCTATCATTATTCACATTTTATACATAAACACAGAACCAGAGGAGCTAATATATTCGAGGTCACAGAGCAAGAAAGAGATCTATATCAGTTCCAAGCTCAAGTCTGTCTGTAGCCGAAGTCTAAATTCTTTCTCTCTCCACATTCTGCCTCACAAATCATCTCAAGTCAGCTCCTGAAAGCTATCTTGCCTAAATCTTCATTTTCAGTGCTCTGGTCAGAAAGAGTTTGGGCAGTTTTGTGATATGAATGCAAACCATATTTACTGACCACTGTTCATTATTACATGCAGAATAAATAAAAAGGTGATATTCAGTCATTCTTTCTGCCTTTCACTAAATATTTAGTAGATTTTCACCATGTGCTAGTCATTGTTGTAGGCACTGGGGATGAGGAAGGGAATGAAAGAGACAAAATCCTGATCTTCACGGAATATGTATTCTAGCAAGTCCCTGTCCTCTCTGTCCATAATACCCATAACCAGAAAAAAGCCCCCTCCATTCATACCAAGACGTCCCTACCTCTTGCAAATGATGCTCATGCTCTTGGGCCCCCAGTCTTGAGGAGAGGCAGCCCATTCTGTAATCAGAGCTGCTGTGAAGATGTCCAGGGACTGGATTTTTTACAGAAAAAATGGTACCCACATGGCCATTTGAGAGAATTTGCAGCCATCATTTCCATTAGTCAGAGGGGTGTGCATTTAAGTGAAGAAAGCAGATGGTGAGCAAGCCTCAAATCGCAGAGGCTAAACCACACGTGCTCAAAAGATACACTGCTCTACTGATTACAGCCTCAAGTTTACTGTGCGCTGAACTAAGGGTTATGTTGGGACTGTGCCTCTCAACCTCAGTCATCAGAAATGGTTGTGTTTCCTTTTAAAAGGCTTTAGTAATGTTGCTTCCCCTCCTCCTCCCACAAGGGCAGTCCTCCTCATTGCCAAGCCTATTTTTATGGTTCATCTCCAAAACAAGTGCAAAATAGTCTTGGCCTCAGATGAGCCCTCCCTCTTGCTGGCCACTGGAACACCATCTGCAAGTTGAGTGGGAACAGTAAACACTGCAGGTTAAGTAACTCATTACTAATATTTTCCTTGAGCTCTGAAACTTTTTAAACAAACAACAACAACAATTGTATCATAATAACCTTTCAGAGGTTAACAGCCAGCAGGTGGTCCAGCTCAGTTGAAATGCAAACCAGACAGCTGTTTGATTATAAACTGTTGATTCTTATGGAGATCTGGGGAAAACTTCTTGCTGAAAAAGGGTCTTCTCTTAAAAATCCCTAATGAAACAACACATAAATGTCAAAATGACAAAAATAAGGAAGTGTGTCATAGACTAAGCATTTTAATGTCCTTTCTGGCTTCCTCCAGAGTGTACTCTGGATCTAGCCACATTTAATGGCACAGATTCTTAAAGAGTTTGTGCACAGCATGAATTTTTATGACTCAAATAAAACTTGGAGAGGGTCACTTTCTCCACCATAGTCAGTGTCCTCAGCAGATGTGTGGAAGGCTCACGTTTCAAACCGGCCACCCGTGCCAATGTTTTACCTGGACCCAAAGGCTGTAAGGGAGGGCACACGTGACAATGTAAGGAAACCCTGAGGTGTGCAGCATTATTCTGTCTGTCTCCAAGCTGTGAAGACATGGCAGGAATTCCCCTGGGAAGGTTTGGCAAAGCTAGAGAAAATTCCAAGGGCTGATAAAATGGTTTGAGACCAGTGGATGAAAAGCTTCTAATCAAAACCTTATATTAGCACCATACAGCCTTATGGATTGATAGGACTGTTCTCCTCCCTTGATGATGAAATGGGACAAAAGAAAATCATTCCCTAAATCAGTATTTAATTACTGGTCTATTATGTTACAATCAGAAACATTTCAGAAAGCTCAGAAAAAAACAAAGATCAACTTTTTATACTAAAATCTGCAGTGAATGATGAAATGCAAAAGCTGTAGAACTTCAAGGAAAAAGGAGATATAGAATGGCAATCACCCATGTTTTTAAATACAAGAGAAGGAACAAAAATGAAACGTGTAGAAAAGAGTTTCACAGTACCTAGTTTAGTTGCAATAAATTGGTAGAAAGATGAAATCAAAGAATGTGAAAAAAAAAAACTTTTTGGTTTGACCCATGTTTGAAGGAGTGCTCTGACATGACCTTATAAGCAACCAGTGGCAATGAGCCAAATCCCCAGAGATAGGATGGGAGGCAAAAAATAAGGAAGCACCCAAGATACTTAGCAGGTCCATGGCACTTATAGGTTATAAGAAAGGAAATATGAGGTGGTAGCACTTCATTCTGGTAAAATAGACTGTAAAGCCTTTTGAGGGCTTTTTATGCCACATTAGAATGAAGCTGTGGCTGCTTCTCAATTCCAGGGGAGGGGGGACTTTGAAGGTGAAACAGCTATAATTTAATAAATATTCATTAAGGATCAACACACAATACATAACCTGCTAGGCAATCTGGAGCTACAAAAATCAGGACAGTTTTGACCACTCACTTCAGATTTCAATCTCCAAAGAAATAAAAATCGATAACTAACCAGAAGATAAAACATAAAGGCATGAAAATTCTTTCTTTGCATTTCATTACCATATTTGTTGTAATTATTATTTAGTTAGAGAGCATCCAGGAACACTACACAGGGAGAGAGACTTTGAACTTGACCTGAAAGATTGAGAAGGATTTCAGTCATGAAGGTTAATTCCATAATAAGCTAAGAAGCCAACGTTGGTTGAGAGTCATCTCATGGTTCACATAGCTATAGGCAGCTGGCATCTTGACTGGACTGGAAATAACCACGGCTTTACTCTCATGCTGAAAGTCTTGATGAGAATGTCCAGAAGGCTGGGACCTCTTTCTCTCCCCACATGTGTTCAATCCAAGAGGTTAGCTGTATCTCTTTACCTAGTGGCGCAGAGTCCCATGACGGCAAAAGCAGATGATGCCAAACTGCCTAAGACTCAAGCCCAGGACAATGTCATTTCTACCATATTCTGCTGTTAAGAGTAAGTTAGAATCAATCCAGGCTCAAAAGGAGTAGGACATGATTGTTTAGAGACCAGAGAAATTATGGGTAACCATCTTTACAGGGAAACAACTACACCTACCCACTGAAATTATTTGGTATTTTTTTAAATCTGTGATAGGGGCGCCTGGGTGGCTCAGTGGGTTAAAGCCTCTGCCTTTGGCTCGGGTCATGATCCCAGGGTCCTGGGATCAAGCCCCACATGGGGCTCTCTGCTCAGCGGGGAGCCTGCTTCCCTTCCTCTCTCTCTCTGCCTGCCTCTCTGCCTGCTTGTGATCTCTGTCTGTCAAATGAATAAAATCTTAAAAAATAATAATAAAATAAAATAAAATAAAATCTGTGATAATTGCCAGTTTTACTCCCCTGGCTAAGAGATCTAGAATTTGAAGCTTATATGTTTTTTTATACTTATCCTATGAAAAAATTAGGTGCCCCCATTACCCTTATAAGCTGGTTGCAAATTATTCAACTATTAATTATAAAACTTTAATTCTTTGTGTGTGACATAACATATATTCATGAAAAAATATATATAAGCAAAAAGAAAAAAGCTCACACAACAAAGAAATAAGCAGTTAAGCTTTTGATATACGTATGTATGCATACACACATGTACGCATATATACAATTTGAGATTTAATCCTACGTATGTGAGCTGATACTAAATATACAGCTTTGTAACCTGTTATGTCTTACTTTACAATATAGAATGAATATATTTTCATGCATATCTGTAAAACTTTCTAATTAAACAGACCTGCATAAGGGGTCAAATACAGAATCCAGGGAGATGCTAGTAACAAGGAAATGATCTAAAACAAAATTCCACCAGATGATTAAAAGTCAAACAAAGGTCAAAGATACATCAGAAAATACTAATAGAAAGAAAGGAGGGAAAGGATTTCAATATCAGACCAAAAAAAAAAAAAAAAAGAATTCAATGCCTAAAAGACACAGGATAAGGGCAGCTGCATGAATGTCTTTGCTTCCAAATGCATCATCACAAACTTCTTCCTTATTTTCATCTCTTTCCCAAGCTTTTTTGACTTAGCTACTCCTTTTACCATTTCTTCAGGGTCCAAATGCCTCACAGGAGTTCCTCCTTAAACCCCTAGTGAGGTGGGGTCAGCCCTCCTCTAAGGTTTCCTTCTGTTTCCTGGCTTATACCTTTGGAAGGTTAAGGACTTCTTCTGCCTCTTGTGGTACATATTCTGAAGGAGGGTCTGCCTCCACCTCTGGCATATTCTGTGGTTTCCCCTCATTTTCTTTACAAGACTTTTTGCTTGTTGAGTACTTTTCTATTATTTCTTTTGAATAAATTAATCCTGAAATGATCGGGGCACTTTTCTCCCCCTCCAGCAATATAGAGCTGCTATAAGGAAATAGGGCCTGGACTATAAGCTAGTTGATATATTTCTTTTTTTTTTAATATTTTATGTATTTATATGACAGAGACAGCGAGAGAGGGAACACAAGCAGGGGGAGTGGGAGAGGGAGAAGCAGGCTTCCCGCTGAGCAGGGGGCCCGATGCGCGGCTCGATCCCAGGACCCTGGGATCATGACCCGAGTCAAAGGCAGATGCTTAACGACTGAGCCACCCAGACACCCCTCTTTTTTTTTTAAGATTTTATTTATTTATTTGAGAGAGAGAGAATGAGAAAGAGAGAGCATGAGAAGGGGGAGGGTCAGAGGAAGAAGCAGACTCTCCACCGAGCAGGGAGACTGATGTGGGACTCGATCCCAGGACTTCAGGATCATGACCTGAGCCGAAGGCAGCTGCTTAACCAACTGAGCCACCCAGGTGTCCCTAGCTGATATATTTCTTAAGTCATTTTTTTTTAAAGATTTATTTATTTATTTATTGGAAAGACAGAGATCGCAAGTAGGCAGAGAGAGAGGAAGGGAAGCAGGCTCCCTGCTAAGCAAGGAAGCCCAATGCGGGGCTTGATCCCAGGACCCTGGGATGGTGACTGGAGCCGAAGGCAGAGGCTTTAACCTACTAAGCCACCCAGGCACCCCTTAAGTCATTTTTAACCTATAGGTTACTCCTCCATATTAGTTTTCCTTTTGAAATGTTTTTAAAAATTTATTTAAGAAATCAGTTTTTCCCGGGGCACATGGGTGGCTCAGTCAGTTAGGCATCTGACTTTGGCTCAGGTCATGATCCCAGGGTCCTGGGACTATGTCCCATATCAGCCTCCCTGCTCAGTGGAGAGTCTGCTTCTCCCTCTGCTCCTCCTCTACTCGTGTTCTCTTTCTCTCTCAAAAAAATAAAATCTTAAAGAAAGAAAGAAAGAAAGAAAGAAAGAAAGAAAGAAAGAAAGAAATCAGTTGTTCTCTAGAGTTTCCCAGAGTCTAGATTTTGTTGATTGCTTCTCCCTAAGTTCTTTAATATGTTCCTCTGTTCCTTTTATTCTCTGAAAATTGGTCATTAAATCCAGATGCTTGATCAGATACTGGTTTAATTTTCTTTTCTCTTTTTCCAAGATAAAACTGTGTACCTCCATTAGGAGGCATAAAACCTGATCATCTTTTTCATTGTGATGTTATCAGATACACATGATCATTACCCAGATCAAGGGTCTGCAAACTACAAAGTATGGACAAAATCCAACCAGTGTACCCTGCTTTTAAGCATAAAGTTTTACTGAAACACAATCACGTCCATTAGTTTACATAGTGTCAATGGCTGCTTCCACACTCCACTGCAGGCAGACTTGAATAGCTGCAATAGAGACTATAGGGCCCACAAAGCCTAAAGTATTTGCTACCTGGTCTTTTACAGAAAAAGTTTGCGGACTCATCCATTTTGTAAAAATTATGATTTTCTAATCTAATTCTACCATTTCTTCATTTTTATTAACTGAAACATTCTTATAAAGAAAAACTTCTTATCATTACCTGGTTATCGTTAGGAACAGCAGGATACATGTTAGACTTTCTCTCTACTTACCAGTTTTTAATATAAGGTAGCTTCCTAGTAATCTCCAAAGACAACGAGTAAGGCATTGAGGGTATTTGTGTGTGTGTGTGTGTGTGTGTGCTTGTACATACCAAGTACCATTATGAACCCATTGATTTAAATAAACATATTCCATGTCTTTAACTGAATTCAATCTTTATTAGTGCTTAAAATTGTTCCATCTTTTCTAAGTAGTTTATTTAAATTATGTCCTGAGTCTTTTTAAAAAATAATCCACATATTGAGAGTTTTCTTACTATCTGGTCTAACAAGATATTCCTTGCTAATCATATACATTTCTTTCCCCATGCATGGAATTATCCATTTCCCTAAGGAAATGTCATCCCTTGGTAAGAAATGGTACTTAGTGAACAGACTACAGATGCATGGGGTACACATTGATAGTGGGGTAAATATTATTTCCAAATCTTTTTTGAAAATATGTCTTCTTTTTAAAGAAAGAATATTACAGTTTTACACTGATTCCTCTGATTCAAATTCAGGACTATGGGATTTTTACTTTATCTCATTGATCTCATCATTATTTCTTTAAATAAACTACTATGAAAATGTCAACTTAAAACAAACCAAAATTAAAACTCATTTGAATTATCCCATATACACACAACAGCAGGATAGCAATATCAGCACTATCACCATTAATATGGTTACCAAAAAGTTTAAGATTTTTTTTTGCGTATTTTTTCTATTGGAGTATATTCCCCTGGGGTTATCCAATGAAATCACTGTTAGAAAGTTGAGCTTATGTTTTTGATGAAAAAGGATATTTTGACATGATCATTTCAAAACAACTGAAATTACTGAAGCATTGTTTTTATTTCCAAGTAATATTTGCAAGAGAAACCAGGATCCCCACCCAATCTTCGAACCACACCCCCAGACAGGATTATAGATGGGGTGAGGCTCAGAAATGAGGTGTGTCCATTGCATACATTACAAAACAACAAAAACAAAACTATTTCTTAAGAGGAAATATCATGTTTTTTCATTTTATTTTTTAAAGTACGAATTCCTTAGAAGGAGTCATAATCCAAACTATTACTAGTAATTTACCCTTTCATATTAATGGGCTCTGCTAGGAAGAGGGGAAGAAGGTTGAAGTCAATAACCAAAGGAAGGGGTGTCAAAGAAGAATGAGGAGGAAAAGAGAAAAGCATGAAGATCCTTATATTGCAGCTCAAAAATATTTCTTTCAGTGCTGAATCATTATGCTGTATACCTGAAAGTAACATTACACTGCATGTTAACTAACTGGAATTTAAATAAAAACTTTAACAAAAAAAAGGTTTCCTTCATCTTATTTTTCCTAAGAGTCACCCCTAAGAAGGCAACAAGATAGAGAAGTAGGAGCATTTCATGAAAGTCAGCGTTCTTAAGCTTCCTTTAAATAACCACATTGCTTTCAAGAGGTAAGGTTTCTTTCTTTCTGTTTCCTTCTCTTCTCCACACACTGTCACCAACTAGACCCCTAAACCTGCCCACCTGCTTATACTCACCAACCTTTGTCCTAGATTTTTCCTTAAACTCTTCTTTCCAGTTTACCTCTTAACTCAGGCAGATGGAAAGTAAAACCACCACTCTAGCAATAGCGACTGCCCTGACAAGACCTCCAGCCAGCCCAGAGCACCGAAATCAGTTGGAGTTTAACCCCTGACTCATGCTTGTAGATAGATCATGGAGTGACCTCTAGAATGACCAACAACTACTTTTACTTCATTATAATACTAAAATATAAGCCCAAGGAGGAGTACAAGCTTCATTTATATAACATAGAATGTGTGTAGGCATGTTACCTTAAGGTGCCTGTGCAACCTTAAGTCTGCCTCTACATCCAATGACAAGGTTTTCCTATCCAAATATTCATTTAAAAAGAACCCATCTGCCCTTGCTCAGGGAGTCACAGTTTTTGGGAGCCATTTCCCTTGATATCCTGATTTGTTGCAAAAAAAAAAAAAAAAATGTTTTCTTTGTGTGACAACTCAACTTGGTACAGTGTCTGACTCACCAAAAAGTGAGCTTATATTCGTTTGATTACACCTTCCCCACCTCCCTCTTTTCCCCACTATGCCTTGGGCCAGGGACTGTCAAACAATAACCAATAGCCAAACCCAACTGCCACCATTTTTTGTAGATAAAGTTTCATTAGAACATAGCCAGGCCCATTTGTTTATATGTTGTCTATGGAGGCTTTCACACTCTAATGGCAGAAACAAATAGCTAAGAAAGAGACTGTGTAGAAAACTAAAATATTTATTATTTGGTACTTTACAGGAAAAGTTTGCCAACAGCTGCTCTACACTATGGGCTGACATTAACTTCAACCTTTTGGGATATGGCTCAGCCTTTCTGAGCTTGAAAGATCACTAAGTATTACATTAAACTTGTAAGTGAAAATAAGCTTACTACCTAAACAGGACAGAATACAGATTCTAGAAAATGAACTAAACTCAGATTCAAGAGCAGTGCTTGCTGAGAGTGATCTGAAGTCACAGATTCAGCCTGCAATTTTTTGAGAATTCTGAAATGAGCTACAAATTTTTATTTTAGGCACAATACAACCAGAAATACTAATATTTCAAATAAGGATAATAAGGACTACTATCCTTGCATAGTTTTATGTGCTAGGCACCATGCTATGTACTTTACAGGTCATGTATTATCTTAATTCTTATACCAACCCTAGGAGGTGGGCACTACGATTGCCCATATGTTATAACTGAGAAAGCAGACTTAGAAAGAATGAGAAACTTGCCAGGGTCACACAGTTGGAAAGCAATGGAACTGAAATGCAAACCCAAGCCTTCTCAGTTGACACCCATTCTTTAAAACAACTAAGCAATGCTACCCTTGCCATAGTCTCAAGTCTGGAATTTTAAATTCTCCTGAGAAAAGGCTGACTTTTCTTGCTTGGGGCTCAGAGTGCCTAGGGAAAAAAAAAAAAACGGTTTTGAACAATATGGGAAGGTGAGCAATCTGGCACCAAAGCTAAGAAGTTATTTTATTAAAGAGATTTCCAGTTAAATATGGCATCTTGATCACAAGCATTTAACCTTTCTTCTTCCTGAGTCCCCATTAAAATAATGATTAAGGAATAAAAACAATGTAAGTCCTTAGGACAAGAAAGATGGAGAGGAGATACCAGCAGATGAGAAATTTAATATATTTTTAGAAAGAAAACATATCAAGGAGAAGTGGTGACCAATCTAGTTGAGTGGGAAAAGTTAGAACCAGACATCCTTGCAAACGGAGCTACGACAATGGGAAGAGAGTGATGATCCCTTACAGAATCCTTAAGAGGCCCATGAACTAACAGGGCTGGGTATCATATAAGGCCGAGGTAAAGCTCAAGTCTAAATAGAGATTTCAACAATGAATCATGGAACACTACATCAAAAACTAAAGATGCGCTGCATGGTGACTAACATAACATAAAATAAAATAAATAAACAAATAGAGATTTCAGGGATAGGGAAGGGTAAAAAAATACGCATATAAATTAGTTGCCTATCTAAATCTCTTGCCTCACACCTCATAATCCCCAGGCAAAAAGACTGTGTGCCCTTCTTTTTTTTTTTTTTAAAGATTTTATTTATTTATTTATTTATTTATTTGACAGAGATCACAAGTAGGCAGAGAGAGAGGCAGAAGCAAGCTCCCTGCCAAGCAGAGAGCCCTCAGGACTCAGGACTCGATCCCAGGACCCTGAGATCATGACCCGAGCTGAGGGCAGAGACCTAATCCACTGAGCCACCCAGGCACCCCGACTAGAGAGATTCCAGCCATAGTAAAGGGATAGGTAGAATGAGGAAGTAAAAACTGGAGGATTAAGTTTTGTAAGCCTGTTAACTAGCCTACTTTACTTGTCCTGTCTCAAGAACACCTACAGCAAACAAAATATATGCCCCACTCTCAGAGTTATTGCTGTCAGATTCTTTGCTGGAGATGGGGAATAGTTCCAGACATCCACAGGCTGATATGTGGGCCTTCTCCAGAGAAAATGCTACTGTCTATACAATGACATTACAGTGAAGCTCCCCTGTTAACAGGCTCACAAATCTTTCAACCCCATTCCTAAATGAGAATGAACATTCAGAGATTACCAGATTTGAGGAAAGTCTCCATAATAAAAGAGACCAATCAACAGAGTGAAAGAGACCTGGATGAAACATAGATAATACAGGAATAAAACAAAGTTTCACAAACCATAATTAATATCCTCAGGGAAATAAGAAGATATCACACATCCATAAAACAACAATTGGATGCTATAGAGGAGGAACAATCAGAGAAAAACAAGAGTTCTTAGAAACTAAAATTATGATAAACCCATTTTTTAAAAATACTTTATTTGACAGAGAGAGAGCAAAACAGAGGGAGCAGCAAGCAGAGGACATGGGAGAAGCAGGCTCCCTACTGAGTAAGGACCCTAATGTGGGGCTTGATCCCTGAACCCTGGGATCATAACCTGAGCCGAAGGCAGACAACCAACTGAGCCACCCAGGAGCCAAGATAAACCACTTTTCAAAAAATCAAGACAAAATTTAGAACATAAAATCATGCAAACCTAAAAAAAAAGGGGGGGGGGGAAGAGTAATGGCAAATAGGAAAGAAACAAAGAGACATGGATGATAAACATGGTTAATCCAATATTTAATTTATAAATGTTCCATAAAAAGAAAACAAAAAAAAATGGTGCAATGGAAATGATAAAATATAAGACACAAGAAAACTTCTCTAAACTAAAATTATGAATCTTTGATGGCCCCATGTTCTTAGAACCATAGGTGAACATGGAATACTGAGGAAAAACATCATTTTATTAAAAGATCCATATCAAAGCACACCATCATGCAATTTCAGAATAAGAGTGAAAACTCTTAAAAAGACTGCACTCAGAAGATCTAGGTCACATGCAAAATCCAAGTCACATGAATCAGAATAATGTGAGACTTCTCAACAGCAATAAAATGTTAGATGACAAGGGAATAATTACTTTAAAATTTTTAATGAGGGGATACCTGGGTGGCTCAGCTGGTTGGCTATCTGACTTTATGTCTTGATTTAGGCTTCGATTGTGATCTTGGGGTCGTGGGATCGAGCCCTGTATCACAGCTCCGTGCTCAGCAAGGAGTCTGCTTGAGATTCTCTCCCTCTCCCTCTCCCTCTGCCCCTCCCCCTGCTCATACACTTTTTAAAAATAAATAAATAAATCTTTTAAAAAATTCCTAGGGAGAAGTGATTTCCAACCCAAAATTCTTTGCACAGCAAAACTAAAAATTAGTTCAAGGTAAGAGCAGGGAAGACTGCTATGAAAGACTCAGCTATAACTTCTTGCATCTTTTAATTCCCCTGTATACTTTCTTAGGAAGCTACTGAAATAGTACTCGACTGACAAAAAGGAATAAACAAGGAAGGAAAAACATTTAAGCAGAGAAGGGCAAAAGAAAGTCTCCACTGTGGCAGCTGTGCAGAAGGTCTTCAACTCAAATTTAAGCATTTGGGGAACACAAATAATTGTATATAAAAGACCAACAGGGAAAAATTAAGAGAAGATTCAGAGGTAATTTTAAATGCTTTTCAAATATTTTTATTTGATATATTTGGAAAATATATTTCCAAATATTTTTAGCTCTCCGCCTTTCAGAACCATGGTAGAATTGTTCTTCAAGGGCATCTTGTGGTTTGTGGAGCCATGTGAGTAGATCTGGCCAACAAACTGTAAGCTAAAGTGGTACGCATCACAACTGGGCCAGAGCATTTAAATGCTGGTTTGTTGCCCTCCAGAGTACTTTTCTTTCTGAAATGAAGACTGACTAGGTTCAAGACAGTGGCTGCCCCAAAAGGCAAGGACCCTTAGGGACTCTAATGAGTAGAGTCCCTCCTCCACCCCCTTTGTCAACCCATAGCTGACACAACATGAGCAAGAAATAAATCTCTGTTGTTTTGGGCCAACAGTATCTTGGTGTTGTTATCCAACAAAATGTAACCCTTCCTGACAAGTATACAGAAATCCATATGTGTGTAAAAACAGGGCAATTATTAGAATCAGAGTATACTACTAATTCTATACTGATAATATTTATATCATTGTGATAATGTAAAGTCTATTAATTCAGTTAGAATTTTTGATATGACCATATTGAATGGCTGGAAGAAGAGGAAGTGTGTTAGTTTAAGTAAGGCTCAATCATTATCATAAAAAGAGCCAGCATATAATGTCTAAATGTGGCAAATGAAAAAATAGTAAAAAAATTATTTTAGCAATATGTAGACAAACACCAGAAGAAACAGTTTAGAGTATACAGATTTCTCTAGGGGAACAGAAATGAGAATGAGAACAACAGACTGCTCTTTTTCTTACATGTTAACTAGGACCATTTGATTTTTAACTATATGTATATATCACTAAGGTTAAAATTAATTTTAATAGTGACTCTAAGCACTTAGTTTTTTGTGGTACTTCAATCTTAAAAGAGTTTAGCATTAGATTAGCACCCCCACCCCATATTTCACTGAATTCCTGCCACAAAGGCAAAGTTGTATAAATCTTTTCCTATCCTATCTCCTGAGCCTTCTCCTGGACTTCTCTGGTGTTCCCAAGGCCCAGGGAAGTGAGGGGGTGGGGCTGTGAAGCTGTAAGGTAAGCCTGAGCAAAGATGTCTGGATTTCCCTAGGAAGGAAACAGTGTCATCAAGTCTGACTCACCTAAAAAGAACAAACCCCTTGTAGAGCCAAACCTGGGACAGATGCTGGGGAGAAGCTGGAAGAAGCCATACACTTTTCTGAATGAGTTATAATGCCTGGTGACACATTAAGCACTGGTATTCTGAAATTAACTCCTGGTCTGAGAGTTCCATTTTTGTTCACAGTTTACCCATAAGTAATTATAAGGTCAGTCAAGACAGAGATTCAAAAAGACCTACCCTTTCAGTAGGCCTCATCTCCAGCGAGATAAAACTCCAAGGTCCAACAGTTCAAAGTAGCCTGCAAGGCTGCAAGACCTTCTATCCCTCCCAAGCTGCTCCCTGGGCTGGACTGAGTCTCCGGAAGAGTGTTCACCCATGTGAGTGAAAATGTCAAGGCTCAACAAGCCATTCAAATAAATGGCTGGAAGCATTCCAAGAATTATAGATTGTCAGGATGGATGTTATTATTTCTTCAGTAATGACTAAAAAGAGAAAGAACAGCCTTGCTACAGACTAGGAACTGTTCTATGCACTTTATGCATCATCTCATGTCGTTGGTATTACTATGATCATCATTTTACAAATAAGGAAACTGAGGCACAAAGAGGTTAAATACCTTGCTCAAGGTTCCAAACTAGTAAGTTACACAGATGTAATTCAAATCTAACTACGTCACAGCACTTGGGGTCTAAAATGAATCATTGGTAATATTTGGAGGAGGAAGAATAATTTTCTAAAATTCCATATCAAAGTTCTGCACCAAAGAGACTGGGGGCTGCTTTCCAAACATGCTATTGCTACTCACAATTCCACAAAGCGTGGAAGTATGTGAAACAATCATTCCCCCAACTGCATAGGTCTACTATTTATATGAAGCTATTTAACTTAATTACAAATAATTTAGGCTACAGATGGGAGCAAAGCAACATTAAGGATCTTGATTTTGAAACTGTTCTAAAATAGCTTTTAAAATCTAGGAGGCAAATTGTCTTTCCAAATGGAAATGAATGTGTGACACAGTGAAGTCTTAAAGTTATTAGCATTTTTTCCTAAGCGCCCATCTATTTTCTTTGTCATTTACAGGATGTACCATCTTTAATTTCAGCTCCGTGATCAAAGAGCTGCAACTCAAGAAGCTCACTATTAAAATCAATGGCTATACTTGGCAAGGGGTATAGCAGCAATATGATGGCTGCTTCTCACCTACAAGGGGAGACAAGACTCTCTTCATGATTTCAGGCAGAGACCCCAGCCCAATCTCTAAAGGAAGAGTGTGGAAGTCAGTCTCTCCCTCTCCGCCTCTCAGTCTCTCTCTACCTCTATGTCTCTCTCTCTCTCTCACATGCACACACCCCTGTGTGCAGTGAAAGAGAAGCTCAGCCTCGCCCATCCCATTCCTCCGTACCTGTGAGGGCTCCACTGCTGAATGCAGTGCCAGGAAACATGTTTTTAGGAATTCAAAGTATCACATTTCATAATTTGATTTAAATCAATTATCCCATCCCTCCCTGGAACAGGCACAAGCTCCAAAAATACAAAATGTAAATGGAACCAGCTGCGGCAAAAGCCTTTTGCCAGGATGAATTTCAGTCAATGTAATCAGCCTCCTTTTCGAAGTACATTACTGTTGAGATCCAGAGATTTGGTGAAACACTTCCAGTGTCCTGGGAGGGACCAGGAAGGTAACCAATTATGGGAGGGGAGAAATAGAAGGAGCTAATCTTCTCCATCCTTACTCCCTTTGCCCCAAACTCTTATGAAGAATTAATTCACTCCTCTGGGGGATGCTAGGAAACTGAGGTCGTTACTGGCAGCCTTCAAACACTATCCTTAATTTATGGATATTTACTAAACCACATAATCATCCTAAGTTATCCCATTACAGGGCTCAGCAGAGATGAGGTCTGCAGTCCTGGGTGTGAAGATCAATTGTGAGAGGTTCTGCGAATGTGTGTGAGTGTTTATTAAAGAGGGCATGAGTGTACAATTATTTAGGCTCCCAACATGCTGCCCAACAAATGGATCCCATGCGTAGGGCTTGGCATCCTTCCATTGAAATCCTTCCCCTTAATTGATTTAAAATGATAATTTAATTAAAATAATTATTCTAATCAAACTTCATATCTTTTTGGCAGGTTCTATGGGGGCCTCTGCCCTCAATGTTATTTTAGTATTTTCATTATTTGTTTTCTCACTGGGCTGACTTTGGCTCTCTTAATCTTTGGAAAATTTTACATCATTGGGTAGTCACTGCACCTTTCTGGAGCTTTCCACTCAAACCACAGGGAAGGAGGGAAGGAAATATCATAGGAAGATGATGTGACTTTGAATTTTGAATAAGTGTGACCCAAGAAACCACTGAGAATGATGTATGGACACCTCACCCACCTGTTCACCTAAAATGCAGACTTCAGAATGGCTGGCCAGCTTGTGAAAGCTGTAAAGGGAGGATGAGTGGTAGTTCCATCTCTCTTATTCTTGTCTTTTTTTTTTTCATTGCCTCGTTAGTCTTTCAGTGGCCGCTGCTGTCTTGAAATGTGTAATACGATTCAGGAATTCTTCTAGTTTTTGAAATATAATCATAAGAGTTGTATCATTTCTTCTACACAACTATGTCAGAAACTAGGCAGAGCAAGTCATCTTAGGACCATTTTAAAGATGAGAGAAAAAACAACACAGAAGGGTAGGTTGCTGTACCAATGGCACACAGTTAATATTGGAAGGGCTGTCACTTTCTAACTGGAGAACCACACAGCAATGCAAGTGAAAAACAAACTACATCTATATTTTAATTTTTTAGCATTAATGCAATTTGCAAGGATAGTATGATTTGTGTAACAGCCAATATTTACTTTAAAAAATGTTGCTGCCTGTCCTAAAAAAAAAAAAAAAAAAGACTCCAGGTGCACTTTTGCCTGAGGGATGCCATCCTCTCAACCTGAATCATTGATGCCTGGAAATCCAGCTGTGGCCTCTTTCACTTTTCAACCATGCTAATGAGCATGCAGAAAAGATCTGCAACAGAAGAGACAGGCCTCTTTCCGGTGCTACTCTAAGTTGAACACTGGATCAAGAGTTGAAAGACTTGATTCAACAGCTCTGCCACTGATTAGCTATGTAACTTTGGAAAATCCTTTTTATCTCTCTGTTCTTCAGAGTACTCACTACACCCTTGGATTCTAGTATCTGTTTTTAGCCAAAAAAGCCTCAAGTTTTGAAATTCCAATATATTAATCACAAATGAAACTGTCTCCAAGGGGGTGGGGGGACAAAAATGGGATTCAACAAGGCAACAGGTCAGTCTTGATATCTTCCTAGCAGAAATTTTACCCTCTTGATCCAAGGGAACTCCTGTTTATCAGCATATTATAGATATACCTTTTTTATAAAATAAGCTTGCAGTACCTTTGATGATGTTTTTGATGGAATGTACATTTTGCTTTTATACTGATGACAAAATAGAGGCCTGGAGAGAGGTCTTACACATCTCATTATGCACCTACAGTAGCAAGGTAGAGCCTAAAAAATGAGGAAAAGGGAGGAGTCACGCCCTTGGAGCCTGAGTGGGAAATCTAAGAAGCCTGAACAGGGGCTCAGACTCTCAGTCCCAGACCTCTGACTACTGGCTGTCGTGCTTCTCTGCAAATTCTGCTCTGAGTGGAAGCCATCTCAGAATTTACATTAAAAGCCATATGGAAAAATCAAAGAAAGGAAAGGGGCTGTGGGAAATGACATTAAAACATCATTCAAAAAGAAACTGGTTCAGACAGAAAGTTTCTTCTAAACATATTCTTTTCCAAATTACTTCTATGTAGGATTACCCATTTTAAGTGAGCCAACTTCTAGAGGGCAACCCTTTGTACCTGTACTTTGTCCATCATAGTGTAGGAGGCTAACAAATTGAAAACAACTTATATTTATATAAAAACAATTTTTATGTACATATACACAACCCAGCCCAAATTGGAGTTTTTCTTCTAGTCCTTTTTTTTTTTCTTTTTGGAAAGAGAGTGAAGTGAAGATAAGGGGCAGAGAGAACAGGAGAAATTCAAGCAAACTCTGAGTGAGAAGCCCAACATGGGGGTCCAATCCCATGACCCAAGCCAAAACCAAGAGTCAGATGCCTAGCCGACTGCACCACCCAGGCACCCTTTCTTTTACTCCCTTTAAATGTCATTTTATAGGAATGGGTGGGTGATGAAAGATTCCTGGCTCCTGTTTTTCATTTCTCCCAGTTACACTGTATTGTTCTCTTTGGTCATAAGGTCAAAATAAAGTGATCAGAAAAAATTTTTTTAAATGTCTGGAAAGATGAAAAGTAACAAACAAAAATAAAAAATCCCTTAAAAAAATAACTAAAGGGAATGGAACTAAAGTCATCTCCTAAGGCCATTTTTATGGAAAAAGCCTAGTCAATAATTGTTTTCTACTGTAGGAAAACATTTGACCAGCTGGTCCCCTAAATCCATTGATTTATCACATGATGAATGTGAGTCCTGGGCTGGCCTGCAAGTATTCTGATTCAGTAGTTGTGAGGAGAAGGAACACGCACTTTAACAAGAACTCAAGCTGAATAGGATGGCACGTGACCCACTGACTAGATTTTCAGAACCACTGCCTTGGATAGTTTCCCTGAAGACTCTAACTTATTAGCGATCAGTAAGTTATCTCGTGACTGCTATCATTTACCAAGACTTTTTAAATTAGTCTTCAAAAGAATATTGGTTTAGAGGAACTAACAGAAGATTAAGAACTAAGAGGCCCAGATTATATTCTCTGCACTAGAATGAGTCAATAAATGCAGTTATTATTATACAGGGTAACTAATATCACAGCAGCAAAATCCAGATTTCTGTTTTCTGAACAATTAAAGTCAGCAGCAGGTATTATGATAATCCTGGTGTGGTTCTTTAAGTCCCCTTTCTGGGCCTAGCACTGGTTCATGTGCTGGATATTGGGAGGAAATATTCAAATCTACTTAATATAAATGGTATCTCTCAAAAACCCATTTTGAGTCAAACCAAAACACTAAGCAAGGAATGAAATAAGACATGAACTATTACCTCTACTGAAGAGTTAATGTGCAACCTCACAGAATTCGTTTTATACTAGAATTCATTAGCAGTCCATATTAGATATACAAAGTGCATACAGAAGGGCTGAGGGACACAGCAGAGAATCAGACTTTTGGCATGGAAGAAGTAAGTGTGAGAGATCTTTGTGGAGAGAATAAGTAATGGATAAGGTCTTACTTAGCAAGACATGATCTTTTAATTCATTAGAAGGAACAGTCTTGAATTTGGCTGTTGCTAAGCCTAGACAGATTGTATACAACCATGGGATAGAACGGTATGTCCCTCCTTAACTGGAGAGGTTCTTTTCTCTGCCCTAGTTTATCTTCCAAAACTAAGCTTACAAAAACTGTAAACATACATACATCTATCCAGCCATACATCTATCCAATTATACATTCATACATGCATACATTGAAGTAATCATTCATTCATTCAAACTTTCATTCTTCCTATCAAAGACTACACTTTTCACTGGGGATGCAAATAGGATGTAGCCATAGTGCTGCTCTCAAAGTTTTCAAAAAAAAAAAAGAGAAAGAAAAGAAAAGAAAGAAAAACTCCACATAGCTCATGAGTGAGAATTTCTCAGTGGCCACAGTTGTAACCCAGTGAGCTCAAATTAGGTAACCCAGAAAAGGTCTGTCTCTTTCATACTTCTCTTTTTCCAGATTAATTCATTCTGATGAATGAGAGAGAGATTGGAAAGATAGCACAGTATTATGATTCAAGATTCTGGAGCCCAACTACATGGTGGGAATCCTGGATCTAAGTAGCTTATAAATCACGGCCAACTGTATGATTCTGAGCAATTTACAGAACCTCTCCAAGCCTTTGTTCCTCATTTGTAAACTGGGGACAGTAAGTTAATATATATTCCTACATACATAGTGCCTACAAGTTCCATAGGGGCACTATGTAAGTGTTCACTATTAAGAGGATGTCTCCTTCCACACTAGTCTGTTACTTGAGAGCAGGAAATCTGTAGCCCCCAAGTTAACCACAGATCGGCACCCCCACACAAGAGCATCTACTACATGCTAACCACTCAACACATGCTTTCCTGTATGGGCTGGCCTGGGAGCTCCTCCTTTAAGTAACCCTGTATTTCCTTCCGTCCTGAGAGCCATCATCTTCAGTGAGATGGAACACAGCTGGCAAACACCCTTCTCCACAACAACACTCCTACCACACTACATGTCCACTCCAGGTTACCCATCGGGCTCTTTTCAGGATAGTCCATGCTTCAACACTGCATACACAGATGCCCTCCCAGCCCTTCAATCTTTTCCCTTTGTTCTCTTTAGCCTAGCACCTGCCCTCATTATCAGTATCTACATTAACCAGGAGAGCCTCAGACAAGTACACATTATTTTCCAAAAATACCTTCTCTAATACTTCTGACAAATGCTCTGCATTTACACTGACATACTTTTGAGAACAAGATTCCATATACATCCTTACTGTTTCCTTCACCTTAACCTACTAGATGAAGACATCCCAGGCAAAAAGGAACTGGCTGTGCTCATAAGTGAGAAATATATGTGAGCTGATAAATATCCTCACCCCCAAGACTTATACCAGTGCTAGAAAGTAGACTTCGTTCCATGTGTCAACTCCCATCACTTGGTATGAGAGTTCTGTTACAACAGCTTCTGAGGTCATATCTAAGCTCAGTAAGAAGTGCGCTGTGATCAGATAAGAGTGTGTACCACAGGCTCAGGGGTATAAAATAGTTTTTGATCTTTGCTAGACCTTCACTAGATCCTTTCATCGGTCTATATACTAACATGGTAAATTTAAGCCTTAGAACACTATACACACACACACATACACACACACACACACACACACACACACACACATACAGTTGACCCTTAGACAACACAGGAGTTAGGGCCACTGACTCACCATGTAACTTTTAACTTCCCCCAAATTTAACTACTAACAGCTTACTATTGATTTACTATTGACTCACCAATAACATGAAGGGTCATATAACACATATTTTGTATGTTCTATGTATTATATACTGACTTTTACAACAAAATAACATGGAAAAAAGAAAATTTTAAGAAAATCGTAGAAAAGAAAAAATACACTGAGAGTACTGTGTATTTACTGATAGTGTAAGTTTATGTAGTCTGTTTGCAAGATGAATCATCTATCAGTACCTATGTCAATATCGTTTTATATGATAGAAAACACTATAGAGGTTATACATATTACTAAGAACAGACATCAAAAACAAAAAGTTAATGTGAAAAATAAATTCATATTTACTTACAGCTATGATGATTTGTACACTGATAATGAAGAAGCAGTGATTTGTTTGTTTTATGGTAGCTTAGTGTAATTGATACAAATATTTCATGGTAGCCCAGCCTATACACTAATGAATTAATCATCATGAAATTTTTATGACATACAGTATTAGAGTCATATTCATTCATTACATTTTTAAAAAAGCCACTTACCTATGCTGATAGGATTGTAGTTTTTCCAATTATGAAGAGACATACTGTACATTAAAGCAATTCTTTGAAAACAAAGTTATAAAATAGCACAAAAACACATTATTTTTATATGAAATATCACTCACCTAATGCCTATGTAAGGATAGGCTGTTCACTTCTATACAATGTCCTCCACAATGAATACTTAGGCAATAATGACAACAAAAGTTTCATGCAGGTCTTACTCTACATGTGGATTTTCACATAACACTCACACGCATATACAACAGATAAGTTTATTAGCTGCACAGCATGATGACCATTTATAATTCACTGCATGGAAGCAGATCATCATGAAGTCTTCATCCTCATCGTTTTCACACTGAGGAGGATGAGGAGGATGAGAAGGAGGTAGCAGGGTTGGTCCTGCTGTCCTGGGGTGGCAGAGGTGGAAGAGGTGAAGGAAAGGGAAGGCAGAGAGGCAGGCACATTAGGTGTAACTTTATGGAAATACAATGTAATTTCTGTCTGACTTTTTTGCTTTTCCATTTCTCTAAAAGCATTTCTATACTGTACCAATCCTTCTTCCATTGTTTGTTTTAATTTCAGTGCCCATACCATAGAAGGGTCTATGTCATAAAAGAAGTCAAAAGCAGTCTTGAGAACTGGACTCCTCCTGCAAGACTGTCTGACATCAGTTTGTTTTCCAGCACTGCTTCTTCTATGTCTTCTTCCTCATTTTCTGTACTGATTCAGAAACACTCATCTCCATCAAATGGTCTTCTGTTAATTCCTTCAGTGTGATGTCTATTAGCTCTTGAATTTCTCCAAGATCTGAATCTTGAAATCCTTCACTACCTCTCCCCCGACCCCACCTTTTTTGCCATATCCACAATCTCTTTCATGATTTCCCTGATTGGCTCCTTCATAAATCCTGTGAAGTTATGCACAACATCTGGATACAATTTTCTCCAGCAGGAATTTATTGTTCCAGGCTTCACAGCTTTCATGGTTTACTCTATAACAACAATGGCATCTTCAATGGTGTAATCTTTCCAGATTTTCATGATGCTCTATCAGAGTTCCTTTCCACAGCACTGATAATCCTTCCTTGAAGTAACATGTGTAATGAGCCTAAAAGGTCCTTATGACCCCCGGACCTAAAGGTGGAGTTATAGATATTGTGTTTGGGGCAAGCAGATCACTTCAGCGCCTTTGGTATTTAAACCCATGGGCTTCCAGGTGGCCAGGGGCACTGTCCGATATCAAAAGAACTTTAAAAGGCAGTCCCTACTGGCAAGGTACTTCCTGACTTCAGGGACAAAGCATGGACAGGACCAATCAAAAAAAAGGGTTCTCATTGTCTCAGTTTTTCTTCTTGGTGTGCAGCCAGAAGACTGGCCTCTGGTGTTTATCCTTGCCCTTCAAGGCACAGGGGTTAATAGCTTTATAGAAAAGGGCAGGCAGTCCTATTTTAAAGCAGAATGCATCTGTATTCAACAATAGTTAGCCTATCACTTCCTTCCTTAAATTGTGGTGCTCACTTCTCTTCCTTACTAATAAATGTCCTTTGTGGCTTTTTCCCCCCCAGAATAGAGCACTTTAGTCTGCATTAAAATACCTGTTCAGGCAGATATCCTTTTGCCTCAGTGATTTTCTTAATGGTATGTATGAATTCATCAGCTGCCTGCTGGTCAACAGAAGCTACTTCTAGTATCTTGACATTTTTTTAAGCCAAATTTCATCCTAAAATTATCAAACCATCCTTTGCTGGCTTTAAATCCCCCAGCTTTAGATCCTTTACCTTCTTTTTCCTTTAAGTTGTCATGTAATAACTTCACTTCTTCTCAAATGATTAATTAGAGTCTATAGGTATGCCTTTCTTGTAGCAATCCTGCACCCACATAAAAGCTGCATTTTCAATATGAGATAAAAAGGTATTTTGCAAAAAGTGCAATGTGTTTTGCTCCTGCTGGTAGAGCTGCACCAATGGCTTCACAGATTTCCTTTTGCTTTGGTTTGTTTTCGTTTTTCACAACGGTTCTTACACTGGATTCATTTATCTTGAAATGGCTGGCAACCTCAGCCATGGACTTCAATCTATGATACGTATCAAGCAATCTGACTTTTTCTTGTAATGTCATGACTTTTCTCTGCTTCTTGAGAGCACTTTCAGCATCACTCGTGGCACTCTGTATGGGTCCCATGGTGTTATTCAAAGTTTATGGTATTGCACTAAACGTGATGAAAAATACGCCAAGAACTGCGAAAGATCACTTTTTACTGTGATACACAATTTACTGAAGAGATGAACTGCACTGCTCACGTGGAGGTGATTAGCATCACATGGCATTTTAAGCACATTCTCACAACACTTGAGCTTACCACAATACCAACAGGAGGTGGTTATGAAATTATTACAGTAGTACAGTCTGTACTACAGTGAATTTTATGCAGTTATGATTTAATACTGTATCTTCACAGTCATTTAATCTTTCAACTATGAGTGGCACCATGTACAGTCTGTGTTTGTAAGTTTCGATAAATTTTCACTTTTCATAATAGATTTATATATATTTTATGGTATCAAGTGATAAAATAGACTAGTATCTACATATATTTTATGCATCTCTGTCATACTTAATTTGTTCTTAATATTTTTAGTACTTCTAGGTTATGCAGCTTGTCTACAATTTTCTTTAAATTGTCACAAATCTCCAAAAATTTTTCCAACGTATATATTGAAAAATCCAAGTAGAACTGTACCCACACGGTTCAAATTCATGTTGTTCAAGAGTCACCTGTATTCAGATTTGAAGAAGATAGTCTATCCTAAAGGCCAAATATTCTCTACTATTTTGATCTCTAAAATCACCCTGAATTAAAAATCTTCAACAAGGTCTCAATTCACCTTAAAATATGTTTATTGGGAAGAATAACCTAATCTATTATTAGCTTATCACTAATTCAATTTCAGAGTAACTAGTTAGTCACCTAATAAGGGCCTATGGGAATGGTATCCAGGAAAGGTAAGTTTTGACATGGAAAATGAAAAATAAAGGAATTTGGGGTACTTTCCAAAGATACACACCCTTACAGGTTTCCACAGTGCAGCCTAGACAGTCATTACAGGACATGAAGGCATGCAGTATTGGGGAGAAAAATAAAAAAAATAAATAAATGTCACAAAAATGAACTGGATTAAGAAAGATAGAGACATCTGAAAAGCATACACCATCTGCTTCACAAATTTACTCACCTCTGGGCTTAGGGGATAATTCTAACTTTCCGAAGTGTGTAAAAGATATGCAGAAGGCCAAAGTGACTCCTGTTCACCAGCTAGACAAGCTAAACCAGTTAAGGTCTACTTGGCCTACTAAAGAGAATCCCAAGGAATTGAAGGGAATTGGCTCAGTGTTTTGGTAAAGGGAACTGGATGAAGGAGGGGTAAAGAGTTTCTCTTCCCTTCTGGGATTTGTCAATCTTTTATTATTGTATTTTACCTATACCTAAGACTATTCACATATTAAAACTCTTTAAAATCAAGATGCATCTTACAGTCAGAACATAGCATAGTTTCATTGATAACTTTTTTCCTTTCTTAATAGAAAATAAAATATTGGCATCTATTATATTTGATGGCATCTTAGATGAAATGAAATACTGTGCATTGGGAGAGGGGCTATAATACATGGGAATATACTATACTTTACCATCTCTTCTCTGGGATTTAGCCACAATCAGCACAGCCCTCCAAGCCTCTGCCTTCAATTCACAAGTTGTTTGTGGAGTCCCCAAGACTCCCAGGCACAGTGATCATGTTTGTGCGGCTACATGAAAACTCTAGTCAGAAAGGGGAAAGACAAGGTGGCCCTATTTATTTTAATATGTCTTCAGCTATTTTAAAGGGCTTTTCTTACTTCCATGTTGGAGGTCTTTCTACCAGTTTGGAAGAATGCACCCCTCCCTCAATTCCCCAAACACACCAGTTAAATTTTAAAGCTTAGGAGTTTTCTCTGTTTCCATTAGATCAGGGAACAGCCACTGAGAAAGGAAGGAATGCTTTCAGAGTGTCACTTACACCCCAGAGGCTCTGTACCACCCACAGTCTTCCCTTTTAGCCTCTCAAATGAATCAGAGAAAATTAAATATCAAAACTCACTCAGACACTCCCAGTTTCTCCAGGCCTTCAGTCCAGCCTTTGCCACTTGGTGAGGAATATGGCTTAGCTGAGCTCTGGGAATATAAAATAAAGTTGCTATTGGTGCCTTGTCAATCAACATCCAATCCCATGCAAAGGCAGAATGTGCAGTCATGTGCCTGCCACATGTAGAATGTTACTCAACAATTCCTCCAGGGAAATTCTTACAGCCCAGACATTTGACTCAGAGATCCAAGGGGGAGAGGAGAGAAGAGAAGGATCAAGAATGAATTCATGGCCGGTATTAATGTAACACTGACTTCCCCAGTCTTGACCATCCAACTATGCATAGGGAAGAAAAAGAAAGAAAGAGGACAGAAAATAATGAATAGAAAGGAGAAAAGAGAGCAAGACTGTTCTCTTCCAGAAGCATAGCCAGGGGTATAAGGGATATATATTCTCTAAAAGAGATACTCCTCAGAAAAAGTTCTTACAGTGCTGTTAACACCACTTTTGTTAGAAAAATATAGGTTAAAACAAAGAAAAGAAAACAACATGAAAGCAAGGAGAAGCTAAGAGAAACCTATGTGGGAAAACCTGGAAGCAGAGAATCAGTTTTTCTCTTTCCCATAAATAATGCTACATGGCAGCCCATGACTCAGCCTACAGAAACTAGCTTTGTCAGGCCCCAAGACATGGTGACAAGGAAAAACCCAAGTTGATGGTCACCCAGGTGGACCTGAAGGAGTTTATGCAAGGCCAAGAAGAAAAATCAAGAATTTATTAGTTGCAATCACTGCTAACAGGAAAAATTCATTCATAAATATGTTCTTTCCTCAGGTGAATATAATCGATCTGTCTCTCTCTCAATCAATTGGCCTGAGTCAATGTCAGCTGGGAACATCCTAAAGGAGGATGATATCTTCTCCAAATTCTACCTCCCAATGTTATTTCTCTTCAAATTACATTTGCTCGTGTCTACAGAGTATTAAGACACCTGTTGATTTATCAAAGGACCTCGCAGGAATTAAACAATCTTCAAACTGAGACTTTAACAGAATTGACAGATGCAGCAGTTCCCTGTAGAACAGCTAAGACACAGGGAGGAACCTGAATATCATTGTCCTAAATTATCTGGAATAAATTGCCCAAATTCCCCCCACTTAAGACACATGAACATGCCTCTTTCTCTGGGGGCTGTGTGAGATACAAACACACCTTTACTCGTCTGATCTACTCCTTTGTGGTTTTAAGTGGGGAAGATCAAGTCATACAACCTAATCAAAAAGAATATTTTTCTTCTCTAACTGAAAAAGCTTAAGGATTCTTCACATGTGTATAGAACCTTATACTATTCTAAGAACTCTCAGCTGTTATGTTTGATGCTCATAGGCATTAAAGCCCATAATAAGATGTGTACTTAAAGTCAACCTAATACTGCAAAGCAAACCAACAGTTTTTCTATGAACATTACATGCCAGTTGCCCATAACCTCAAAAGATCTTTCTATCTACTGCCCTTCTCTTTCCTTCTCCCTAAAGCTTTTCTCCCCTCCTATGATCAGTCCTGCCGCTTTTACAACCTTTATTACTGTTGTTATATGTACAGGGGTTTGCATTTTCATTGCCTCTGAGGATCTTTACTCATAAGATGGTAAATCTCCCCCACATTTTCCTTTTCTTTCTTTTTAAAAATTCTCTTTTATACTCCCATACCCTGATCAAATGATGCCCACATGTTTCACAACAGATTGTGTTTTGTTTCATCTTCACAACCCTTTCTCCTGGCCATATCCTTTCAGTACTTATGCTTATTTTCCTTGTGATTTATATAGAAAGTATTTACTCACCCTTCCTCACCCTGGTTCTATTTCTGCTGCCAGAAAAGATACGTTGATGTTAGTCTCAAGCCATCAACTTCAAAGATGGAAATTACTTATTTGTACAGAAAATGCTTCCAAAGTCTTTCTTCCTACAAACTCTTCTTAAAAACTTTCTTCTTGGGGCACCTGGGTGGCTCAGTGGGTTGGGCCTCTGCCTTCGGCTCAGGTCATGATCTCGGGGTCCTGGGATCGAGCCCCACATGGGATTCCCTGATCAGCGGGGAGCCTGCTTCCCCCTCTCTCTCTACCTGCCTCTCTGCCTACTTGTGATCTCTGTCAAATAAATAAATAATATCTTTTGAAAAAAAAAACAACATTCTTCTTAACAAACTTTTATTCTTCATCCCTGCCATAGGATTTTAAAGTTGGAAGGGACCTATGAAATCTAATCCAAAGGTCTCATTTGAAGGTGACTAAGCAGGGATCCAAACCCAGGCCTCATCAGCTTAGGCCTTTGCAACTTATACTGATATCTGGCTCAGTCACCTCTGAGTCTTACACTCAGAAATCACTTGACATTATCACCTAGTGGCCCAAATGTATTTTGAACTCATTCTAATGCCATCACTGAGCTCTTCCCCCCACCCCATTCCACCACCACCCCCGGCCCCTAACTCCTCCTTCCCCCCTCAAAACCTGCTGTGCCTCCTTGGTGAATATACCACCACCCACCCCAATGTCATACTTGATGTTGGTGTCATCCTAATTCCTCCCCTCCTTCTCCCCCCACCTCCAGTTCATCTCTCAATCTGTCTCCTCTTAAGCCTCTCCATCACCAGCCTAGTTCCAGCCACCAACAGCTCTTTCCTCAATTACCACAGTACCTTCCTAAGTAGTCTCCTATATCCCCATCTTGTCCATATCCAATAGCAACCACCTCTTGCAGCAGACACATCTGAAGTTAAAATTTGATCACATCACTACTCTGATTAAAACCATCAATGATGGGGTGCCTGGGTGGCTCAGTGGGTTAAGCCTCTGCCTTCGGCTCAGGTCGTGATCTCAGGGTCCTAGGATGGAGCCCCGCATCGGGCTCTCTGCTCAGCAGGGAGCCTGCTTCCCCCCCCACCCGCCTGCCTCTCTGCCTACTTGTGATCTTTCTCTGTTAAATAAATAAATAAAATCTTAAAAAAAAAAAAACCATCCATGAGTCCCCCATTACCATCAAGAGGAGGTTCATATACCCAAGTAGAGCTACAAGGCTGTTTTGACCCCTCATTTCCAAGCTCATCTTTAGCCCCTCCTACATCACATTTCAAACCAAACCTCCTTCAGTTATTTAGATGAGTCATGTTCTTTCCCACCTATAACCCTTTGCACAAGCTATTCCCTCTGGCTGCAAGATTTTCCCTCTTCCATTTTATTTGGATTACTGGCAATCTTCTATTCATCATTCAGGTAGGAACTTTAGAAATCTCTCCCTGCAGATCGCATACTCCCTTCTTGTAGTTCTTTGCTCAGATGTCACCTTTTCAGACAGCCTTCCCCCTACCAGCAGTTCATATAACAAAACCTCAGGGACATTTGCTTATGCTGCCTCTGCCCCTTCCCCACCTGTCCTCCTCACCACCACATTAGACAATTTTTAAGCACCATGAGAACAAGAACCCTGCCTGTCTTAATCAACTGCCAAATCTTCAGTGCCTAGTAAGCATTTTCAGGTATTTGTTAGAAGAATGAATAATCTTGGTATTTAACATAACTTTGTTTAGTAGTAGCTTAATAAGTATTTGAAGAAGGATGGAAGGGAGGAAGGAAAGAAAGAAAAATGGTTAAAACTTGGGAGTTTATAATGGCTTTCATCTTTCTTTTCTATAAAAGTTACAACATCTCCTCATTTTATGATTTGTTATTTCATCAACTTTCTCCTATTAGCCACTGAAAACAGCTTCCCCCAAATGGACCAGACCATCAACAAACTTAACTCCAAATGCAGCAGCACAGCAGTGAGGCCCACAGTCATGAGCACCCCTCCAGACTTCTCCAATTCACTGCTTAAGCTTAGATGCCTGTATTGAAGCACCAATTTCTGTATCTTTGATTGAAATGCCAGAATTTGTCTACAGCCCTGCCCCATCCCCTGCACTTTCCCTGAAAACAATTATACCAAAAACTCCTGTTCTACTCTGTTTCTCTCATACACCACCTCCTAGCACCCCACGAGCTGTGTAGGTTACTATTCCTTAACCTGCTCTCATCTCTCATCACCCAAAATGTCAACATAGATGCCTCTCATTTATACTATTTTTTTTCCCACTTAGTTCACTTTTATTTAAGAGAGTATATGCTTCCTATTCTGGGTCTCCCCAGAACCCCCTCTTTAATGATTTATTTGAGAATCCTGCCCACTTGACTGAAGTTTAAGGCCTCACCTTCCTCTTCTTTTTGAACAACGATTTGTGCTTGCCCACGTCCCATCTGCTTCCCGCCACAGTTGGTCCATGAACACTGGGAGTGACCTGCTCTCTCTTGTGCAAGAACATAGAAAGGCATCTGCTCCAGCCAGGAAATTAGAATTCATCCAGAGCAGGGAGGTCCCCGGATCTGTTCATTCATGTTAGGTCTCAGTTCCTTCCTACTTATGTTTGTTCTTCCTTTTACAGCCCCAGCATCATTCCTTTTGGCAGAAAAGATGAATGTAAAATAGCTCTGATGGGGTTTGCACTGTACTGACCATTCATCCACAGTACCCTGGCGCTGCCAAGCACTTGGCCAAAGGGATTCTTTTCTTCTTATTCCATGCTTAGTTTTAAATCCTTTTCCCTATGCTAAGCTTTTCTGAAAGCCTAGATTCACTCTGAGCTTCAGCTTTCTGGCTTCTTTAAATTTTTCTTCTCATTTTTTTAAAAAAAATACTACATATTCTACTTTGTGCATGCCTGGCTTAGGTTTTATTCTTTTATATTTTTATACATCTTTAAAAGTCTGAGCTCATCAGAGAAGGACCTGTAGACTCAATCTGAATTCTATGGGGTTTTTTCTTTTTCTTTTTCACTTAGATCCATTTCTCTAAAATCATCAGAATAGTATCAGGGTGGAATCAGGACTAACTTAACATAGAAATTGTTTTCACTTTCTTTTAAGGTACTCATTGTGAACTTGATTCATAGAACACTGTACAAAATGCACAAAAACAAAAAGAAAAAATTTGAATTTATCCAAAACCTTGTCAACAAGGAATATCACCACTGCCATTGTACCCATGTATGAAGGGCTTCTTTTCCCCTCTGTGTTAGCAAAGAAAAGGGGAAATCATTTGTGCATCTGATTTACTGCTTGCTAAGCTCACTTAGCATCTTTCTGTGCACATTTTTCTATGTCACTAAATATTGTTCTACAACATTATTTTTTAAGGCAACATACTATTTCATGATATATATAAGCTATTATTAATTCAACAAATGCCTATTATGAGACATAGGCTGTTTTTAACATTTGGTATTAGGAAAAGCCATATATTGAACATTGTTGTAGGGGAATCTCTGTGCATATCAATAACTGTTTCTTTAGGACTCAGTCCTGGAAATGGAACTGCTAGGTCAAAGGGTATGAATTTTTTAAAAAAGGTATGAATTAAATTTGAGGATACAGATAAAAATTACCCTTCCACAAGGGCTTTATATTCTCTGTAAATATATACCAGGTTACATTCTCTGGAGATGAACATGTATACTTTCCACAAGTTAAATTTTTCCAAAAATCTTAACCAATTTTACAGGTAAAAAATGATATTTGTTGCTTTCAGTTGCATATATTTAATTACTAGTAGGTACTGATATTTTTCATATGTTTATTGACTTTATTTTTCTGCTTTTATGAATTATCTGCTCATAATCCTTTGGAAATTTTCTTTCTAGGGTACTTGTCTTTTTCTTAAAATATAGGAGTTCTTTTATACCTTGATAATTATATTGGACCTATTCTTACAAGTATTTTATTCCTATTTTTCACTTGCTTTTAAATTTTCATTATTTTAATAAGGCAATAGCCTTTGTTTAGTAAATGAAATGTATTTTTTCTTATATATGATCTGCCTTTTGGATAATGTCTTACATGTCTTCCCCAACAAAAGATTATTTTTTTTAACAACACCCATATTTCCTTCCAATATTTTTTTTTTAAGATTTTATTTACTCATTTGACAGAGATCACAAGTAGGCAGAGAGGCAGGCAGAGAGAGAGGAAGGGAAGCAGGCTTTCTGCTGAGCAGAGCCCGATGCGGGGCCAGATCCCAAGACCCTGAGATCATGACCTGAGCCGAAGGCAGAGGCTTTAACCCACTGAACCACCCAGGCACCCCTCCAATATTTTTATGGATTCTTCTTTCTTACTAAACATTGAATTTATATGAAATTTACTTTGCATATGGCATGAGATAGGAAATCTTAATTTGTGCCTCAAATGCCAGCCATTTATTCAAAACCATTTATTAGGGGTACTTTGGTGACAGTCCATTGAGTGTCTAACTCTTGGTTTGGCTCAGGTCATGATCCTGGGGTCCTAGGATTGAGCTCATAGAGGGCTCCACACTCAGTGGGGAGTCTGCTCAAGGATTCTCTCTCTCCTTCCCCTGCTGCTCCTCCCCCCATTCATATTTTCCTCTCTCTCTCAAATAAATAAATCTTTAAACTAAAAAAATTTTATTGGGTGCCTGGGTGGCTCAGTCAGTTAAGTGTCTACCTTTGGCTCAGGTCATGATCCCAGGGTCCTGGGACTGAGCCCCACATTGGATTCCCTGCTCAGTGGGGAGTCTGCTTCTCCCTCTATCCCTCTCCCTGCTCATGATCTCTCTCTCACTCTCTCTCAAATAAATTATTTAAATAAACAAATAAAAACATTTATTTATAATCCTTCCTTCTCCCCAGTGATATTTAAGAACCATTCTTATCATACGCAAATTCTTATATATACTTAAGTCTATTTTTAGATATTCTATCCTGTTAATTTGAAAAGAATTAGAACTTTTAAGTCCTCTCATTCAGAAATGAGGTAAATACTTTCATTTATTGAGATATTTCTCAGTAAGTTTTCTTTCCAAATAAATCTTTAACATGTCTCATTAAATTTATATGAACACATTTTATATTTCTGACTGCTATTATTGATGGGACCATCTTTCTCATACTTTTTATTGGCTTATCAGTAATATACAGGAACTGTAATGGCTGTTGTGATGTGATGCTCAGATCCTCCTTTGTGGCTTATGCATTCACATCCCTAGCTGCTGGGTAGTGACGGATGGCAGATTTAACCTGAGTTCCCCTCTGGTACTGCCCTTAGCAGGAGGGCTGACTTGCTGTAAGTCACACTCTTCCCACCGGCAGTCCTTGTCCAATGATGGGCAGGTTAGGGGTATCAAAGTCCAGACCCCATGCATCAAAGCAGGAAACTCTAAAGAACCCTCTCAGCTTCAAGGCTCCCCATGGAAATGGATGTGGTTCTTATGGAAACTACATCATAGTCTAACACCTCCCTCCACTCCCCCTAAGCTATTCACCCTAAAAGCACTTACCAATAAACTTCCGATATATAAGCCTCCATATCAGCATATACTGCCCAAGGAACCGGTCCTAAGATAGCTGTTGTCAGGAGTGATCTGAGGAAGAAGACTAAACTAAAATGCAGTTTTCTAACAGGATCATCTGCTAACCAGCTGGCAATGAGGACTCCACTCTTAGCAGTAGGTGGAGCAGTAGAAACTACAAGTTTGTTAAAGCAGTGCAACTAAAACTTTTCACCAGTGACAACTGGGGATAGGATACCCTTGGAAGAAAATGCACTGGCAGGTGCAGTAGCTTAAGTTTCTGAGGTTCTGAGGAAGTACTAATTATAAGGACAATGGAATCTAATGGCTTGCTGAGTGGCACTGATGCATTGGAGAGAGACAAGAAAAGACTAACAGTAATTAATCACTAATTAAAAGCTAAGAGTGAAAATCAGAGGACCTCTCTGGCAGCATGTAAAGAGGCTGCGATTCCTGATCTCTGGGGAAGGGAGGAGGTTAAGAATCAAGTCCAAGACTTAATTATACGAATTGCAAAGCTCCAGATAAAGTGAATTCTCAGCCCTGGTAAGTCTGCTATACCAAATTCAGGGCTCTGATTGGGAAGGAGTGAGACCCTGAAATTTGAAATGAATCACTGGAATCAATACATTTGTAAACATTAACAGTCCAGATCCCCTAACCTCTCTGGGCCTGTAGAAGTGGCCCACTGCTCCTTAGTAGTCTACAGCACCCCTTATTTAAAGATAAGGCAGAGGCTTCTGTCCTGCAAGGTAACATGTACCCTCCCTCAACTTCTTTCCCCACATCCCCTGTGGGCAAGAGAGCAATGTACAGAGTCAAGTGACAAGGTTACCTGGATGATGATGTGCTGGGCCTATAAAGGGAGGAAACTATATCCCAAAGATACCATAAGACCTAGCTTAACTTATACTAATACAAGCTGAAGCACATGTATGAGACTGGATGCTGAGGGTGCTAGAACAAGATGAGTAAAGGACATCAAGGAGGGAAAGAAAGAGTTCATCAGCATGAGGACACTCTCTTCCATTAGAGGATCTAATTTCATATCCTGGCCTATGAAATGGCACTAGCACACTATTAGGATTGCTTTTGGAAGATCAGAAAAAGAAAGAGGTCATACTAAATGAAGTACAAATACCAAAAGTGCCTTAACAGATGGTAAAATGAGGGGTTTAAAAGCCCAGGGAAGTAAACAACTAGAGTGGATATACTTCTTAGGGCCAGAAATCTCACCTGGTGATAATGTTATGCAGCAGACTCTGGAGGACACCCATTTACCAAAGTAATAAGACAATAAGGCATGGGCTGGTAAGAGAGGCTGTCCACTGCAGGCCAAATCAAAGGAAATACTACTAAAAAATCAGGTTCACTGGTAGTGGTGAAGATGATAGAACCAAACAAAGAGTCCTGGTTTTCTAACCCGGAAACCATTAACTCAAAGGCTACTCAGAAGGAAAGTCTCTGTAACACCAAGGCAAATATGCACAATAATAATTCCCATAATTTTCTCTAAAAAGACCTACAGCCACTTACTCTGATGATCATATACTGGGGAAAAGTAAAATACACCAACATTTCAAGGACTATTATACAAAGGGTCAAAGTTGATATCTGGGCACATAAAACATACTCATGGCTCCATTAAAATGGGAATTTCTGAGAGCCAAGTAATAAATAGAATACTAATAGGCCTAATCTTGCTTGAAATCTTGCTTCTACTGGGTCCACAGATCCATTCTATGAAAATGTCCTTGGACACTAAATATATAAATGGAATGAACATGCTTGGTGGTTGACATAATCCCTCATGGGTTCCTTGGTCTTTGGGATAAGTAAGAGCTATTATAGTAGGGAAGATCTAGTGAAAGCCACTGAAACACTCCCTTTTCAATGAAAAACTATAAATAAAACCACTGTTGTGTCCTGGGGAAAATGATAGAGATACTGTCACCCCAAAGACCTCATCATGACCGAGAATGCAGAGGTAGTAGTCCCCATTATATTCCCATTTAATTAAGTAGTCTGGCTACTAGAAAAACCAGACAGATCCTGGAAGAGGACATTAAATTCAGCCTAGCAGTAGCTCTAATTACAGATACTGTGCCAGATGTGATGTCTTTTCCAGAACAGATCAACATGGCCTTAAATACATGGCAACCAGGCACTGATCTGTTAAATGTGGTGTTTTCCATCCATATCAGGAAGGAGGATCAGAAATATTCTCTTTCACAACGCAACAGGCCAAAGAATATATTCACCGTTTTGCCCTGGTATTATGTTAACTCTCCCAACCTCTGTCATATTGTAACCTAAAGAAACTAGGAATCTATTGGAATTTTTTCAGAATATTACACTTAACCACCATATTGGGCAAGATGAGTAAGAAGTACTAAGTATGTTGGATGTCTTAGGAAAACATGTGTCCAAAAGGTGGGGAAAAATCTCTGAAGATTCAGGGACTTGCCATATCAGGACATTTTTTGGAGATCCAAGGATGCTGATACAGCTCTTCCAAAGTAAAGGACAAACTTCTGCATCTCACACCTCCTGTCCATAAGGAGGACATATGATGCCTGGTAGTCCAGATTTTAGAGACAGCATTTTCCCTGTTTGAAAATACTGCTCTGATCACCCTATTGGGTGACATGATGTACAGTTTCAGGTATGTCCCAGAGCAGGAAAGGCTTCTCCAAGGCAGGGCAAAGTTGTAAAAAAAAAATGCAGGCCTGCCACTTAGTCAATATTACCAGGAAGACACTATGCAATTGGAGGTGTTGGTGTGGGGAAAAATGCCCAAATGACAATAGAAAAATGGCTGAACTTGGGTCACAGATGTGTCTGTTCAATATACGGGTTCAGAGTGAAAATTAACAGCTATTATACAACAGCCCCACTCAGAGGTGACCTAGAAAGTCAATGGTATAGAAAATCCTCCTTAAGAATGGAGCTTCAGAAGATGCACCTGGTAATGCACTTTGTTGAATGAGAAGTGACTCAAGGTAAGAACATATACGTACTTAAGGCCAATGGTGTTATCAGGCTTATGTGGTGTGCCGGGAACCTGAAGGAAAAAGACTAGAAGATCATAAACAAAGAGCGCTGGAGAAGAAAAATGAAGATGCATCTACAGAAGTCAACACAAAATGTGAAGACCTTTACTTGTCATATTAACTAACACACCAGAGAGTATTTACCATAGAAAAAGGACTAAACAACGAGGCAAGCAGGATGACTGACTGACTTATCTAGATGATGCTAGCCAGTCTCTGCATCAGCCACCCCAGTGCTACAGAATGTGTACAGAAACAGAGCAGCCATGGAAACAGGGACAGGGGCTGTGCATGGGCCTAACAGCATGGGCTCCCAGTCACCAGGATTGATCTAGCTACTGCTGCCACCAAATGTCTAACTTACCAGGAACAGACATGCATACTGATTATGTTAATCATTTTATCAATGATTATGTATGTTGATTTTCTTGAATGGACTTGAAACACATTCTGGGTATGAGATTGTCTTTTTTGGCTACAGGCTTCAGCCAGTACCACTATTTTAGGATACGATATTTGATCTGCTGACGAAGGTTTCACAAATATCGCAGTGGACCAACATACCTACTTTACAGCAAAGAAAGCACAACACTGGGTGCAGGAATGGTCATTAGATCCACTAGTCCTATTGGACCACACAGAAGTTATTGGCCTGACAGAGCAAGGGGATGGCCTTTTGAAAGTACAACTGAGATGCCAGGTGGGAGATGACACACTGAGAGAACAGGACACCCTCTCCAGCATATAATATACATCCTAAATCAATGCAGAGTATATGTCACTGAATCTCCACAGACAGAATATAAAGGTTCAAGATACAATGACTGAAAGAGGAGTAAAACCACTTACCATCACTCACAGTGACCCACTTGTGAGAATATGTGATTCCTGTTCTTGAGCTCTGTAGGTTTAGAAATCCTGGGTCCCAGGAGAGAAAAGCTTCCATCCATTAGGTAACAAGAAAGAATCCCCCTAAACTCTAAGCTATGACTTCCATTTGGTCACTTCAGGATCTCCATGCTAAGGGACCAGCAGGTGGTGAATTACCAGGGTAATCAACCCAATCATCAGAAGGAAGTAAGGCTGTTAAAATGTATCAAGTCAGGGAAAAATATTTTTGGAAACCTAGTGATCCATTAAAGCAGCTCTTGCTAGAACTTTGTCTTAATTTTGACAGTTTTTGTATGTGATAATCTCATTTCAATGTCTAAATAGCCAAAGAATTATAGTTTTTCTTTTTCTTTGAACTAAGATTTAAAAGCATTTAATCTCATTTTTCAACCAAAAATTTCTTTAACAATTTTTATATAGTGTCTCTTTCTCAAATGCTTACATAAATCCAGTGATCTAGTATTCTTAATTTCCATAACCAAAACACTTCATTTAATGGTACTTTGCCATGCACAAATGATTTCACTTTTTCATTCCTTGATTCATCCTTGTTCCAGTTATGATCCCCTTCTCCATCCCTTAAAAAACAAAAACAAAAACAAACATTCCTAGCAGGTAGTAGAAACTATCCTCCAACTTGCTACGACCCAACTTCCCATTCAGATTGCCAAGTTCAAACCTCAAACCAGCTGCTTTACTGGAACTGCTACCACAAGCAAAATCTCTCCTAAACAAAGTCCCAGTGTTTTCTATACTTGCCCTTTCATTCATGAATAGAATGAATAGAGCTTCTGACCCTGACCTGCTTGATTAAAGCCCGCCACGTTCCTCCATCAGTCCTTCCCTCCTGGCAGAACTTCCACGCCAAATCCAATTCCTCTGTGGGACTTCACAGTGAACTCCTTGCCTACACAAATATGTACACTATAAATAGCATCCTTCTACTGAATTCATAATCAGGGTTCCCACACTCTACTGTGTCTGAGTAGCTACTTTTTGCCTCAAGAGGGAGACCCAAGACCCAAGTCCAGCATATGCCCCAAAGATTCATTCTTGCCCCTCTTTTCCCCCTCCCAGGAGCTGCACAGGTTTTCTTTTTTTCCCCCAAAACTCACAAAAACAAGCAATGCCTCCATATTTTGCTTTCTCCTTCTGCTCTCGATCCCTAAATCCTTCCCGTTTTACACCATGTCAAAATTCTAGAACACTTCATCTTCGAAGTCCCAATATGAATGTCCACTAACATTCCCATATAGTCACAATAAATGACAGATGAGAAAATTTCAGGGATCCAGCTAAATTCCTGTAGTTCTGATTTTTAATTCACTCCTTAGGAGAACAAGGTTAGCTCAGGCCAGGCCAGGACATAGGCGACAGGAAGCTGCCAAGACTTTAGTACAAGGCAGCCCCATGGAAAGCCCAAGTCAGATTCCTGCAAGGGGCATGCAGAGTCAAGCTGAGGCCTACAATAAAATGTCAAAACCAGCACACAGAAATAGAGCCAATGTTCACATGAACTGGTCTAGAATGGGAGAAAATGAGGCAAGTCTGGCTACCAATGGCACTGAGTTATCTCCTGCTTCCCTCTGCTGCTGCATAATAATATGGTGTGTGTGGATAGTGGACTGACTGAAACAAATATTGTTGGGCAAATATCTGCATCCTTCTAACGGTATGTGATTTCTTGGTGGTACCATATTCTGCATGCCTTATGCTCACACTGCTTTCTCTAGCTGCCTCCATTTCCTCACGTCTTCCATTTGTACCACTAAGGCACCTCTTAGTTCTCCACTCACATACTTGCAGGTTCTCTAGGCTAGGTCCATCTCAACATGTACTACCCATTCACAGGCAAAGCTCACCTCATCTTTACAATAATCAGGTGAAGTATATAGAGTAGGTACTGTACCCATCTTAAAGATCAGGACATATATACATAAAATATTAAGTGATTTGTTCTAAATAAATTAGAAGCAGAGCAGCATCTGGGATACAATTTGTATCTCCTAACTTCTACTCCAATGAGAGTTACCTCAAAATTATGCTGAAGTGTGTAGAATTGTGTTGATCTCCAAATGGGCAATTTCAGATGGAAAGCAGTAGATGTCTAGCCTTTATACCAAGCCTATACACCAAGATGGCACAGGACATACTTGACACTTTCTCATATCAAAAATGCATATTCTGTAGTCACATGTCTTCAGGCCACCAGTAAACTCTTTTGTCAATATCAGATGACTGTTCTTAGTTTTACCCTATTTGACCTTCAACCAGCAGCATACCCCAGTCCCATAACCTTGAGCTTCTCTGGATCCTCAGATTTTCCAGTGTAAATATTAAAAATGTAAAGTTCTATAAATCCTAAGAGATGAGAGACAGTTCCCAGATCCCCTAGGAACACAAGCCTTGCTCTCTTCTCTATGTTCAAGCACAGAGGACGCTTACTCCCTCCAGTATTAACTAGATGAGTTACATGAGAGCAATTTTATTTAAAAAGGAGGCAAATTGTTTCTTAGGGTAGGAAGAAGAGGAAAACCAAGGTTTGGTGTTGATTTGTCCTGTGTTTCAGCAACATTTTGTGACTCTGCCCATACACAGTCCAAATGCTCTTGGCAGGGCTACAGTGCAAATAAAATATGTTGTATCTCTGTGCATACAATAAGGGTGTAAATGTTCACACTTCTGGATATGTCAGACCATTTGAACTCATTCTGTTGCAGCACAACTTCTAGCCTCAGGATGCATGGGTAACCTCTGATAATATTAAGATTTTTGTTTACATCTTTGTTTACAAAGACTCACTTTCTACCAATTCCTATGGGGGACATAAGTAATAAAGCAAGGGGATTTCTAGCTTTGTAAGTTTCTTAGGAGAATCTATTGTAGGGCAGTCCACCTGAGCCATTGATCCTAAAGTCACCTACTAAGGCGAAGAGGGAACAACACAAGAAAACTTTCATTAACAAATGTTCAGAAATAAGATGACCACTTTCTAGGAAGTGAGGAACAATAGAACTAACTGGGATACAGACATGATAATTATGCATTACAGGAATCAAGATGAAGGAATCCTTTCCATTTGTACCCAACAAGAACATCCACACTGATACACATATTCACACAATAAAAGCTCACTCCAGTCTTTCTCCACCACAACCCACCCTATACACAACTGTTTATCTGTGATACTTCTCAGTGTCATGTTCCTCATAGCACTCTATAAATTGGAGGAAATCCTACTGCCCACAGAGTAGAAGTGGTAAATTCCTGGCAAGAGGGCTGTAGCATTCTTCTCCTATGCCCTCCTATTGGACTGCTGTAGTCTAACCTGCTGAACCCATCTTATCCCTAAAACATAGTGCTTCAGACAATCAGCACTATTGGATCCTAGCTGGCAAGGGAAGAGAAATGTGCTTACCACACCTAGCTGAACGCTAACTGCTCACATTTTTCTTGTATTCACCCCTCAGTCTTTGTTCTCGACTTACCATTAACATATGGATTTATTCATTCATTAATTCAACATCTACTGAACTCCTATCATATACTGTATATAGTGGGGATAAGTGAGACAAAAATGAAGCCAAGGAGCTCAGGGAGGAGGCCAGGGAGAGAGAAAGTGAGAATATAGGCTGATGACCAGGTTTGGAAAGGAGAATTTGATGATTATGGGTTTCAACTTTTTGCTTAAAATGTATTTATGATAATCAAGTAGAGAAGCCCATTAGGCACTTAGAGAGAAAAGGAAAAAAGTGTGGGCTCAATTTATAAATTAGGGAATCATGAGAGAGATTGTGGGAGCTAAGAAGGCTGCTAAGACCAGACCAAGAAGCATACCAGACTATGAGTACTGAGGACAAGGTGAGAAGGACAAAGGTCAAGGACTTAGAGGACTTAGAGGAAGAACTGAAAGAACATGGAGCGAGGGTGCCAAAACAAGTGGAGGTTTCCCTTTCTGAAGATGCAACACAGAAAACTTTTTTCTTTTAATTCACAAATTAGTTCAATGAAACAAATAATAATTATTCAGAGTGTATCTTGTAGTGATGAGCACCGAAATAATTAATCAGAGTGTACCTTGTAGTGATGAGCACCAGATGACATACGGAATTGTTGAATCACTGTATTGTATACTTGAAACACATATGCATAACACTGTTAACTAACTGGAATTTCAAAACTTAGAACAAGAGAGAGAGCACACCTTAAAGGATAACAAATTCTCCAAGTGACTGTCCTCACCTTCAAGGACCTTGGGTCTGAGAGAAGGTGTGTACATTAATAGATATGACATGCAAGGATCTTATTTGTTCCCAACAGTGAGAAATTACTGTAAGCAAATCACAAAAAAAAAAAATTTAAGTTAATGGTAGAAATAACAAAACACCAGTAATGAATTTGCATTAGGATTTTGATTCTTTTTAGCCTTTAATATTGCAATTCTATCCCCTTAGCACGATGTGAAACCAAAAGGAACACTACCTCCTTGAAAGCATACCCTGAGGTTTATGTTTCCGGAATGTGGCCAGTACCAAATGGAGTGTTTATCAAAGGCAGCTGAAAGCAATATAACTGGAAGGACAGTCTGAACTGTAGTCAAAGAAGAAGAAAACAAGCCAAGACTAGAGCAGTGGTGCCAACTATTAGGACAACAGAATGAAGCAAGACCATCAACAGATAATTCAGTGGGGGGATAAGAAACCAGCAAAAGGGCAAACAGGTAGGAAAGTAGAATGAAGAAAGAATGCAAAAGCGGGGGAGGAGTCAAGATGGCGGAGGAGTAGCAGAATGAGATGACATCAGGTAGCAGGAGTTCAGCTAAATAGTTATCAGACCATTCCGAACACCTACAAACTCAACAGGAGACCGAAGAGAAGAAGAGCAGCAATTCTAGAAACAGAAAAATTGACCACTTTCTGAAAAGTAGGACTGCGGAGAAGTGAATCCAAAGCAAAGGGACGATAGATCGCAGGGGTAGGGGCCGGCTCCTGGCAAGTGGTGGAGCAACGGAGCACAAAATTCAAACTTTTAAAAGTCTGCTTCACTGAGGGACATCGCTCCAGATGCCAAGTGGGGGTGGAGCCCTCATGGGGATGGGGACAGTGTAGTCTCAGGTCCTACGGGGTCACAGAAGGATTGGGCTTATCTGAGTGTAGCAGAGCTTGCAGGTATTAGAGTGGGGAAGCCAGCTACAGAGACGGAGCCAAGGAGTGAGGTCTCAGATCTGCATTACCTTAAACTGTGATCTGCGGCACAGTCATGGCACAGCTCTTTGTGTAAGGACCCCAAAGTGGCAGATCCGGGGAAATCCACCTTCCTTCTCTGGATGCAGGGATCTGCTGGGTTTGGAGACTCCAAATGGGGTTGTGTGCCAGAAACAGAAACACTCAGTCACAGGCCGGGTAAGCTCGGAGTGCAGCCAGAGACCAGGGAGATGGGAATGATTGAGTGCTTTTCTCTGAGGGCACACTGAGGAGTGGAGCCCCGAGCTCTCGGCAACTCCGGGCCAGAGATTAGGAGGCCACCATTTCCATTCCCATCTTCCAGAGCTCTACGGAAAGCATTCAGGGAACAAAAAGTCCTGAGAGTGAACCCAAGCAGATTACTTAGCCTGGGCCCTGGCAAGGGCAGTGCAATTCCACCTCAGGCAAAGACATTTGAGAATCATGGGCAACAGGCTCTTCCTCCAGAAGAGTAGCAAGAACATCCAGCTAAGACCAAGCTCATTGATCAAGGAGAAGAGTGGAATTCCAGAGGGGGGGGGAAAGCAAAGCATGGAATTCATGGCTTTCTACCCATGATCCTTTAGTCTTGCAAAGTTAAATTTTTTTTTTTAAAGATTTTATTTATTTATTTGACAGAGAGAGATCACAAGTAGACAGAGAGGCAGGCAGAGAGAGAGAGGGAAGAAGGCTCCCCGCTGAGCAGAGAGCCCGATGCGGGAATCGATCCCAGGACCCTGAGATCATGACCTGAGCCGAAGGCAGCGGCTTAACCCACTGAGCCACCCAGGCGCCCACAAAGTTAAATTTTTAAAATTTTTTTCTTATTCTAATTTTTTAAACTTTTCCTCTTTCCTCTTTTAACATTTTTTAACTAGTTTATCTCCACAACACCTTTCTAAAAATATCTTTTTAAACCGTCATTATTATAGTCATATTTTATCCTTCATTGTATCTAACTTTATCTTTTGTATACATATAGGGCTTTTTCTTTTAAAAAGTAGTTGGGATAGAAATTCTTCTAATAGATCAACATATACCCTAAATCTAGCACAGGGCTGTTCAAATTCCCTCCATTTTCTTTTTCTTTCTTTTTCCAACCACCTTATCTTATCAATTCATTTTTAAGAATTTTTTTTTAATTTCATCTTTACAGTCATATTCCATGTCTTCATCGTGTTTACCCTTATTTTAGTATATATGTAAGTTTTTCGTTCTTCAAAATTTTGGAAGGTAGTTTCTTCTAAGAGACCAAAATACACCCAAAATCAAGTGGGTGGCTCTGTTCTATTCACCGTTCTAATATATTTTTTTAACTTTTTTTTAACTTTTTTTCTACCCCCTTTCTTCTCCCACCGATTTGGGGTCTCTTCTGATTTGGTTAGCGTACATTTTTCTGGGGTCTTTGCCACTGTTTTAGTATTTTATTCTCTCATTCATATATTCTTATCTGGATAAAATGACAAGGTGAAAAAACTCACCACAAAAAAAAAAAAAGAACAAGAGGCAGTACTGAAGGCTGGGGACCTGATCAATATGGACATTGGTAATATGTCAGATCTAGAGTTCAGAAGGACGATTCTCAAGGTGCTAGCTGGGCTCAAAAAAGGCATGGAAGATATTAGAGAAACCCTGTCTGGAGAAATCAAAGCCCTTTCTGGAGAAATAAAAGAACTAATTTCTAACCAAGTTGAAATTTAAAAATGGTATTAATGAGGTGCAATCAAGAATAGAAGCTCTTACTGCTAGGATAAATGAGGCAGAAAACAGAATTAGTGATGTAGAAGACCAAATGACAGAGAATAAAGAAGCTGAGCAAAAGAGAGACAAACAACTACTGGATTACGAGGGGAGAATCTGAGAGATAAGTGATACCATAAGATGAAACAATATTAGAATAATTGGGACTCCAGAAGAAGAAGAAGGAGAGAGGGGTCAGAAGGTATATGGAGTGAATTACTGCAGAAAATTTCCCCAATTTGGCAAAGGGAACAAGCATCAAAATCCAGGAGGCACAGAGAACCCCCCTCAAAATCAATAAAAATAGGTACATACCCTGTCATCTAATAGTAAAACTTACAAGTCTTAGTGACAAAAAGAAAATCCTGAGAGCAGCCTGGGACAAGAAGTCTGCAATATATAAGGGTAAAAATATTAGACTGGCAGCAGACTTATCTGGAGAGACCTGGCAGGCCAGAAAGAACTGGCATGATATATTCAGAGCACTAACTGAGAAAAACTTGCAGCCAAGAATACTATATACAGCTAGGCTATCACTGAAAATAGAAGGAGAGATAAAAAGCTTCCAAGACAGACAAAAACGAAAAGAATTTGTAAACACCAAACCAGCCCTACAGGAAATACTGGAAGGGGTTCCCTGAGCAAAGAGAGAGCCTAAAAGTAGTAGACCAGAAAGGAACAGAGACAATATACAGTCTTTCAATGTAAAGTAAGTGGGTTAAATGCCCCAATCAAAAGACACAAGGTATCAGAATGGATTAAAAAAAAAAAAAAAAAAAAAAAACCATCAATATGCTGTCTACAAAAAACTCATTTTAGAGTCAAAGTCACCTCCAGATTTGACGTGAGGGGGTGAAAAACAATTTACCATGCCAATGGACATCAAAAGAAAGCTGGGGTGGCAATCCTTAGATCAATTGGATTTCAAGCCAAAGACCATAATAAGACATGAGGAAGGACACTATATCATACTCCAAGGGTCTACCCAACAAGAAGATCTAACAATTTTAAATTTCTATGCCCCTAACATGGGAGCAGCCAACTATATAAACCAATTAATAACAAAATCAAAGAAACACATTGACAATAATACAATAATAGTAGGGGACTTTAACAACCCCCCTCACTGAAATGGACAGATCATTCAAGCAAAAGATCAACAAGGAAATAAAGGCCTTAAATGACACACTGAACCAGTTGGACATCACAGATATATTCAGAACATTTCATCCCAAAGCAACAGAATACACATTCTTCTCTAGTGCACATGCAATATTCTCCAGAATAGATCACATCCTGGGGCACAAATCAGGTCTCAACCAGTACCAAAAGATTAGGATCATCCCCTGCACATTTTCAGACCACAATGCTCTGAAGTTAGAAGTCAATCACAAGAGGAAAGTTGGAAAGAACCCAAATACATGGAGGCTAAAGAGCATCCTACTAAAGAATGAATGGGTCAACCAGGAAATTAAAGACGAATTGAAAAAAATTGATGGAAACAAATGAAAATGAAATCACAATGGTTCAAAATCTGTGGGACACAGCAAAGGCAGTCCTTAGAGTAAAGTATATAGTGATACAAGCCTTTCTCAAGAAACAAGAAATGTCTCAAATACACAACCTAACCGTACACCTAAAGGAGCTTGAGAAAGAACAGCTAAGAAGGTCTAAACTCAGAAGGAGAAGAGAAATCATAAAGATCAGAGCAGAAATCAGTGAAATGGAAACCAAAAGAACAGTAGAACAAATCAACGAAACTAGGAGCTGGTTCTTTGAAAGAATTAATAAGATTGATAAACCCTTGGCCCAACTTATCAAAAAGAAAAGAGAAAGGACCCAAATACATAAAATCACGAATGAAAGAGGAGAGATCACAACCAACACCAAAGAAATAGAAACAATTTTAAGAACATATTATGAGCAACTATATGTTAGCAAATCTGACAATCTGGAAGAAATGGATACATTCCTAGAAACCTATAAACTACCAAAACTGAACCAGGAAGAAATAGAAAACCTGAACAGACCCATAACCAGTAAGGAGATTGAAGCAGTCATCAAAAATCTCCCAAGAGCCCAGGACCAGACCGCTTCCCAGGAGAATTCTACCAAATGTTTAAAGAAGAATTAATACCTATTCTCCTGAAACTGTTCCAAAAAAAAAAAAAAAATAGAAATGGAAGGAAAACTTCCAAACTCATTTTAGGAGGCCAGCATCACCTTGATTCCAAAACCAGACAAAGACCCATCAAAAAAGAGAATTACAGACCAATATCCTTGATGAACACAGATGCGGAAATTCTCACCAAAATACTAGCCAATAGGATCCAACAGTATGTTAAAAGGATTATTCACCACAACCAAGTGGGATTTATTCCAGGGCTTCAAGGTTGATTCAACAGCCTCAAATCCATCACTGTGATGCAATACGTTAATAAAAGAAAAAACAAGAACCATATGATACTCTCAATAGATGCTGAAAAAGCATTTGACAAAGTACAGCATCCTATCTTGATCAAAACACTTCAAAGTGTAGGGATAGTGGGTACATACCTCAATATCATCAAAAACACCTATGAAAAATGCACAACGAATATTATTCTCAATGGAGAAAAACTGAGAGCTTTTCCACTAAGGTCAGGAGCATGGAGGGGATGTCCATTATCACCCCTGCTATTAAACATAGTACTATACATACTAGCCTCAGCAATCAGACAACAAAAAGAAATTAAAGGCATCCAAATCGGCAAAGAAGTTAAACTATCCCTCTTTGCAGACGATATGATACTTTATGTGGAAAACCCAAAAGACTCCACTCCAAATCTGCTAGAACTTGTACAGGAATTCAGTAAAGTGGCCGGATATAAAATCAATGCATGTAAATCAGTTGCATTTCTATACATCTACAGCAAGACAGAAGATAGAGAAATTAAGGAGTCAGTCCCATTTACAATTGTACCCAAAATCATAAGATACCTAAGAATAAACCTAACCAAAGAGGCAAGGGATCTGTACTCAGAAAACTATAAAGTACTCATGAAACAAATTGAGGAAGACACAAAGAATGGAAAATGTTCCATGCTCATGGATTGGAAGAACAAATATTGTGAAAATGTCTATGCTACCTAATGCAATCTACACATTTAATGCAATCCTTATCAAAATACCATCCATTTTTTTTTTCAAAGAAATGGAACAAATAATCCTAAAATTTTTATGGAACCAGAAAAGACCTCGAATAGCCAAAGGAATATTGAAAAAGAAAGCCAAAGTTGGTGACATCACAATTCCAGACTTCAAGCTCTATTACAAAGCTGTCATCATTAAGACAGTATGGTACTGGCACAAAAACAGACACATAGATCAATGGAACAGAATAGAGAGAGCCCAGAAATACACTCTCAATTCTATGGTCAGCTAATCTTTGACAAAGCAGGAAAGAATGTCCAATGGAAAAAAGACAGTCTCTTCAGCAAATGGTGTTGGGAAAATTGGACAGCCACATGCAGAAAAATGAATCTGGACCATTTCCTTACACCACACACAAAAGTAGACTCAAAATGGATGAAGGACCTCAATGTAAGACAGGAATCCATCAAAATCCTTGAGGCGAACACAGGCAGCAACCTCTTTAACCTCAGCTGCAGCAACTTCTTTCTAAAAACATTGCCCAAGGCAAGGGAAGCAAGGGCAAAAATGAACTATTGGGACTTCATCGAGATCAAAAGCTTTTGCACAGCAAAGGAAACAGTCAACAAAACCAAAAGACAGAATGGGAGACAGAATGGGAAAAGATATTGCAAACGACATATCAGATAAAGGGCTAGTATCAAAAAATCTATAAAGAACTTATCAAACTCAACACCCAAAGAACAAAGAATCCAATCAAGAAATGGGCAGAGGACATGAACAGACATTTCTGCAAAGAAGACATCCAGATGGCCAACAGACACATGAAAAAGTGCTCCACATCACTCGGCATCAGGGAAATACAAATCAAAACCACAATGAGATACCACCTCACACCAGTCAGAATGGCTAAAATTACCAAGTCAGGAAACGATAGATGCTGGTGAGGATTCAGAGAAAGGGGAACCCTCCTACCCTGTTGGCAGGAATGCAAGATGGGAAGCCATTCTGGAAAATAGCATGGAGGTCCCTCAAAAAGTTGAAAATAGAGTTACCCTATGACCCAGCAATCGCATTATTGGGTATTTACCCTAACGATACAAATGTAGTGATCCGAAGGGCCACATGCACCCGAATGTTTATAGCAGCAATGTCCACAATAGCCAAACTATGGAAAGAACCTAGATGTCCATCAGCAGAGAAATGGATAAAGAAGATGTGGGTGTGTGTGTGTGTGTGTGTGTGTGTGTGTGTGTGTGATGGAATACTATGCAGCCATCAAAAGAAATGAAATCTTGCCATTTGCAACAATGTGGATGGAACTAGAGGGTATTATTCTGAGCGAAATAAGTGAATCAAAGAAAGATAATTATCATATGATCTCCCTGATATGAAGAATTTGAGAGGCAGAGTGGGGGGTTTGGGGAGTAGGGAAGGAAAAAATGAAACAAGATGGGATCAGGAAGCAGACAAACCATAAAATACTCTTAATCTCACAAAATAAACTGAGGGTTGCTGGGGGGAGGTGGGTAGGGAGAGGGTGGTTGGGTTATGGACATTGGGGAGGGTATGTGCTATGGTGAGTGCTGTGAAGTGTCTAAGCCTGAAATTCACAGAACTGTACCCCTGGGGCTAATAATACATTATATGTTAATTTTTAAAAAGTAATTAAAAAAAGAATGCAAAGGGGGCCAGAGCAGGGGTGCAGGAAGAAAGCACAAGTGTCAGAGATGGGTTAAATGTGGAGTCAGATGCACAGTTTAGGAATATGCTGGATGATCTAAAAGAATGGCTGCACTGGATTAAAGGCCTAAAACACACCAGTTTCTACAGTTCCCAGTACAGCCAAGTCTCAATGAAAAGAGATACCTCTACATTTGACTGTCAACCAACTCCACCTGCCTGATGGCTGCATCTCATTTCCCCCTTTGGAGTCTCATATTGGCCTGTGATTGTGCCTGACTGTGGCCAGGGGCAGCCTGTTTCCCTTTGTCTCCTTGGCTGTAATCACTGTTGAAAAATAGGTGGGATGATCTATCTGTAAATGTATAACAGAATGTTAAATGATTGGCATGTCTCAATATAATTAGGTAACTAAATGAATGAAATAAATAGATACTTACCAGGACAGCTGAAAAACAGGGTCATTTGAAAACGTTTCTTATTACAAGGGAAAGTATGGAAAACTGTTCATGGTTTTCCCCTTCTATTCCTTTCATTTACCTTTAATTTTTTTTCCTTGCAGGTTAAAGCTGACTCCATATCCTAAGGGACCAACACAAGCCATCAAGTTAAATGATGTCCCTGATAGCTCTGTGGATCAATAGTTATATAGGCCTATTCCTCATCTGAGCTCTGTCAGGGCCCAAATTATACACTACACATGAAAACCACCTCCTGGATTTACTACCCTGGCACCCCCTAGCCATGGCATGTGGCTTATCACCCTGTAGCTATTTCTTTTAAGCTTTAACTAAGTCTTTGCTACTGATTTTTCAACATTTCCAACGTGGCAGAGCAGCAATTAACCAAGTTGTCCTCCCTTCCACAAAACAGCAATAATTTTTCTTGACTTCCAAAGAAACTCTTTTATTTTCTATTTGTCTCACAGAGGTAGGAGAAATCTTCAAGTCAAAGGACATAGAACTGGCAGAGAGATTATAACCATATGAGGAAGCAGAAGAGAACTCGGCCCTCTACAGTGTGTTTGGTGCCCCTAGAATAATTCACGAGAATCTGAACCATCAGCATTTGTGGGAAAGTGGTGGATGAACTGAAACCTCTGGTTCTGCTTTTCTGATACTCAGATGCTGGCTAAACCTCCTCACCTGTCTGTGTCTTGGGTCTTCCCTCTCTCAAATGGGAATGATTCCTCTTCCCTGTATTATTTCATGGAGAGGATATCAACCTAAGTCAAACAGAGTTTGTGTGAAAACATTTCATACTCTTGGAAAGTCCTATAAATTCTAGGTTCTATTATTTAATATTTATATATCTCAGATTGGTCTGGTTTCATGAATCACTTTATAACAAAGGGGACTTGAACTGTATTGAACCAATTTTGAGCTTGCTAATATCCCAATTGTGTCAGGAATCTAGAATTACAGGGCTCTGAAATAAAAGCATGGCTTTAACATATCAAGACTGACTATTGTCTGTGGTTGAGAGACAACATTGTATGGCTTTTGATCAGTGTCCAAGGCAAAGAGGCTCACTTGTTGTCGACCTGGTAGCTGGATTAATGAATTGCCTGTCTTGTGAACTGCAATCTTCAAATTTGCCTCAGTGTGGCCTATATTTTTTATCTTCTCATGTATGTTCTTGGGACATTTCAGTTTCGTGAACAGGAATAATATCCACTTTAATAATTTTTAAAAATAAACAGGAGACCCTATGTTCTACAGGTTCAAATATGTGGATATAGTTTCAATGTAGAGTCTCCCCACGACTTGTGCTATTATAAATATTGTTTTAGGGGCACCTGGGTGGCTCAGTGGGTTAAAGCCTCTGCCTTCGGCTCAGGTCATGATCCCGGGGTCCTGGGATCGAGCCCCACATCGGGCTCTCTGCTCAGCGGGGAGCCTGCCTCCCCCCCCACTCTCTGCCTGCCTCTCTGCCTACTTGTGATCTCTGTCTGTCAAGTAAATGGATAAAATCTTTATAAATAAATAAATAAATAAATATTGTTTTACACTCTAGTGCCTTGTTTATACTCTAGTTACTTACTGACCCAGTTATAATCTGTCTTGTACAGCCTGTCTTGTATAAAAATAAGTAACGTGCTCCTCTAATTCCAAGTATAATTCTCATTAGTTACTCTACTCCTGCATCCAATTATATCAAGCCAATGTTTTCCACACTATCCTATTTTGAGTTCCTATAACTAACACTTCACTGTGAAGTGTCATTTTTGGCTCATCTTAACCAATGTTTAGCTAGCTAATCAAAAACATTTGATCTATTTCTAAACCTGACTCAGCTATAAAATTGTGGGGAAGTGGTCAGTGCTGCTTTTGTATTACCAGGCCCCGACCACAGTTCTGTGGGCATGTGGACAGGTCAATTTCTAAATGCTTGAACTTAATCAGCATTCAATTTTGCAGTCTGTGCAGAAGCTGAATTGTAGACTTTCACAGACTCTCTTGCCTGTAGGACAGAAGGATCCTTCCCCTTGCTATTCAGAGTCAATTCAGATCATTTTCCCAGTACTCTCTGGCATTGTCTGGGGACCTCAAAGTCTTCATTTAGTCATTTAGTCTTTGCTGTCCTCCACAATAAGCATCATCACACAACAATGACCCACATCTTGTTCCTTACATATGTTGAAAATAATCCCCTTTCTTCCCTACCTGCCTGGATTATTGTAAAACTCAAATTAAGTAACAAAATATTAACTAGCACATAGAGCTTTATAGAATTTAAGGTATTTTTTCATTTAAATGAGAGGAAGTCTTGAAAATTTAAGTCTGTTGTTAATAATCACAATGATGACGGTAATGATGATGATGATGGAGAATGTTTTATTCAGTTTCTCTTTTATTCCTAGGTAACCAGCTCTTCTCAATACTAGCACAACCAGATGTTTATGAACTCATTAGTCCTCTAAGCTCAAAAGATTTCAATTTCATGACCATGATCTTAACATCAGATTAGAATCTCTTTCTATCATGTGGACTGACTTGAACTCATTGATATCCTACTCCAGTTGCAGATCATCTCCAAATTTCTTATTCTGCTTAATAGCTAGACTACTGTTCTTTTGAGCTGGCAGGAAGCTCAAGGTTAGCCATGTACAGCAAATAGCTTATGAAGTGCTTTTGGTGTGCTTTTGGTCTTGATGTCTGATCTTAAACCCTAAATCAGTGCTGTTTAGTTTTATTCTTTAAGGATTCACTCCACAAGCAAACTTACAAGAGACAAAGCAGATAGCTGGATATTCACATGAAAAATTAAACTAGATGCTTATATTATACCACTAACAAAAATTAAATTGAAGTGGATTAAAGATTCAAATGTAAGAACTAAAACCATGAGATTCCTAAGACATGAATCTCCTAGAAGAAAATATAGGAAACAAAATTTGACATAGGCCTGATTTTTTGGATATGACACCTAAGCAGTAGCAACAAAATCAAAATTAAAATGTGGAACTATATCAAACCAAAAAGTTTCTACAAATCGAAAGGAGTCACCAACAAACTGAAAAAACAGACTACAGAATGGGAAAAAAATATTTGTAAGCCAGGTATCTGATAAGGGGCTAATATCCAAAACATATATACATACATATATATACATATACATACACACACACATATAAAACTCATGCAACTCAAGAGCCAAAAAACAAATAACCCAATTAAAAAATGGACAAAGGAACTGAACAGACATTTCCCCAAAGATGATGTATGATTGGCCAACAAGTACCTGAAAATTTGCTCAACATCACCAGTCATTTTGGCAATGCAAATTAAAACCACTATGAGATATCACCTCCCATTTTTTAGAATGCCCATCACCAAAAAGACAAGAGATAATAAATGCTGGCAAGAATGTGGAGGAAAAATGAACACCTGGCACTGCTGGTAGCACTGTAAATTGGTACAGCCACCATGGAAAACAATATAGAAGATCTTCAAAAAATTAAAAAAAAAAAAAAAACTACTGCATGTCACAGGGAGCCTGCTTCCTCCTCTCTCTCTCTATCTCTCTCTGCTTGCCTCTCTGCCTATTGTTATCTCTGTCTGTCAAATAAATAAATAAAATCTTAAAAAAAAAAACAAAACTACCACATGATTCAGCAATGAGTTCTGGGAATGTATCCAAATGTCAGGAAAACACTAACTTGAAAAGATATCTGTGCTTCCATGTCTATAGCAACATTATTTACAACAGCCAAAACATGGAAACAACATAAGTATCCACTGATGGATAAATGGATAAAGAAGTTGTGGTAGATAGAGACAGCTATATAGATATGAATATAAAGCAGAATATTAGGTTGGAATATAACAAGGAGCATTATATATTTAATGGAATATTATTCAGCCATAAAAAATGAGAAAATCCTACCATTTGCAGCAACACGGATAGATCCTGAAAGCATTATGCTAACTGAAATAATTCAGAAAGAGAAAGACAAGTATTATATGATCTCACTTACACGGGTAATCTAAGAAAAAAAATAACTCATAGAAAAAGAGATGAGATTTGTGGTTACCAGAGGCAGTGGAAAGGGAAGGGAGGATTGAAGGAGGGTGGTCCAAAAGTATACCTTCCAATTATAAGAGTACTAGAGATGTAGAGTACAAACTGATGACTATACCCAACACTGCTGTATGATATATAGGAAAGCTGTTAAAAGAGTAAATCTTAAGAAGAGTTCTCATCACAAAGAGAAAATCTATTTTTCCTTCATTCTTTTATTCTTTTCTTTTTACTGTATATGAGAAGATGGATGTTAGCTAAACCTATCATGGTAATCATTTCACAATATATGTAAATCAAACCATCGTACTATATGCCTTAAACACATACAATGACATATGTCAATTATTTCTCAATAAAATGGGGAAAACAAAACAAAACAAAAATAGACCAAACAAATCTTCCTGAAACAGTCACTGCTTTAAGGAGTACACCCCTTTAATTTGAAGGTACTTTTGCGAGCTGAAAGCTGTAATAATGCTTCATTCCATTTGGCAACAAACAAAGAACTGGAGGATTTATAAACTGACAGATCCTCTAATAAGTGTAAGATATCAAATTTGCATTCTTTTATGTGACTGGTGACACATCTCATCACCTATTCTGACTCTGGGGCCTTATTAATAGTCAATTTGCACATGAGCAATTGGCATAATGATCCAAATCAATCATAACCATGATGGAAAATGTTCCACAGAACAATAACAAAATCCATTGGCACCCAAGACCTACAGATATGGAAAAGTAAAGGTAACCTACCTGAACATGCTGCCTCATAATTTCTGAACATTGATTCAGCTCATCTGACAAACTAGAGATTTGTGTCCTTCCTCACTGCTTTATAAACATTTCTTACATGGTAGCCTGGTCAATAATGGGAAGGAGATAATAACAAATGGAGGCTGACAGGAGGCAAAAGTCAGGAGTGTTTCTGGATGGTTTAAAAGTATTCTTGGAAAGGCCATGGTGGTAAAACGAGTTTCACAAGGAACATGTTTTGTGCCCATTAGAGCATGTGTGGTTTATAGACATGGACATAAATCCTTGTGTTGACATGTAGAGAGAGACATGCATTACAGTAATACTCCTGGTCTAACTGACCATCATGCCTTCCCCATGAATAGTCCACAGACTAAAGAGAAAACTATTGGTCCACAGTTCTAAGTTATGAGAAAACTATGACCCTTAAGAATTTGGTCTCTTTTCTTCTCTTCCTGAGACCAGAGTGATGCTACAATCCTAGATGAGTACATCTGTTTTAAAAATTCTAACTTCACTTAAAGCAGGCATTCCTGGCATCTAAACTGGAGGTATGGGGTGAATAAAGCAGAGCATATTAACAAGCCCATTTGATATAATGATTAAAGTTAACCATTTGGTTTCCATCTGACTGGCTCTTGTGTTGGATCTTTCATTTGGCTCTGAAATCACGCAAAGAAGAGAGGGGTATTAATTATGGGCTCCTAAAAACCCAACACCTTCATTAGGTAGCCATGACTTAAAGGTAACATAAGCTGATTTAACAAACTAACCCAAACATTTCACTTGCTTGGAATGGACTCATGTAACAGTTCAATTTAGCATTCCTGGTTGAGTAGCTATCTCGCAAGGAGTGAAGCAAGGGCCTGGTTCCTTCTCTACTCAGGTTCTATTAACTTCAATATGTGGCTTCCAAAGCCACCAAAGGAATCGGTGTCATTGTAGCAACCCAGAGAAGTGAGCTTGCAAGACGCTCATGGAAGGATTTTATGAGCCAGGCCTGGAGTGGTGTACACTACTTTCTCTTGACATTGCTTTGGCTAGAACGCAGTTACCTGGCCTCAAAAGGGAGGCTTGGAAATGTATTTGAGCTGTATGCTCAGGAAGAAGACAAAATGAGTTTAGTGACCATGTAGCAGTATCTGCTACAGTGGCTATCAAGGAAAAACAAAGTCAATTGATCACACACAAAACAGATAATCATATCAAAAAATGGGCAGAAGATATGAACAGACACTTCTCCAGTGAAGACATACAAATGGCTATCAGACACATGAAAAAATGTTCATCATCACTAGCCATCAGGGAGATTCAAATTAAAACCACATTGAGATACCACCTTACACCAGTTAGAATGGCCAAAATTAGCAAGACAGGAAACAACATGTGTTGGAAGGGATGTGGAGAAAGGGGAACCCTCTTACACTGTTGGTGGGAATGCAAGTTGGTGCAGCCACTTTGGAGAACAGTGTGGAGATTCCTCAAGAAATTAAAAATAGAGCTTCCCTATGACCCTTCCATTGCACTACTGGGTATTTACCCCAAAGATACAGATGTAGTGAAAAGAAGGGCCATCTGTACCCCAATGTTTATAGCAGCAATGGCCACGGTTGCCAAACTGTGGAAAGAACCAAGATGCCCTTCAACGGACGAATGGATAAGGAAAATGTGGTCCATATACACTATGGAGTATTATGCCTCCATCAGAAAGGATGAATACGCAACTTTTGTATCAACATGGACGGGACTGGAAGAGATTATGCTGAGTAAAATAAGTCAAGCAGAGAGAGTCAATTATCATATGATTTCACTTATTTGTGGAGCATAACAAATAACATGGAGGACAAGGGGAGTTAGAGAGGAGAAGGGTGTTGGGGGAAATTGGAAGGGGAGGTGAACCATGAGAGACTATGGACTCTGAAAAACAATCTGAGGGTTTTGAAAGGGCAGGGGGTAGGAGGTTGGGGGAACCAGGTGGTGGGTATTGGGGAGGGCATGTATTACATGGAGCACTGGGTGTGGTGCAAAAACAAGGAATACTGTTATGCTGAAAATAAAAAAAAAATTTTTAAAAGTCAATTGATCAGGTTTCAGATCATTATCAACACAGTGGCAGTAACATAAAGATATCTCAAGAATGAAAGATGCAAGAATTTTCCAAATAATCTCTATATTGCAAACACTATTATTAGGAACCCATCAAATGGTATAGATTTGTTAAAGGCAAACCTTGGGATTTGCACAGTCTACTGCAATCATGTACTTTGAGCCCACTAACCACTTCCATGCCATGCTACTAGCACTGAGTAGGCCGAAGATCCTGATACTCTTGCCTTCTTCCTGGACTCAGGCTTTTTCCCACCTTACACACCACATCCTATCCCAATCTTAACTGCTCAGCTCTCAATCTCTGCTTCATTCATCCCTGTCCATGCAGTTACCCCTCGATCCTCCTTGAACTGACCCTAACACTGTCCTCTTTGTCTCTTACCCTGACGACTGGCACTCACTCCTCTGGCTACTGAACCTGACAACTCAGCCAATTTCTACTGTTAATCACTGGATTCCATCTCAGCTCCAGTCTACCGACCTGTAGACGTTTTCCCACTCTCTAAAAAAAGAATAGGACATGCAAGTTTTAGGAAAATATAAAAAATTCCCCACCCAGCTAGATTTTACATTTTAGCTGCTAAAGAGCATTCCTTATACATTAACTGATTTTATTTATTTATTTGACAGACAGAGATCACAGTAGGTGGAGAGGCAGGCAGAGAGAGAGAGAGGGGGGAAGAAGCAGGCTCCCCGCCGAGCAGAGAGCCCGATGTGGGGCTCGATCCCAGGACCCTGGGATCACAACCGGAGCTGAAGGTAGAGGCTTTAACCCACTGAGCCACCCAGGCACCCCAAAGAGCATTCTGTGTACATTATCTGATTTTAATCTGATCCAAGCCTCATAAGAATCCAAAGATGTTGGGACCACAATCATCCACATTTTAAAAATGAAAAGAAATGAGACTTAATGAAGCATAGAATCTTAGGAACATCACACTTAAGAGCTCACATTTGAATCCAGTTATTCCTGACTCTTAAGTTTAAGCTCTAGAAGAAAAGTACCATCTACAACTAGCAGTTATCAAGGTTTAGAGGAGATCACAGTTTTCTGGGTGATGTCTACGGATATTGATCTGGTCCCAGCTTATCCAGACTTCTCCCAAAAGAGACAACCAATAAGAAGCAGTATTATAGGCCAGTCCACTAATGTGGAACCCCAGATCCATCACTTTTGAACAACTACAATCACAGTTCCAAACAGTTCTGATGGGCTTCACAGTCCTTGACCTTTGGGGGATCTGTTGTTACCTCCTTGTCCAAATTATAACATATTTTCTATGTATTAGTCACGAGCTGATTTTTCTGACAGTGTGAGGAAATCTTCTCAGCTCCAAATATCTGCCAGTGGTTTGTGGATGGCAGGTAAGCATATGAACAGGCTATATTTAATGCAATTTGAAATTTCATTGTCTTTCAGTAAAAGGCAGCTGTTTCCAGATGTCATGAATCAACCTTTATGTCTGACTGACATGGTGTTTGCAGGAAACATCTTGCAATACTCTCATGTGTTACTGGGAGCTTCTTGGACTAGATTATTTGCAAGTCAGAACCTGCTGCTTTCTAGTGAACTGTTCTCTGGATTGCTTCAGCAACCTCCTGTTCAGATAGGACACTGGGTTGACAATCCCATGGTTCATCTCCACACTTGGTGCTCTCACAACCACAATGCTGCAGCCATTCAATATCAACAGCTTCATAAATACTTGCCAACAATTCAAGAACACATATTTGAGGAACACACTCAGTGAGAGCTAACTGGTGCTATTTATTGTCAAGCACAAGAACATTTTATTTGGTTTTCCTATAATTACTTAATTTTTCAAATCCTGAATTTCCTTCTATTTCTGTAATGTTTTCAGTACCAAGTTAATTTTTGTGTGCATTTGTCAATTATACCCATCAACTTATCTTCACTTAAGTCACTCAATGTAAGATACTAATTAGCTAAGCAATTTTATTGTTTAGTCTGTCAGATCCATGGTTATTTTTTTACTACATAAGTCTTCCCAGGCTTTGGGTGACTTTGGCAAATTTCTGTCCCTTTGTTTTACTACATTTCACCCTATTCATCCCTTTACTGCTATGATGTGGATTAATTTAAGTCATTTTTCCTTCTGCTGTAACAATCCAACAGTAAATGCTTTATGCATATTATTTTAGACCAGTCATGTCATTTGGCTATTGAGGCTATGCACAATAGTCTAATTATTGTAGAGTAGAGAATTTGGAAGGTATGATGTCTTTTATTAGGTAAGGCTATAGAAGGAATTCAAGGCCACAATTAATGTAATTCTTGCAAACAACTGTTGGATGTCATGGTTTTTAAAAACAACCTAAATTTAGTTAGATTTTTATACTTTCCTTCCTTTTTTTTCAAGCAGAACAATGCTCTCTACCCTCACCCACATTTTTATTTGTTACTTTCATATCTGAGCTCTCACATCTGATGGTATAGCCATCTCTGATTCAATAACTAGGATTCTCTTTGCCATGACTAGTTTCAGATTTACCACATTTTACTCACTTAGCCTGGCTGTCAGTTCAAGATATTTGGTAATAAAGTGTGGCTACCCCGCAGGTCTGCACATTGTCACCTCAATTCCCAATAGAGAGGTCTCCAATAACTGTGGATTTACTGGGTCTTCCTTTAATGTCCTCTCAGCCATCCAGCTCTAGTGGATGACTGACTCTGTCAGCCAGAACACTTCGGACAGTCACAGCTCGCTGGGCTTGGATGCACCTTAAATCTCTGGTTCCAGACCATCGAGCCCAGCCGGCTACTCGCAACTATTTTCAGTACATAAGGCCATTCCTGAGTGCAAAGACCATCAGTCTCCCTGTGGACTCACCTCTAATTCTCCTTTCCCTGACAGAGTGACTAGTCTGGCCCCATGATGAGCTACTAAAAACCTTTATGGGGTATCAGAGTCCCATGAAGCAACTGTGGCACAGCTTGCCTCTCATGCACAAGGACACGGCACTGAGCTGGATTTTGAGAGGGTTGTAATTAGCATGATTACTTTATTTTGATTGCTGAGGTTAACAACATGGGCAATGCCCAAGAATATTATCATCATCAATTGATGAGTTAGAGTTTTAAAAATCTGATTATATGACATGTGTTCAGCCATATCACTCTCTGCATTGCTGTTAGGGAATAACTAATGCCTTGTTCCTTAAGATGCTTAAATAATTTTGCCCATGATTCTATGCCAGGTGTGAGTAAACCTAAAGAAATGAGTTCCCCAAATACTTTGCTGTGTAAGTATGTTTTTGTCTGCAACAGTGCCATTTTAACAGGGCATCTAAGAGAGTAGGAAGCTCATTTCGGTTGATCAGGAATATGCCAGCAGAGTTCAAAATATCTTTGAGAGACAGACAGCTCTTCCCTATGTTAATCCCCAAAGGAAACTGATAAACAAATGGTTCTCAACTGAGGCTACCTGGCAATGTCAAAATTTGGCAAAATTTTGATAAACATTTTTGGTTGTCACATCTCATGTGGGGGAATATGCTGCTGGCATCTAGCAGATACAGGCCAGAGATGCTGCTAAACTTCCTACAGTGCACAACACAGCTCCCCACAATAAAGAATTACTTGGCTCAAAATGTCAATATTAAAAAAGTTTGAGAAACCCTAGTTTAGACCGAAGAAAAAAAGACTTAAAAAGGGTTAAAAGAACTTCAAAGAATCATCCAAAAATAACAAGCTCAAATAGTTTGTCCACTCAGAATTATATTTAACAAGGACTATAAAAATTTCAAAACCGTAAACCTCATTTGTTGGAGCATCCTAAAAATGGAAAGACCCCAGCTTGCCTTTCGAAGATAAATTTTTTAGGCATTTTGAAAACTCCCTGAAATTAGGACTGAGATTCAAATGAAGAATCTGCCTTTATTCCAGTACCAAAGATCTTTCCCTCTTAAGGAAAGATCAGTTGATAAGTTCCCCCAACCCCAGTCCCAGTCATCCCATACTTATGCCAGGATTCCCTCATGAAATCATGCTACCTTTGAGAGAGCCAACAGGCAGAATTCCATTTAAAAGTGATCATTGGTGTGGTGCATAAACAATGAATTTTGGAACACTGAAAAAAAAATAAAATAAAATTTTCTTAAAAAGTGATCATTACCCAAGGCTGTAAAACACAGTCTCTACCCTCAGTGATCAAAAATGAAGTACTAGCCACAATAACTACAAATAGACATATGGTTTAATTTATGCTAAATTAGATTATTGTGGCCTAAATTCTGACTCTTCCCAAAATTATTCCCTTGCTTGTGCACTGTGACACAAATAAATAGAATAAAAATTAAGGTTAGTTACTAGCCATTTAAAATGTAAATAGTACTTGTAGAGAGTGGACTTTCATTCAATCATAAAGTAGTTATAAAAATGTTTGTTGTAAGCGATTTCCAATGACTCTGAGGAAGATAGAGATGGAACTACAGATGGACAGACACCATAAATATGTGACCTTCAAAATTTAAAGCATTTGTCTGGGGAGGTGTAGGAACCCCAAAATCCCAGTTTTAGCTATCCTCACAGCCCTGGGTGGGGGGAGGGTGGTCCAGAAACCTATATGCACAGAAGACAATGGTGGGAATATTTCTTCTTTATTAGCAGGTAGGGCTTTGGCCCCAAACCCCAAGGTAGATCTCAAGACCTGGTGAGCTCTGCTGCCTGCAGAACTCCTCGTGGCCAGACTAAGAAGGCTGATGTAGCTTTCCTTCCCCTGAATCCTACCCTAGTTATCACTTAGCTTTTTTTTTTTTTTTTAAATCAATTAACATACAGTGTTATTACTAGTTTCAGAGGTAGAGTTTAGTGATTCATCAGTTGCCTATAACACCCAGTGCTCATTCCATCAAGTGCCCTTCTTTATGCCCATCACCCAGCTATCCCATCCCCCCCACCCACATCCCCTCCAGTGACCCTCATTTTGTTTCCTAGAGTTAAGAGCCTTATAATCTGTCTCCTTCTTCCCTTCCTTCCCCTATGTTCATCTGTTCTGTTTCTTAAATTTCACATATGAGTGAAATCACATAATTACCTTTCTGTGACTGACTTATTTTGTTTAGCAAATACCTTCTAGTTCCATCCACATCATTCCAAATGGTAAGATTTCATTTTCGATGGCTGAGTAATACTCTATTGTGTGTGTGAGTTTGTGTGCATGTGTGTATGTGTGTATCACATCTTCACTTGGCATTTTAAAGGGAATGGGAAGAGAGGCATCTCTTCCACATGGAAAAGGGGTACCTCCTACCTCTGGTCTCCCAAAGGGCAGAGGATTTAAAGAAAGAATAGACAATATAGGAAGAAAAAGAAACATACAGATGGATGCTACCAGGCCTTCCTCCAAACACAGCAAGTCTCCACACAGCCCCCACCTTAACTCTCTAAGGCCCTAGGAAGGAGCTGCAACACAAAAGACTACTGGGGCAGTTGCCATAAAATGGGCTTATTTACTCCATTCTAGATAAGGCTCTACATTTTAGAAAATGAGACCAGATAAATGCCATCAAACCTGACCAATCCATGCAGAGCCAAACTTCTCCTCCTTGGAAGTGAGATGCAAGCAGGTTGAAAGGAGAGTGATCTTTCTTAGGTATAATCAACTGAAATGATTAACAGCAGTTTCAGTGGAAGCGTGAAGGAATGAGGAATTAAGTAGGTTCTGGATTTAAGGACTTTAAGAGTAAACATGGCAAATAGAGAAGCAGCATAACCAGGAGGCAAAATAAAAGTACAGGATTGGGAAAATGGGATCATACTGTCAGAAAGGTGCATGAAAAGGGGCTGTAAGAGAGCCAAAGGCAAATAAGCTTTTGCAAAATCTTGTGTTGCCCAACCTAATGTCGAATGGGTTTTTCCCATCAATGACTCTGTTACCAAGGTAGAGCTGCTCTCCAGGGAAGACCCCTCACTCAACCAGATCCTTACAGAGATGTCTATCCACATGCAGAACTTCATAAGCAAGCATCAATGAATCGAGATGCTGCTCAAGCAAACTTAAGTTGTGGCACTGTGTATCATAGCTCCAACTTAGTTCACCTTGTAGAAGATTCTGAGTTGCAAGTAGGAGACTGCTGAGGTATTAAAATACCCAAAAGACAACCAGCACTGTGGATTTATACCCAAATCTTCAGAAAGTAAGACTACCTGCAGCAAAATGTAGGGAGTTTGAACATGTTGACAATTTCTGGAAACATCCAGAACCACTACTTGAGATTAACTGTACAATCCTGTCACCTCCACTTCAACATGCTGTGTAGGTTAATGATGAAGAGACCATCCACACTTCCTTGATATTTACCACAATGCCATTGCTGCATTGGGTGGTGTAAGAAGGACCCCTGTGTAGCAAGCTCAGCAACTCTTATCTACCAAAAATTTATTCCCAACTCCTCTTGTTTAGTCCCAAATTTGTGACCAAGCCCACTGTTGGAGAGTTTAAGTTTCAGGAGTACTCTGCTAAAGAGCAAAGAGGTTATTAAATGTCCCCAGAGCAATCACCAGGAATGTGAAAAAAGAGGGCTTAGAAAATCTACCTAGAATATATAAAGCAAAGGCTCCATCCCATTTTCTGCCTTACACTTAGGTTATTGGGGCAAACATACCTTCCTGGTATGTCCTTGGGAAAAGGTAGACATAGACAGAAGGTCATGCAAGATTAAATCAGGATGTGCAGAATTATTGTACTCAGGCTGAAAAGAGTTAATTTTAAATTATTTAGGTAAAAAAAAGTTTGACAGGAACGGTAGCTGTGGAAGAATTCCCAAAGTAACTTTGCCCTTGGTATGTGGACACAAAATGCAAGGCTGGCTGCTACTCAACTGGGAAACAACTTCAGCTCTCATCATCATCCTTTCAAATAGGGTCAGACCTGGGGAGGTGTCCGCAGTGCTGAAGATCTTCATTTGTGGCACCGCCTGAATGGGGCAGTGTGCTAGCAAGCCATGAAAGGAACTGCCCACCAAGCAGAGCTTGTCTCTGGATTTCAGACACTGCTTTTATCCTTTGGGCCCCCCACCACCATTATTTTCCATTTCATCCTAGTTCCTTTTCCTTTTCTCCTTTATGTGTCCCCTGAGCCCTTCCCTGTGGGGCTGATTTGACAACAACAGCCAAGCTTTAGTTTCTTAATTTGTTTCACTTGGAGTTTTCCATTTTTAAAGCTTTCAGGAGTTTCATCTTACATTATAATTCTGATTAAGTGGCTCCTGCTTTGCCTTCCTCCTAGGCTTGTTATAAGAACAGAGGAGTGTTGGGTTCTTCATGTCTGTAATGGACCCAGAACTCCCTAGAGGGAGGTTTTATATTTAAGACAACAAAAATAACTCTCATTACAATTAATAAAAGAAAAATGAAGCTCCCCGTGTAGAATCTCAATAAGCCTCCAGTATATTAAACATTCAGGAAAGAGATTTGCTGAAGACTCAGCCTGTTATGACCCAGGAGGGGCACCACAGTTAATGGGGCTGTGATGTAGATGACACCAGGTGATGTTCAGGGTTGCCGGTTGCCACAGCAACTTGAAATCTCTCCAGCATCACTCTTGCTTCTATGTTCAAGAACCACATTCTCAAAGCAAAGAGGTGACAGAGATTTGACCAGCTTCTGACAACCATCCTCTACCTCTCTGACCCTCACCTCCATTAGGTGTAAGGCCTAGGGAGAGATTTCTTATATATATATATATTTTTTTTTCATTATATTATTTAACCTTAAGCTTGCTCCAACATGGGAAATTTTTTCCAAACAATAATACAAATTTGAAATGAGGCAGACCATTGTTTGAATCCAGCCTCTCTCTATTGTGCTATTTCAGTAATTCTGGTCAAGCTGCTTAACTTCTTTAAACCTCAGCATCCATCCCTGGAAATTAGTGTTGTGTGTTAGTCAGTTTTTGCTGCATAACAAATAACCTCAAAATCTCTGGGTCATAAAAAGCTTTGATTCTCTTGCTCACCTGTCTGTCAGTAGTTGCAGGTCTATTGGGACTGGCTGGGGTCAGTAAGGCATGGCTCTAGGCTGTAGGGTTGGGTTTACATATTTCCCTATTCTCCTATTCTCCTAGCAACAACTCAGGAATATTCTTCTCATAGCAAGCCACAGAAGCACAAAGTGGCAAGCCAAACTATGCAAGCACACCTAAACTCCCTGGTCAAGTCATGTCTGCTAGTATCTCATTAGCCAAACCAGTCACATAACACGATCTAAAGTCAAGTAGGAGGGAAGTGCTCTCTATCATCACTCCTTTTATTAAGTATTTGTAAAGCCACAGAGGGAGTGAAGAATTGAGATCCAATCTCCCACAGTTGAAATAACTATAAAGCTGTAGTAAAGATTATATGAGATCAAAATATGTAAAGCCCAGGACACAGTAGGTGCTGAATAATGAGTTATTATTATGGGTTCACAAATAGTTTTCTGATAGCTAGGCCTAGCTACAAAAAAGTTCTAAAATGAGACAGTTAAGACATTATTTTATTACTCCTTATTAACTTTAATTACTAAAACATAGCCCCAGGCTTCTGCACCCTATGTCTATGAAACTCTGATGATGAAAATAAGCCAGGGCAAGCTACCAAAAGACTTAACACAAACTAAAAAGCTGGAGACAGCTGTCCTTGGAATCTCAGGCTCCCTGTTCCGAGCAGCTTCCTCCAATTGCCCAGGCCTTATTTAACATAGCAAAGAAGGTCTCCAAACACTCAGTCCTATTAGAAACCATTAATATGTCTAGAAAATGGATGCCCCCTTCTCTCTGTATTTACATGGGGCTAATGGGAAAATAGGTATGGTGGTACAGCAGCTGATTTCCAGTCTCTTCTCACTCAGTTCTTTCTTTTTCCTCCACTTCCTATAGGGAAGGGCCTTTCATAATGTGGAGGGACAGGATGTGTTTTAAACACATGATGATCCTAGGACCACTTCTGGATTCAGGGCCCCTCCCCCTCCTGTCCCATATCACATACACACTCTCCTACCTCTCATCCATCCTTCACAGAGAACTGCAAAGCAAATTACCTAAAATATAGAAAACATTCAAATTAGCAGGGACCTGGGCAGTTTCAGAATATCCCAGGGCACTCAACAGGAGAGCTGAATCTTTGGACCTGGAACAATATTCCTGGGTTGAACTTTCTACTCCATCATCTCTCAGATGGACCTCAGAGATGTTATTTGGACTCTTTAGGGCTCATTTTTAGCAATTACAAAATGAAATTAAAAACACCTGCTTTGACGGGCACCTTGGAGGTTCAGGTGGTCAAATGCGCGACTCTTATTTTTGGCTCAGGTCATGATCTCAGGGTGGTGGGATTGAGCCCGTGTCAGGCTCTGCACTCAGCATGGAGTCTGCCTGAGATTCTCTATCTCCTCCTCTCCCTCTGCCCCTCCCCCTGCATTCTCATTCTCTCTCTCTCTCTCAAATAAACAAATAAAATCTTTAGGGGGAAAACAACAACAACAACAACAAAAATAACACCTGCCTTAAAATATCACCGATGGGATTAGATTAGATCATTTACTTCTGAGAAAATATTTATTGAATGCTTTGTGTGCCGGGTCCTAAAGATGAAAGACACAATGCATCCACTTCCCTCCAAAGTTTACAAAGTGGTCCCAGCATATAGTGGGAGTGCAGTAAACCATCACTATTTTTACCATTTACATTTATCTGGAAGCAACATGTGAAATATTAAACAAGTGGCACAGTACTTTCCATAGGAAAGAGCAGTCTTAGAGCTGTAGCAGGATGCTGGATGCCACCTAGTACTCTAGGATCATGGGGAGTAATGACATGGGCAGCCTTCAGGTAATGACCAAGGAGGCCATGGCAGCATGGCCACACAGGAAACTCAAAGCAGCAGCACTTACACCTAGTAAAGAAGTGTTCTCTACATTTTAACAAGTGGTATGGTATTACAAGTGGCACTATATTTTAAATAATAAATATGCACTTATCATTTAAAGCCATGCACTACATGTTTGATATTCCTCTTTTCTACCTAAATGATACAATGAAGGAATAATTCTCTGCTATGTATGTTGCTTTCACTGACCAATGATGCAAGAAAAATTTAATCCTGGGTGAAGCTGATATTCTAATGCCAGCTACAAAATGATACACACATGATAATGGCCAAGGAAGAGACATCCTGCCATAAGCACCAAAGATCCCTCCCTAACCACCACACATGGACCCAAATCAAAAATCAAATGATTCTGAAATCAAGGTTGAAGAAAGTGTCATTCTCTCAGGTGTCAGGGATTCCAAGCCAGTGTGTCTGGATGTCCCACCCCACTGGGGGGCCTCCTGTCCCATAAGAACTCACTTCTCAGGGATGTCTGAAGTTTTTATGAAGTCCTCAAGTGAATAAGGTCAGGCAGAATGAGAAGCGTCAGTCGTAGGAGAAAGGAAACAAATATAGGAGAGCTCTTAAAGAACAGAGAAAGAACCTTCCATGATATTCATTCCAACCACAGTAAAACAGTGCCTTGAGATAGTGCCAGCCTCCAGCCAGTGTCATGTGTTTATTTGGCAGCATTCGCCCCTCCCCAAAATACTGACTGAAGTAAATGAAGTAACATATTTCATCAAATGAAAAATATTCTAGTCAACAAAAGAGTGAAAAACCGGAAAATTCCTGTGCATAATGGAGAATATTCTTGTCAGAATCATAGCAAGAAATGGTACATTCTTACCTAATTCTGGCATATAATCATGGGGGTTTAGAGTTTACAAAATCATCTGGTCCACTTAATCTGGAAAACTGAAGGCCAGCAAGGTAGAATGCCCTGTACTGAAGACTTTTGATCCGCAACCCAAGGGCCAGTTACATCATGCTAACATTTCTTTCTCCCAACTGCAGAAAATAAGCACACACAAAAGGAAGACACTGAGGAATAATCAATGCATCATGAGACAGACATTCTTGGAAGAGACTTGTGATAAAATATTCTCCAAAGAATATACAAACACAGACATTTAAGATTATTATTCTAGTTGCCAAGACAACAAAGGAACAAAATCAGAGAAAAAAAGAACCAAGAATTTTTCCCGCAAGCTCTATACCCAAACCACACTAAGAGTGAGGCACTTCTCACCTTAGAGTTGTTGGCCTAAGGAAGGCACCCAAACCAAGACATATGCCTCTGACCACAGAAACCTGGGCTGCCCACAACCACGGAAGAACTACAGAGCAAAAGTATTCAACACCAGTGTGCTGCAGGCCAGAATGATCTGAGGCTAATTCCATTCACATGTGCCTAGGAGATTTGTTTAAGGAGAAGCAATCCAAAGGCCAACTGCAGAGTTCATTTTAATAGCACTGAGGTTTGTGTGCATGTCTAATCACGGGATTAGCAAATTACATGGCTGGTGCAAAGACCATATGACCTCTGTGGGACTGTGGAACAATTGAGTGCATCTGAGAAAAAAACACTAAGAATGGAAAATTCACTGAGCAGAAGGGCCAAGTTGTGAAGTTGCTGTATGGGGGCAGAAGAGCAACAGGGATAAGCAACGTGCTTTTGGGCATCTCCTAAGCCTGGGTCACTGAACTAGGCACTGAAGAATTAACCCCCTTCCCCATCCTGCCCAAGTCACTAAGGAGAAAATCATATTAACACCTTTAATGGGGCACTGGGTGGCTCAGTCGGTTAAGCTGCTGACTTCAGATCAGGTCATGATCTCAGAGTCTTGGGATCGAGCCCTGAATAGGGCTCCCTACTCAGCAGGGAATCGGCTGGTCTCTCTCCCTCTCCCACCACTCATGCTCTCCTTTGTTTGTCTCTATCTCAAATAAATAAACTCCTTTAATGAAAGGACAGCACTCAAAGGAGGCTCTAAACGCTTGTCATTAAAGCAGACCAGAGGGCACCTGGGTGGCTCAGTCAGTTAAGCATCTCTCTTCAGCTCAGGTCATGATCCCAGGGTCCTGGGATTGAGCCCCACATTGGGTTCACTGCTTAGCAGAAAGCTGCTACTCCCTCTGCCTCTGTCTCCTGACTTGTGCTCTATAAAAAATATATATATATAACTTTTTTTTTTAAGGCAAACCAGAGATTATACAGGAGAAGTTGGTCAGGAAACAATCTTCTTCCAACACTGTCTGCCTAGTTGTGCCTCCTCCAGACTCTGAAAACTCATGAAACAAAAAGACCTTGGGACCTTTGAACATCTAAAGACCCTAGTAATAGACTAACACAAATTAGCTAAACAGGCAAAGTATGAACAGAGTTAATGACAGTGAGTCAGGAAGTAAAGAGCTAATAGTTACACATCTTCCTCCCCTCTCTCCTTTGTCTGGCCCTGGTTTCCATACCTCTCCCCATCCCATCATCATCTCCACACATGATCATATGTGCATGCACACATACACACACTCGACACACACAGTAATTACCAATTGGTGGTAGTAAAAAGCCATGGGCAAGATTAAATCCCAGACCTTTGGCAATAGGCTATGGTGAATATTGCTGGAAATGTCAGGAAATGAGGAAGACTATACTGAGTAAACCTCTGACCTGAATTACAGAAAGGAAATGTTAAGAAATCCTGTCTCTGAGAGAATCCTCTGAAACTTAAAACCCACCCAACACACAAGTAATACTGCCCACAGTTAATTCTTCCCAAGAATACAGTCTCTGTTGAGGACTAAGCCTGGTTTTGTGAGCTCAGTTTCTCAACGGCACAAGCTGTATTTCTCTCGTTTTCATACATCAGCACCCAGTACATAAGAGGTCCTCCTAGATACCTATTTTTGTTAGAACGGCCTGCCCACTCCATGTGCCCACTCTACAAAGTAGTATTCAATTCCCCAGTGCACACCTCTGCCTCCTGAGATGAAGCTGAGCTCAGTACACCATCACTATCTGGTGACAATCTGTAAGATACTTATCAAGTGGCACAATACAAGGTCCCACTCAGAGGCATGAACGGCAGTCTTAAACTTCCATAAGGTGCTGGGTGTTGCCTACTACGATAGTAGTACCATCTACCCACCCAACAGTTGCATATGTACCAAACAGACAGCTATTTTTACCACCCATGATTTCTCTGAAGAGTCATCCAGCCAGTCCTAATTTTGAACAAATCAATAAATAAACACTGATCTGAAGAGCACCTCCATGTGCTAGGGTATGTCCTAAGCATGTAAAGGAAAATTATGTAATAGATATAGACTATGCCCTAAAGACACAAACCATTTAGCAAAGTAGCTGAGACCACACACCGCAAAGGAAAGCTGGGCAAAGTTGGTAGAAGGGAGGGATCTCCAGGGAGAGAGAAAGTCATTGATATTTTAGTGTACAGAGGAGGGAATCTGTCCCTTAGCCTATTTCAGCCTGTTAGATCTGGGATGTGATAAGAGGTAGTTCTCCAAAGACAGAGGCTCTTAAGATTGGTAGGGTCAGCACTGAGCAGAAATGAAGAAGGGAAAGAGAAACTAACAATGACAGAGCACAGTGTTGGGCCTTTATAGCCCTTGCACCTCATGCAATTCTTTAGCGGCTCTTTTGATGCAAACTTTTGTCATTATGTTTAGCTGCCCAACATAGAAGCTCTCTTCCCTTCTGAGAAACCTTTCACTGTCTTACCCAATAGGATGTCTAGCACCAAGCAGGCTTGAAATGTAGAATGAGTGCCGCCAAGAATAATGGACCTGAGAGCCACACTGTAGCAAACACAGTGTCATGCACTGGTGCATCCAGAGGTGGGAGGGTCCCAGCTGGACTGTCCCTTTAGCTGAAACTTAGGTGAGGTTCTGCCTGCTCAGCTTCCCTTGGTTTCTGCCCATTTTCTAATCCTGTTTCCTTAGCCTCTTCAGTTCTCTGAGTTATCCAGTATCTTTCCAGTGAATTACTTTTCTGCCTAACTAGAGCCATTTGCAACTGCTTACTACAAACAACACTAACCAATACACCTGTGATATGGGCATCATTTTATAAAGATACTAAGGCTCTGGAAAGCTAAAGACCTAGCCACTTAGTGACAGAGATGGAATTTAAGCTCAGGTCCTCTGACCTCAAACCTAGAGATGTTTCCTCTCCTTGCTGTGTTCATCAGGATAGCTCTAGTTGCAAGTAAGAGAAAAACAAACAAACAAACAAAGAAAAAACCTAAAACTGGGTTAAACAGAAAGGATATGTATTGACTACATATGTCAGATGTAGAAAGCATGACTGGCTCTATTGTCCAAAGGATGCCAAACATATTCATCACCGGTTCATTCTCACCTACCCACCAGCCGCCCACCCACCCACCAGCCACAAGTTTTCCTTCCTTCCTCCCAACCAAAAGTTTCTTTCAAATTCTTCTGCACACATTATATATACTAGAAACTTAAATTACCCCTTTCCATGGCATTGTAACCCAGAGCAGGCTCATCATGGCTTTTCCAGTCCCCTGAAATCATTTCTCAGGGGCAGACAACTGCTCTGGGTCCGAGTCAATGGGATTTGATCTCAGGTCCCCAGAACAGAGGTTCAGTTCCAAAGTATGTCCAAGGGAGAGTACTAGGGGTCAAGCTGCTAAGGAAAAACATGTCCAAGAAGTTTACAGAGAAAGAAGGCCCTAAGGTGGGCATTTAGAGCTGGAGCTTCCAGCCAAGGGCTTAGACAGCCACGGAAGACAAGAGCAGGGAACAGCGAGAAGGGCTCAGGTGGGGTTGATGGCAACAGAGCAGACTGAGAAGAAACAGTTATATCTTTGGTGTGCAGCAGGGTGAGCTGGCTCTACAGAAGGGGTCAGACTGAGTAGTACATCGGGTTCCAAGGAAGGCCACCCCTAGGGCCCTGTGTCATTTGCTCCTCACGTCTAGATTTTTCCTCCCTGCCCCAATTCTAAAGTGTTTCCTAGAACTGAGTCTGCCACCTAGCAACTGATCCTTAGTTGAAACTGTACAACTTCAATATTTACCAAACACCAAGTGTTATTAGTTAAGACTTGGGCTAGGGGTTGGTGATAAATAGATGAAAAAATATGTCATTTGAAACCTTGAAAAACTTTGCTGAGGGTGAGAGAAGCAGCTGAGCTCTTAAAAAAAAAAAAGATTAAAATATTAGTTCTGTAATGGAGGTTTATATAAGGTTGCCATAGGAACTCAGAAGAGGAGCAATTAACCTGAGTGCCCTTAAGGTTGTGGGAGGGAACAGTGGATAATGAAGGTGGAAGGAAAGTTAGGCCTGATCCTCCATGGGAGGCACCTCCATGGGGTGGCACAGGTTGAGAAAGAAACACCGGAAGGAATTAGGGTTGGGTCAGAAACAGTCCACACCATGATCTGAAGTTCCCCTCCTAGAGCATGAGCCTTCCGCTTTGTATGCCTGTGTCTTGGCGTGGGGCCTTTTCCTTAGAGGGAACTCTGTAAATGTCTATGAATTAAACAATGAACCCTGCTTTGCCTTTGGAACAGAACGCAGACTTGCAAGACCAAGGGACACTGCTTCCTAAAACATTATCACAGCCTTTAATTTCTCATTATGACTCTCTGAGCAGTTTAATTAATAATTGCTATGAGAAGAGGAGAGCAAAGTGATAATTAATAGCTATTGGCCAGAGCTATTGCTGAATTGAGTCCAATTATAAAATGAACAATGCACACCCAAAAAGAAACATGAATTACAAAAGTAAAGGCCATGGTAAGGGAGACTCTGAGGGATCATCTTAATCTGACCAGATGTTGGGTGAGGTATACTTCAAGTGGGAAGAATGGAAAAGTGATAAACATGGGCATCTGTCAGGAAATGAATCCTTCACCATGGTCCGTACTTCCAAAAAGGGCAAGCACTGCCACTGGGCTCCTTTTCCTCCTGACTGAAACACCACAGAATAAGATAGAACAAAAAGGAGGAGCAAAGACTAGAGTCATCCTACTGAAGATACCAAATGCTCAGGATGCTTCCAGCAGCACAAGGACACCCAGCACTTCCAAGATGAACAAATCTCTAGGACTTGATGGCTCTTTGATTCCTTCTTTAAAAGGCAGCATGATGTTTTTAGAAAGATGGTTGCTACAGAACTGCTTATCCAACAAAGAACCTCCAAGAAACTTGTTGTCTGAATAGTTGGGTGACTGAGCGCTCCAGCAATCCCTGTGGTTAACTTGCATATTTTCCCTCCCATCCCCATCAGGGATCCTCCTGTGCTCTTTTCAGGGCACTCTGGCTTCTCTCCACAAACCATCTCTTCCCCACAATGTACATCTTCACTTTTCAGACTTTAAAAATTCATTACACCCAAATCATTAATATAGCTAATTTTATGTTTTCTTTTATAAAGGGCCTTTTATGAATATAGGATCCTATTAGGTATTAGGTATAAGAATTTTTAAAGTTGAATCATTTAGGCTGCCAGTTAAACGAAACCTAAATAAAAAGGTTCAGATTTTTTCAAAGAAAGTGTAATTTATAAAACCTATGCTAAAGAAGAAATTAAGAAAGCAGGCACACAATTCCTATAACTGCAAATAATAATAATATGAAAAAAAGACCCAAAAGAAGAAAGAAAATTTTTTAAGTATCAATGATGTCTATGAATTGAGAACTGCTTTCCTCAAACACTGGTTGAGATAATTCTGTGCTTTAACAATTGCTCCTTTAAGATAAATCTTTTCTACCATCCAGGAAATGCTGTTATCCTGAGAGTTACATGATAGAAAAGCGGCATTCTGTGGCTGAGCCAAGGAACTGCAGTAGTTTGATCCAAATGCCCTGAGCCTCTGCCGTCCCTTCCCTTCTGATCTTTAAGAACTTGTAGGCTGGAGGTTCTAAATTAACCTAACTTTTTTTTTTTTTTTTACATTTTACACACTGCACTGCAACTATCATTCAACTGTGAACCCCCCCACACACACTTTCTTTGCAGGTTAAGATCTCAGGGTGTACACAACTACTTTCAATTTCTCCTTCACTAGAGGCAGTTTACACAGCAGAAAGAAAGGAGGGATTAGAATACAAAAACTAAGGTTCAAGTCTCAACTCTGCTCTCCCTCTCCTACCCTCTCTGGATCTCTCCTGTCTCATTTGTAAATTGTGGGTGGTCATGCCTGCCATCTCCAAACCACGGAAAGCTGTGCATGTGTATGAGGGAAGGGAGGAACATTATATGCATGGTGGAAATGCTGCACCAAGACAAAATGTTTTCCACTTCTGAATGATAAAGATTCTTCTTTTAGACACAGAACTCAGTCCATTTGCAACATGCATACCTGCCAGGTGGACTCCACAGCTCCTTCTCCTTGTGCCTGTCACAGCTCTCAGCAGTCTTCCTACATCCATTACAGCCCTGAGTTATTAGAAATGTCTCGGGCACATGATGAAAATGCTCTCTTCTTTTACAATGCGTGTTGCAAACTCAGTGTCTAGTTCATCCATAGGACATGGATTTTCTGGGTCAGTATAGTAACATGTCAGTGGGTATAGGAGAACAGTGCACGGAACTTAAATCCAAATTCCTGAATTCACGAGACTGGTTCCCTCTAACTTTATATTCCAAGACAGAGGACAATGTTTATGACATCTAATTCTTTTCTGTTTGGAGGCCAAAGACGACCAAAAACTTACCTGGCTAAGTATTTTCCAGAGTGTGGAGGACTGTTTAGTCCTTTAACAAGTTTTATTTTGACAAGCATTAGTTTTGTTTTCCTGATGTTCCAAGGGAGCTGAGGATTTTTTTCTTTTGCCCCTCTGAAGCAAAAGCCAAAATCATCAATAGGCTGAAATTCTAAATAGATTAATTCCCAACACTACATAGCTCAAATTTATCACTGTCTTGTTACAATTATCCTTTCTCCTATTACACTTGTTTACTTTTGTTGGATTTCTGCCTTCCCATCTATAAGAGAAGAGATAGGAAAGAGCAAAATAAAGTGGAGACTTAATACCAAAACTACAACTTACTTTTCCTCTTGCATTTCTTTCATCAGAAGAAGAGCAAAAAGGCATATTTGGGGGAGTAGAGAGAAAGAAAGAGTGTAATGCATTGATTATAACTGCACTGAAATAAAAGTGAGAATGAGTATTTTTTTTTTTTTTTCAAGACTAGGCCTGGAGAGGGGAAAGATGATAGAATGGAGAAAACTGGTAAAAACCACACTGACTTCATTCTTATCTGTTTTCATGAATACATAATTTTTGGAGTTTCCAGTTGTACTGAGAAATTTTCTCCCTTCCTTCTTTTAGATGCCAAGAAAAACTGCACTCGAGGGTAAGCAAACACCTGACAACCCAGGAACTGTGATAATGCACTAACCGAAGCAGACTTGCAGTGCGGTTTGTGCTAAAAGACTTCAGAACAGCTTCCCTAGCACTGGGATGTTTTTCCAAGTGAGTAGACCTGGCATCAGCTTAGAGGAGAATCAGACACAAGTGGTCAGTGAGAATTCATTTCGCAGAAACTGGATGTTGGGAGAGAACACTGGCTGAGCACAGGCCTGGAAAGTCCTGGCTCTGAGGGTATGCACCCCCTGCACAGATAAGCTCTCCAAAGAGCTCTGTCTCTGGTAAAAACCAAAAGCCCAATATTTATGCATACTCTGCTGGATACTCCTCACTGCAACAGTCAACAAGGGGTGGCCACCCACATGTAAGAGTCCTAGCCGATGACATACAAATAGAAATCTTTTATCAAATGGAGTAGGGGTATTCTTGGGAACATTTTTGCTTTTCTGATAAAAAAAAAAAAAAGAAAAATTACAGTTTGTCCATCCTTTCATCCTTCCCCTTTTCTTCCTCCTCAAATTTAAATGTGATGCCCATTGGAGCATCAGCCATCTGGTGATGTAGAGGACCAGCCAACAGGTTAAAAAAGAGACTTTTAATCTCAGGAAACAAACTGAGGATGTTGGAGGAAAGGGGGGTGGGGTGACTGGGTGATGAACACTGGGGAGGGTATGTGCTATGGTAAGTGCTGTGTGTTGTGTAAGACTGATGAATCACAGACTTGTACCCCTGAAACAAATAATACATTACATGTTAATAATTTTAAAAAGAAAGAAAGAAAGAAAGAAAGAAGAAAGAAAGAAAGAAAGAAAGAAAGAAAGAAAGAAAGAAAGAAAGAAAGAAAGAAAGAAAGGTGTTCCTAAGGCAGATGGTCAAGCATATGCTAATCAGGAAGGGAGCTGTATAACAGGATCCCTGCTGAGGAGTATCAAAGGTCACCTCTGTCGGAGAAAACCCTGACAACAATAGTGCAGGCACTTTTAATGACCTTTATTGGTGTTGATGTTTTAGTCATGTCAATAATGATGAGTTACTTACTAATCAATGTTTCTATTCCCAAAATTTGTGACTTTCCTCTATCCTTGGCCCAAAGCAAGTATAAAAGAGGGATTTTGCTGTCTGCGACTATATATAAAGACAGCTAACACAGGTAACCCTCTCTGCTACCATGAAAAGTATTTTACTACAGAAAACCAAAGGTTAGACATAAAATATTATACTGCATACAGCTGAGATTCAGGAGGAGGGGGACTTCTGGTGATTGAAATGCAGTTATCCCAACATGGGCATAATATACAGGTGAACTGGGGCGCCTGGGTCGCTCAGTGGGTTAAAGCCTCTGCCTTCGGCTCAGGTCGTGATCCCAGGGTCCTGGGATCGAGCCCCACATTGGGCTCTCTGCTTAAGGGGAGCCTGCTTCCCCCTCTCTCTGTCTCTGCCTGCCTCTCTGCCCACTTGTGGTCTCTATCAAATAAATAAATAAAATCTTTAAAAAAAAATTTTTTTTAAATATACAGGTGAACTTACTAATTACATCATTGACCATAAACAGCCCTTCTATTTTAATGGCCACAAGTGGTTGGCTCTTTGGTTACACTTTTGTCTTCAAAATGGTATGACACATGGCTTTGAACCACAGTCTCATAGTTTGACTCATTTTAATTTCCAGGCATTGCTTTACTGTTTACATTTTACATAGTTCAGTTTCAGAGGTAACCTTCAAAACAGTGCAGTTGGTTCTTTTGAAAAGGTTTGCTCTGTGGGAAAAAGACTGGTTAAATTAAGAGTGAGGTAAGTTGCTAAAAGGGTAACAAGAGAGGAAATATCCAACCATACAACTATGACACATTCACATGAATGCTACCATATCTGAGTTGCATTTTTATTTCCAATGCAATGAAAATACATCTGTGGTCCTAAATTTCACAATGTGACTATAAAATATAGATAATCATAACTATTTAAAACATTTTGAATAATGCCTTTTATTTTCGAAGAAAGTTTATTACTATCATCTTGATTCGTGGCAAGTGTCTGAAGTAGGCAGGGCTTACCTGCTTATGTCAAAAGAGAATCTTGTATAGAGAAGGAAAAATGATTTGGCTGAGCTCACAGATTCATCCTGTACCCTCAGTCCTACACCAAAAAAATTCTCTATTATTTACTTGCAAAATGCAGAAAATTGGTTCATTTTATTTTCAAGATCACACTGCATCTCCGTGCCAATTTCTTACTACTTTATCCTGCCTTTTTAAATATTTCTGAAGTACTGACCTTGCAATTCACCACCTAAGCACCTATTTTCCCTTCCATTCAGTATATGAATGTGACTCTGAACTGGTTCTACTGGCTCTGAAATACCTCAGTTGGGTCCATGACGAAGTGCAGTCACTTATAAAAAAAGAAGCTGAGTCACCTCCAAGTCCCAAACCCCTCAGATTAGATGAACTACCTCCTGTTCGGGGGGTAAGGCGGGGTGGAGGGGGAGGTTAACTTTCAGGTTAAGTGCAACACCACAGTGGATAAATACAAAAGAGAAGGACAAATGCCTAGTGAATAATAAGAAGGCAGCGAGGCTTGGTTTAGGAATCCAAGCCACACCTCAAAGACAAGCTGAGCTGAACCCATCCACAACTCCTTCCTGAAAAACTACTAACTGCTTAGAAGGAGCTGCCCCTCCTGCCAGTGGCAGCCATGTTCCTAAGCCTCCCACTGCCAAGCCTGCTACCTAGCTGGGGGCCTTCCCTGGGCACCCCCCTTCCCCTTTATTTTGTTTTCATCTTTGTCCATTCATCCCAATAAAATCAGCTTTGTGCATACTAAAGCTGAATTTGTTTAAGGGCAAACAGTTGGAGACCTGCTTCTCAGGGGCCTGAGTGACAGATCGCATTAGGGGTGTCAGCCTTGGGGGCTGCCAATTTGGCAGGTCCCTGACTCTGAGGAGACATCAGCCTGTGAGCTGCTCACTGTCAGGACTCCAAAAGGCATTACCCTGAACTCCAAGGTGGAGCTGTTTACCAATACCATGATCTCTCCCCAGATGCAGTTGCTACGGCAGCTAATTAAGAGAACAATTAAGACTAAGGCAATCAGTCAAGTACACAGACCTCAGTCATCTTCCCAGCTCTTGGATGCTGTGCCACTCCCAGAGGGCTGAACGGTATTCAGTCATTCAGAAAATGACAGGAAGAAGCTATTAAATATCTGAAAACCATAAAAACGCAATCATACTGTTCTTTAGCTGAGCCATCCACCAGAGACCAATGCCCAGCAACTTTAGAAACTTAGCAGTCCTCTTCAATTCACACACTCACAAATAAGATTAATCAAAAGCAGCTCAAATCAAAATTTAATTATAAGGTGGAGATGGGAGAGGCTATGCTGGCCATTCTCTTGCTTTTTTTGGTTTATGACTGATCAATACCCCTAGAATCAGCCAAATGCATGACAAAATCCATGGGGTGTCTTTAGAAAGGAAGTAACAGATTAAATATTGAGCTAAACAATTTAATCTTCTCCTGGAAGAATTTTCAGATCTCTGTAAAGGTAAATCCTATTAGAGGGGAACAGTCTCCATGATAGCACCTCATTCGGACAAGTTCATAAACACAGAAACACAAGCCACTAAAACAGAACTTCAAATGGAGACCAGAAAAAAAAAAAAAAACTGCCCTTAAAAAGAATTATATATGTGTGTTGTACATGCATGCATGTGTGTGTATACATATATATGTGTGTATTTTTTTTTAATTTAGTAAACTTACCGCAGAGCACTCTAAGACTACTCCTGAATATTGGCTTTACCTCTGAATAGGTAGTTATCTCTATGAAACACCTCACAAGAGAAATGAATTTCCTGGTGACCTGGAGCTAGGAAATGAGGCTGACCATTTTAGAAAAAAAGCACCACAAATAATCTTATCAAAACATTTTTCATTAAACATCTACTATATGCCTTGTGAGGGATATTGAAGGAGTAAGTAGAAAGTGTTGAGGTAAGAGCATGAACTTTGGTTGTAGACCTGGGTTCAAATTCTACCCCTCTACATTAACTATATGACACCAGGTAATTGACTAAACCACTGTTTCCTCATCTGTTAGAGGCCAGTGAGTGCTTATAAGGGAATGATGATAACGATACTAATTTCTATCATTTGTAGAATGACAGAAATGATACTGATAACTACCATTTGTAGATGGCGTGAACAATTATTGCAATTTCTGTATGTGATCTTGCACTCATTATAACTTGTTACAACATTATAGGATAAATATTATTACTATTGTAGTCAATTTAGAGAGGAAGAATCAGATATTATTAGGCAAGGCCTCTCACGGCAATGACTGGAAGTACCAAGAAACCCAAGCCCTGTGTTCACAAAAGCCTTCGATTTCAGTTTTGTTTTAATCTCCAAACATAATGATCACAGCCAGAAACCAAGACCACTGAAAGTGAACAACCTAACCTTTTCTTTGGTTCAAGTCCAAGAAGATACATCTTCTATGTACACTATGAATTAACATTTTTTGTAATGTTAAAATTATCTTGTGAATCATAATATAAAATGTACATTTGGTCTGCATAAATGTTTAAAATTATCTTTAAAGCTATTCTGGCCTTTCCTCTCTTTTTATATAACAAAAGCCTAAAAAAAAAAAAAGCAAGAAAAAAGGGAGAGTACTGGACTTGTGTTTACCCATTCTCAAATAACCAAATGGATACCAATGAACACAGAGTTAGGAAAAGATGCATGACACACAATATTATGTAGTGTTCCCACCATATCGACACAATAGTCCCACGTAACCTCAAAGGTATAGATAATAGTAAAATATAGGGAATTAATTAGAAAGGAATGAGTCTGGAGTATTTACTATCTTTGTTTTATAATATATCTAAATTATAAATGATGCAATATAATTTTTACTAATGTCTGTTTAACAGCCAGCTTGCAAAATTTCAAAAATCTAACCATGGACTTGCCTAAGCCAGGAGGAGCCAATTCTAGCAAATCAAGTGACTCCACAGATGATTCTTCATGTATGCAAACATGAATCTTTTAGCAGGTGCATATATCAATATAGTGACACTTACAGGAAGACACATTTGAATAGGCATATGTGTTCAAAAACGTATGACCAGATGGATTTCTTTATATATGTAAGAATATGTGCCCCACACTCAATCCAGGTGAGTTGTCCATAGACATTGCTCTTCTAATCTCCCCACCAATATGTTAGTCCCTGTGTACAAACCCTGGTACTATTTGCTACAGACTTCTGTTGGGATGGCATGAAAAACACCCACATCTATATACAGCTTATGAAATAAGTTGGGCTTTACTTTGTTAGCTCTTGCAAGTCTCAACCCAATGTCATGGAGGAGCTGGTAACTTCCAGTGGCCACTGGTGGGCTACTTTTCCTCCTCATTTGGTGTTACAGATGAGAACCTTATAAAATGCTCAGAAATCGAATAACCAATATCCACTCACATCAGAGATTTTTTTTCCATCGACTGTGTGCTCACAGGCAAACACACATGCATACACTCACTCTAAAGAAAGCTCATGTTTTAAGTTATTATACTACTCTTCTGAAATGTATAATATGAAAGAAGGATATGCTATAATCATTTGATAAAGAATGAGAGCCAAAGAAAATGCATTCCTTTAAGAACTAAATTCAAGACCTAACTATACTTCTACTATGGTATTTTAGTGTGCCCATGTTACCATTAAAATTTTTTAAACGACCACCTCAAATATCCTTATAGCCAAACTACCACTATTGAAAGGGAATTTGTCCACTTCTTACTGCTTCTCCTTTTCCTGGAAATGGGAAACCAACTGATCCAAAATCAATTGCTTAGATCTCCACTGCGGCAGGGAGAAGAAAATTCAAAGACTTTCATTAATGCTCTAAATTTGAGAAATGTCCACAAAGGACAAAAGTGTCGGGATTCAGAAGAAAAAACAGAAGGCAATGGTTTTCAGGTGCTGCATTTTCCCTGAGTAATTCAAGTGAGTTTATAATAAATTTTTAAGGCCCTTAGGCCATTAGCTCAAATGCTGTCTGATACCTACAACTATTTTTAAAAGGAAAAAGAAATTAAACAGGAACAGCCACTGAATTTAGAAAGATTGTTATGTCTTTGTATAACAACCTTTTCATCTCTGCCTGCATTGTAAATAGGGTTTTTTCCCCCTTAATCAGAAGAACCACTGGTTGTTACTTGTAAGGTATAATTTTCCTAGACAGGATTTTTATACCAAAAAAAAAAAAAAATCAATCACTTGACTTAAATAGGATCAAATGACAACCGAAGTTTTTAAAGAATCTTTTCAACCTACCATTCAAAGAAATATTGAATAAAAAGGAAGGAAGAAAAGAAAGTCCTTTTCAACAAAAGAAAGCATTTCATAATAGACAACAATGCACTTTCCTCTCCAGAGTGGCAAGGACATGTTCCCTTATTTTTAAACAGGTTGTTTAGAACAGGATAGAGAAATGTCAAGCCAACCTCAAGTGGTGAGCCTCCATGAAGAACAAATGTTCGAACAATTGTCGAATAACAGAGAGAAGAAATCTCCCTAAACATTATCACTTACTCCCTTTCTGCCAAAAATACATGGAAGCTCTCTGGGTAGCCATACTTCAGAAAACTGAATTCTTAGTCTTTGCATCATACAAAAAAACAATTCAGAGGTAGAGAATGGAAGTCCAGACTCTATTTAGGCAAAGTAGTCATTATTTACTGGCCAATCACAAATTGAGTTCATCCAGATGTTTTGAAAATACATAGTTGTCTAACTGAATGCAACTTTTCATTCTTCTTTCAACATCTGAAACCCAAAGGATTTTGAAGAATCATCTACTTCAAAACAATTCACTTTGAGGACTGTTATTTGGATACTGCTAGAAAAATCGTATTGATATGTAGCTTGCTTTGATCTCAAGATAAGTCCAAGGAAGTTTCTAGTAAAAAAGAAAAGAAATTTCTATGAGAAATGCTTACCAATCTAAACTTCTGGTTTCAGAGCTTAATGAGATTTTAGCAAAAACTGGGTGTTGACATAACCAGTATATACTTTCTGCCAGTAGTTAGCGGGCTAATCCATTCTACATATTTTTCTAAAAATAACAAAATGAAGAATGATGAAGAGTATGTTCCCAGTCATGGGGCATACTATATGAACCTCATTTCACCTCACATCTCAAAACTCCCCCAGATTTCAGGCTTCCACAGTGGTTGTAAGCATGTTTGTGTAGGAAAAAAAATCAAGGAGAAATTGGGAGAGTCCTGTATCATCCAGGGATTCGAGTATAAACCAAGCACTGATCTGCTTTTTGTCCCATACCTAAATTAGAGCAGCCACAAAAATAAGTCCATCAAATTTACTGTCTTCCTCAAAAAATGCTTTCTCTCCCAACTGTCCTCTTTGGGGGTAGTGTAATTGTCTTCCCTCTACTTTCACAAACTGGAACCTTAAATCATCCCTGAAACCCTGCTCTGTCTGCACTTTGACCTCCTCCCCAGTTTTATAATTATCCTTTTGAATTATTCCTCAAGTTCAGCCTTTTCTCACCATTTCCACGGCATCCATCTAGTCATATCTGAGCAACTAAGACAACCTCCCACGTGGTTTCCAACCTTACTCCAGCCTGTCACACTAATTCAGAGGTTATACTATTTTAAGGCCAAATCCTAAAACCCAGTTGTTCTCAAGTCTTTTTGTCTATAAAATCAATAAAGATTCCCGATCTAAACTCCCCCGCTCTCCTATTCTGTTACTCTAGTCCTTCTAACTGTGAAATGACTAGATGTCCCCCAATATCCACTGTTTTCTTCCTTTAAAAATAGAATCCCTGGGGCACCTGGGTGGCTCAGTCTGTTACGCATCCAACTCTTGATTTAGACTCAGGTCATGGTCTCAGGGTTGCGAGATAGAGGCCTGTGGGGGGCTCCATGCCCAGCAGGGAGTCTGCTTAAGATTCCCTTTCCTTCTGCCCCTCCTTCAACTCAAGCACACTCTTGTGCACATGCACCGTCTTTTTCGCTTTCTCTTTCAAATAAATAGAATCATTTTAAGAAATTTAAAAATAAAAAAATAAAAATAGAACTCCCAATTATAGCTGGGCACACATCAACAACCTGAATAAGGGCTAATTTTTCTAAACTTTGCAAACAGGTGTGCCCCTGCAATCAAGTTCTGATGGCTATAATATGAAAAGAAGTATTATGTTCAGTTTCTAGGTCATGTCCTCAAAAATAAAGTAGTGTGCACCGGCATTCCTCTTTTGTCCTTCACACTGACTAGGATGCAGATGTGACATCAGGATCAGAAACAGACACTTCAGAAAAATGAAAGCCATATATAGGAGATAATGAAGATATTCTACCAGTCCTACCAGTTATCTGCTTTCAGTTGGTTAAGTAAAAAGAAACAAATTTACCTTTTATCCAATCTGTTGTTAAACTGTGCTTTTGTGACAGCAATATAACCCATACCCTCATTTGTATTCTAATATATACTACATCCTCAATTGTTTGATAAAATTCAATAGCACTAATTTTCTAAATTTATTGTCAGTTATATAAAACCACAGAAAGTAGAATAATGATCTAGATTTTTCATTCAAAATCACATTCACTTTTGGCACACAGCCCAACATATACCAGCAATATGGCAATATCTTCACTATTTTAAACTATTTTTTTAAATCTCTGGTTGAAATAAAAATACTTCTTTATACACATTAAACTTTTCTACTTGCACTTATAAAAATACTTCTTTATACACATTAAACTTTTCTACTTGAAAAATAACTCAAAAAAAAACCCCAAAAAACCTTAAGAAAACAGGAAAAATTTTTAAATCTGTATACCATGGCATCTATTGACTCCAATGGCTCCCAGAAACACCCAAACCTGACCTGTTTCTCAAATTCCTCTTTCTGTTCGTTCATTTCATTCTCTCTCACTACAAATCAGCTTCCTGTGCTTCTCTGTTTGAAGGTGGGAATACAGCTAGCTGCATACAGCTCTCCTGTTCCACATCCTGTAATCCAGTATGCAATCCAGTATGTAATCCAGAGAGAAGCCATTACTGCTCCTGAGTTTTATCAAGTGTTAACCTTAAGCAGACCCTAAGAGCAGAGGGATATACAATAAAATTGGCTAAACATTATTTATGTATTTACTTTTAGGAAAAGAAAAAAAAAAACCTGCTGGGCCATAAGTACATGTAAAAAGAATCACAAATAACAATTTCATTCTGTCTTGGCCAGTAGCTTAGGGAGGAGCATCTGGACCTGCAGTGAAGCTAGGATGCTCATCACAGTTCCAGCACAAACTGGCTCCAAGTGCAACACAGAGTGAGATTCATTTCCTTTTTCCACTGCCCCAAGAACCATAAACTCAATGTAGAAATGTTAGGATGCAACCACTCAGGGAAATCTCAAGAAAAGCCATAAAAATGTACTTATACTATTTGTTAACATATATATATATATACATATGTGTATATATATATATTCTATTCCCACTGTCTCGAGGGACATTTGTCAGTGGAAACCACATTAAAAATTAGTGCGGGCAAGAATGGTCCATTTTGTTCAGATTCTGATGCCCTCACTACTGGATTACACATTTTACAGAAATAAACAGTTGCAACAAGCTAGTTATAGGTTTCTTTGTTGCCATTTTGTTTTTCTAAATTCCTCCAAGGAAATCTAGATACAGCTGCAAGGTCTTCTTTTTCTGCCTCTGATAGGTTTTTACCTAATTTCTCATAAGCTGCAAATTTCTGGGTTCTGATGATAGTGCCTGGATGCTACATACTTTTGTTTTAAACCATGCTAATGGTTTACCTACTTTTTCTCATCTAATCCTATCAACAGTTTTGACAGAAATTATCATCCCCACGTTTTCAAGCAACTTTACTGAGATACAGCTCATGTACAAAATGTATCTATTTTAATTTTACAGTTCAATGGTTTTGACAAAGATATAACAATTAGAGAAATACAAATATAATCAAAATCAAGATACAGAACACGTTCATCACCCCCAATGATTTCCTTTGTGCTCCATTCCAGTCACTCTCTTCCCTTACATCTCAGACAACTTAATGCTTCAGACAAGTGAATACTTTCCTCGTAAGAGATTAGTTTCATTCAATGTTCCATATAAATGGTACTCTTTTCTGTGTGTCTTTTTTCTGCTTAGCATTATGACTTTGCAACTCATAAACATTGCTGAACAGATCAGTAGTTCACTACTCTTTACTGCTCAACAGTATTCTTTGTAAAGGTACATCACAATTTACCCACTCCACAGTTCATAGGCACTTGAGTTGTATCTGTTTTAGGCTATTATGAATAAATCCATTATGAAGGTTTGTGTACAAGTGTTTGTACGAACATGTTTTTGGTAAATACCTGTACATGGAATTCTGGGGTCATAACCTAAAGGTAATGCCTCGTTTTATAAGATACTGCAACATCTTTTTTCCAAAATGGTTATTCTTTTTTTTTTTTTTTAAATTTGACAGAGATCACAAGCTGACAGAGAGGCAGGCAGAGAGAGAGAAGGGGAAGCAGGCTCCCTGCTGAGCAGAGACCCTCCCCCCCCCCATGTGGGATTTAATCCCAGGACCCTGAGATCATGACCTGAGCTGAAGGCAGAGGCTTAACCCACTGAGCCACCCAGGTGCCCCCAAAATGGTTATTCTATATGCTTTATATTCTCAGCAGGACTTAATACTTTTAGTTTTAATTCTAGCCATTCTTGTGGATCTGTACTGGCATCTCATTGTGGGTTCTCATTTCCCTCATGACTGAGATGCTGAGTATCTCTTCATGTTCTTTTTAGCCATTCACATACCTACTTTTGGAAGTGTCCATTCGAAATACTTGCCCATTTTTTAATAAAAACCATTTGTTTTCTTACTATTGAGTTGAAATAGTTTTTATATATTCTGTATATAACTGTACCTTATATTTTTTAATGGTATCATTCAAAAAGTTTTTAATTTTTATGAAATACACATTTATCATTTTTCTTTCATTGTACCTACCTTTTCTCCTCTATATAAGAAATCTTTGTCTAATCTAAAATGAATGGGGGTGCCTGGGTGACTCAGTGGGCTAAAGCCTCTGCCTTCAGCTCGGGTCATGATCCCAGGGTCCTGGGATCAAGCCCCACATCGGGCTCTCTGCTCAGCAGGGAGCCTGCTTCCTCCTCTCTCTCTGCCTGCCTCTCTGCCTACTTGTGATCTCTGTCAAATAAATAAATAAAATATTTTTAAAAAATGAAAAAGATTTTCTATTTTCTTCTAAAAATTTTATTAATTTAGCTTTTCTAAACTTCCATAGCCATGTAGGGTTAATTTTCACATATGATGTGAAGCAATGGTCAATATTCACTTTTCCATACGGAAATAGTTACACCACTATAACTTTTAAAAAACATTCTTCCTTTCCTCCATTAAATTTTTTTTGGCATCTTTATCAAAAATCAATTGACCACAAATGTGGTAATGCATTTTTAGAATTACTGTTGTGTTTCATTGTCTGAAACAGGTCTATAGGTTTGTCCTTATGTCAGTCCCACACTGTCTTGTTTACTATATCGTTATGGTCAGTCTTGAAATCAGGTGGTTATTCCTATGTTTCAAAGTTACTCGGGATTTATTAGGTATTTTCCATTTCTATGCATATGCCATTCTCTACTTTTTTTATAAAAAGCATACTGTGAAATGATTGAGATTACATCAAAACTATCAATTAGAGCAGGGAAAACTGACACCTTAAAAATATTGAGCCTCTTTTTTTTTTTTTAAGATTTTATTTATTTATTTATTTGACAGAGAGAGAGCAATCAGAAGTAGGCAGAGAGAGAGGGGGAAGCAGGCTCCCAGCTGAGCAGAGAGCCCAAAGTGGGGCTCAATCCCAGAACCCTGAGATCATGACCTGAGCCAAAGGCAGAAGCTTAACCCACTGAGCCACCCAGGCACCCCAATATTGAGCCTCTTATAAAATAAAAAATATTTTAAAATATTTTTAAAATAAAATTTTTTTAAAGAATTAAAAATACTGATCTCTCCATTTATTTAGATCGTCTTTAATATTTCTCAGATTTTTCAAATGTTCTGTAGTTTTTAATGTATAGCTCTTATTGATGTTTTGTCAAATTTTTACTTATTTCATAGGTTTTGATGCTATTCCAAATGGGATCTTTAAAATTTTAACCTCCAACTGTTCATTGCCCATATAATTATTGATTTTTGTACACTGACCTTGTATCATGCAGCCCTTCTATACTCACTTATATCTACTTTCTTGTAAATACCTTTGGATTTTCTATAGATGATATCATGACAGTTTTACTTTTCTAATCCATATGTGGGGTTTTTTCTTTCCTTGCTTTTTACACTGATTAGGCTATCCAATACAATGATGAGTAGAAGTAGGGAATTTAAGTATCCTTCCTGGTTTCTCTCTGTAGGGAGAAAAGTCTTTGGTTTATTACCATTAAATATAATACTAGTTGTAGGTTTTTCTCAAATGTTCTATATCAGGTTTAGGAAGTTCTCTTTTATGATTAGCATTCTGAGGAATATAACTGATTATCAAAAGTTAAACCATTTGAACGTTACTTGGAGTAAGTCCTACATAACCATGTGTATTACCATTTTTATATACTGTTCAAATCAACCAAGATTTTGTTAAGCAATTTTTGTATCTCTGTTCATGAGGGAGAGTACGGTCTATAGTTTCCTTTTCTTATAATGAAATTTTCTGATTTTACTATCAAGATTTTAAGATTTAGTATGAAAATAAAGCAGACCTCATAAAATGAGCTGGAAATACTTCTCCCTCCTCTATTTTTGGAGAGACTATGTGTTAGAATAGTGTTATTTCTTCCTAATATGTATGATGAGGTCTCCAGTGAAGCCATCTGGGCCTGGAGTTTTCTTTGTAAGAAGGTTTTTCATTGAAATTTCAATATAACTAGTACATATGAAGCTATTCAGATAATCTATTTCATCCTGAATAAGTTTTGGTTAACTGTATGCATTTGTCAAAGAATTTTTCCATCTCATCTAAGTTGTCAAATTTATTGAAATTTAGTTATCCATAAAATTCCCTTATTATCATTAACCTATGTTAGATCTATATATGTTTCCTTTCATTCTTGATATTGGTAATTTGTATCATCTTCCAATCAGTCTAGTTAGAAGTTTATCAATTTTATTGATCTCTTCATAGAACCAGCTTTTAGTTCAGTTGGTATTTTCTATTGTTTTCCCATTATCTATTTCAACCCTTTCTGTTCTTTATTTCCTAACTTCTACTTATTCGGAGGTTTAATTTGCTCTTCTTTATCCACTTCTTGAAGTAAAAATTAAATTATTTTTTTAACCTTCTTCTTTTCTAACGTCAACATTTAGTGGTATAAATTTCCCTTTAAGCACTATTTTGCTATACCCCACAGATGTTATGTGTGTTTTCATTACCATCTAATTTAAAATACTTTTTAATTTCCTTTGTGATTTTTTTTTTTGAACCACACATTTTTAGTAGTGCGTTATTTAACTTCCAAATATTCAGGAATATTCTAGCTCTTTGTTAATAACTTCCAGTTTAATTCTGTTGCAGTCAGAGATTTCACTCTATATGATTTCAGTCTTTTTACATTATTAAGACTTGTTTCATAGCCCAACATATCTTGGTCGATGCTCACATATACTTGAAAAGAAATCCTACTGTTACATCAATTTTTTGATTGTGTTATTTAAACTTTCTAAGTATTTTACTGATTTTTCTATTTTTTCTATCAATTACTAAGAACAGAGTGTTAAAATCTTCAACTACAATTGAGAAAATAAACATTTTTGCTTACAGTTTTGTCAGATTTTGCTTCATGTCTTTTGAAGCTTTTGATTGGTTGCATGAATATTTATGGTTGTCATATGTTCTTAATGTGTTGATCTCCTTATCATTATGAAATGCTATTCTTTATCTCTGGTAATATTTATTTTCTGATATCTACTTTGCCAAATATTAGTTCAACAACTCTTACCTTTTTTGTGATTAGAGTTCCCACTATATATTATCCATCCTTCTTTCACTTATATCTCTGTCCTTATATTTAAAGTGTGTTTCTTTTCCTTTTTTATATTTTGGGAAAATGTATATTAAATGGATTGATTTACTTTCCTGCTTTAGTAACTAGAATAAAATTTTATTTTCAGTGATTTATAGTACCTCAACATGACAGTTGTGCATGATTTACAATTTTACAGAAATGTAGCTGTAAGAAAATGTGTAGAATACATCCTATACTGAGGACATAGCTTTGAAAATAACTTATGGCAGAGATCTAATATTACACTATATTATTGTTATGTTTTGAATGAAGGTATATCTATGAAAACAGATCTAAAACATCTATAAATAGAAACGAAGACTAAAATACAAACGTATTAATGTTAACAGGTTGGCTATTGTTAACTCTCAAAAAGAATAACTATGAGACTGTTAGACCTATAATAGTCATCCTTTTTTCTGTTATTAAATGCTTTAAATGCTTATTCTCTTTAGACTTAGTATTTTTTTAATTAATTTTTTAATTAAATTCAATTAACATATAGTGTATTATTAGTTTCAGAGATAGAGTTCAGTGACTCATCAGTCTTATGTAACCCTGAGAGATCATTATATCATATGCCCCCCCTTAACGTCCATCAGCCAGTTACACCATCCTCCTACCACTCCCCCTTCCAGCAGCCCTCAGTTTGTTTCCTATGATTAAGAGTTTCTTATGCTTAGGATGCCTGGGTGGCTCAGTCAGTTAAGTGGCTGCCTTCAGTTCAGGCTATGATTCCAGGGTCCTGGGATGGAGTCCCACATGAGGCTCCTCGCTTAGCAGGGAGCCTGCTTCTGCCTGATGCTCCCCCTGCTTGTGCTCTAACAAATAAATAAATAAAATTTAAAAAGGAAAAGGAGTCTTTTATGCTTTGTCTCCCTCTCTGACTTCATCTTGTTTTGTTTTTCCCTCCCTTCCCCTATGATCCTCTGTTGTTGTTTTTTTTTTTTTCCTTAAACTCCACATATGAATGAGATCATATGATAATTGTTTCTCTGGTTGACTTATTTCACTCAGCATACTACCCTCTAGTTCCAGCCACATCATTGCAAATGGCAAGATTTCATTATTTTTCATGGTTGAGTAGTAGTCCATTGTAATATATACACCACATCTTCTTTATACATTCATCTGTCAATGGACATCTGGGCTCTTTCCATAATTTGGCTGTTGTGGACATTGTGGTTATAAACACTGGGGTGCAGGTACCCCTTCAGATCACTACATTTGTATCTGGGGGTAAATACCTAGCAGTGCAATTGCTGGGTCATAAGGTAGCTCTATTTTTACCTTTCGACAAACCTCCATACTGTTTTCCAGATTGGCTGCACCAGCTTGCATTCCCACCAAGAGGGTAGGAGGGTTCCCCTTTCTCCGAATCCTCACCAGCATCTGTCATTTCTTGACTTGTTAATTTTAGCCATTCTGACTGGCGTGAGGTGGTATCTCATTGTGGTTTTGATTTGTATTTCCCTGATGCCGAGTGATGTGGAGCACTTTTTCATGTATCTATTGGCCATCTGAATGTCTTCTTTGCAGAAATGTCTGTTCACGTCCTCTGCCCATTTCTTGATTGGATTCTTTGTTCTTCGGGTGTTGAGTTTGCTAAGCTCTTTATAGATTTTGGATACTAGCCCTTTATCTGATATGTCACTTGCAAATTAAATATCTTCTCCCATTCTGTCAGTTGTCTTTTGGCTTTGTCAACTGTTTCTTCTGCTGTGCAAAAGCTTTTTATCTTGATGAAATCTGATATGAAATCTTGATGAAATCTGTTCATTTTTTCCTGTTTCCCTTGCCATTTGATACGTGTCTAGCAAGAAGTTGCTGTGGCTGAGGTCACAGAGGTTGCTGTCTGTGTTCTCCATGATTTTGATGGATTCCTCTCTCACATTTAGGTCTCTCATCCATTTTGAGTCTATTTTTGTGTGTGGTATAGGAAATGGTCCAGTTTCATTCTTCTGCATGTGGCTGTCCAATTTCCCCAACACCATTTGCTAAAGAGACTGTCTTTCATCCATTGACTATTCTTTCCTGCTTTGTTGAAGATTAGTTGACCATGGAGTTCAGGGTCCATTTCTGGGTTCTCTATTCTGTTCCATTGATCTATGTGTCTTGTTTTTGTGCCAGTACCATACTGTTTGATGATGACAGCTTTGTAATATAGCTTGAAGTCTGGAGTTGTGATGTAACCAGTGAAGCATGTTTATCTTGCACAGCATAAAACTGGGTCTTAGTTTTATATCCAACCATACAATCTCTTTATGCTAATTGGAACATGAAGATAATTTAACTTAAACCTACCATCTCACTATTGCTTTCTATTTCTTCTGACTTTTGTTCCCTTTTCCCTCTTTTCCTGCTTCTTTTTAGATTAATATAGTACATTTTTTTATTCTCTTTTATCTCTACTTCTGGCTTATTAACTAAAACTCTTCATTTTGGGGGGCTTTTAAGGGTTTTTTACAGGATGTTCTAGAACTTTCAATAGGCATCTAGAAATTACACAGTCTATCTTCACATCGTGTTATACCACTTCACATACAGTGTAAGAACTTCATCATGAATACTTCCATATCATCCTTCACATTCATTATACTATTTTTGTCATACATTTTACTCCTATATTTTTTACAAGCTTCACAACTCAATACTGTTATTTTTACTTTTAAAAAATGATATATTTTAAAGAAATTTAAATATGAAAAAATGTATTTTGCATTCCCCTCATATTTACCATTTCAAGTATTTTTTATCTCTTTGTGTAGATATAAGTTTTCATCTGACATCAGATTTTCTTTCCACCCAAAGGAATGTTCTTATATTTCTTATCCTATAATTCTGCTGCCAATGTATTTCCTCAGCTTTTATTAGTCTGAAAGCAACTTTATTTTGCCTTCAGTTTGGAGGGATATTTTCACTGCATAAAGAATTCTAGGTTGACAGGTTTTGCTTTTTTTTTTTTTTTTAGAACTTTAAATATACAGTTACATTGTTTTTTGTACTGCATAGTTTAATTTTGTTTAATTTTTTAAAAACATATTATTTATTTCAGAGAGAAAGAGAGTACATGAGAGAACAAGCACAAGTGGGGGGAGGGAAGGGAGAAAGACAGAGGGAGAGGGAAAAATAGACTCTCCCCTGAGCTGAGGAAGGGCTCCCCCACGTGGGAGTGGCTCAATCCCAGGATCCTGGGATCATGACTCATGTCGTGAGCTGAAGGCAGACTAAGCAACCGAGGCATCCCTGTATTGCACAGTTTCTGGTGAGAGGTATATGATGTTTTTTCTCTGTGATCTATTTCTCTAGCTGCTTATAAAACTCACTCTTTATCACTGTTTTCCTTCAGTTCAATTATAATGTCCTTTGGTGTTTTTATGCTAATTAATTAGGTTTGGGATTTAATGAACATCTTGGAATATGAGTTCATCATCTGCCTCAAATCTTAAAATTGGTGACTACTGTTTCTTCAGATAATTTCTTCTGCACTCCCCCTTTTCTAGGAGTCTAATTATACATGTGATAGAATACTTGATATTGTACCATAGGTCAACCAAAATTCTTTTATCTTTCATTCTACTTCTCTCTGTGTTTCCTTCTTGATCTCTCTTCTACCACATTTTCATATTCACCGATCTTTTTATTTCTTTTCATAAGTATATAATCTGCTATCAATACTTCTCAGGGAAATTGTCATTTCTGATATTATATTTTTATCTCTAGAAGTTCTATTTGCTCCTTTTAAATATTATCCATTTCTTCCCCCATTGTATTCATATTTTCCTTTAAATACTTGAACACAGGGGTGCCTGAGTGGCTCAGTCATTAAGCAATTGCCTTTGGCTCAGGTCGTGATCCCAGAATCCTGAGAGTGAATCGCACCTTGGGCTCCGTGCTCAGTGAGGAGTCTGCTTCCTCCTCTGCCCTGCCGCCCACACCACTCATGTGCTTGGTCTCTCTCATAATTAAAATCTTTTTAAAAAATTTTTTTTTAAATAGAGATCTTAGGTCTTTAGAAGAAATAAATACTTAACATGGTGATAATAATTTTGTATCCTTTTTCTCCATTATTTTATTTAAATTCAATTAACATATATTATTTTCAGATGTAGAGTTCAGTTATTCATCAAGTGCATATAATACCCAGTGCTCATTACATCATGTACCTTCAATGCCCATCAACTAGTTACCCCATTACCCCCTGCTCCAGCAACCCTGTTTGTTTCCTATAGTTAAAAGTCTTTTATGCTTTGTCTCACTCTCTGATTTCATCTTATTTTATTCTTCCCAATACTTTTGTACTCTTGCCTGCTGATTCCATAATTTGCTTCATTAAGAGATTTTTCTTCTGGTTACAAGTCCCAATTTCCCTTCTTCACATGTTGAGTAATTCTTCATTGCATGCAAGACATTGCATGTTTCACATTTTTGAGCATCTGAATATGGTTATCCTGCTTTAGAGAACTTTAGGATTTATTCTGGAAGGTACCACCCATTACTTGCTGAGTTGGAGGCTTGTTTCCAAAGCTTTTTAAAGTGCATCTAGAGAAGCTCTCATTCTAGAGATATTTCAACTCTACTACTAAGGTATGACCTTTCTGGAGTTTCTATTGAATGATCAACAGGATTTTTCACTCTCACTAGTCAGAACCTGAACACCGCCTAACTGTGGGTTATCTATGGAAAACATTCAGCTTGCAGCTTACCAGCTGGTCTTGGTAGGATTTCACTCTATGAATGCAGATCACAATTTTCAGCAAAGACTCAACAAGACCTCCATACATATACTTGGGAGACATTTTTCTGGGTAGCACCTTCCTCTCCATAACTATGCCCTGTATGTTACAGACTTGTTAGCTTCTCTGAACAAAGATCTCTGTCTCTTCACCTCCACAGAATTAACATACTTTGTTTGCAATTTTACTCCCTGTTCCACAATTCAGAGTGTTTTTCTAGGCAGAAAGCTGAGCAATCAAAAGGCTCACTTCATTTGTTCCCTTCTTTCAAGGATCACAATCCTTCCTTGCCAATTGTCCAAAATATAAAAGCAATTCTTCATTTGTTTTGCCAAGTCTTTTGTTGTTTACAGCAAAGGCATAAAGTTTGTTCCTCTTATTCCATCATGGCCAGAAATGGAAGCCTGCTATACATTTTTATGCCAATCCTTATCATTTTGCTCTCAGATTCTACTTTGGGACAAATGTAGAGACAATAATGACGGACTTTTTTTGAGCATTTGCTATGTTCCAGGCATCAGACTAAAAAGTTTTACTTTAACTGCCTCATTTAATCCTGATAATAACCTATGTGTTACATAATACTTAGATTGTACAAATGAAGAAAATGGGATTTACAGAAGTAAATTCTCTTATAGTGACACAGCAAGTAAGTGGTGGAATCTGATTTTCAATCTAGTTTGGCTGGACCCCACAGCTGGGCTCTTAACCAATACAACTGGAAAACCCTGTGATTTCCCCAATATACTTATCCCCAAATGACAGTATCTCAAGCAGGTACACCATTATATACATAAACTAACACTAAATGTTATCACATAACACCGAAGCATTTATACCCAGAAATTAATTGCATAAATATTTTTGTGAAAAAATATTTTTATGTTTATATATATTTATTATTTAATGTATGATTTCATTCATTTATATATACAAAATGAGCAAAATATTTAAAAATAATGTGTGAAGTTGGAAATGGAAAACTGCACTATTTATTAGGCAAGGATATTGAAGTTCTTACAACTAACTATCTCTGCATTTTTTAAACATAACATACTTCTTTTTACTATTAATTTCATGTAATTCTATCTTCTCTCCTCCAGTATTTTGTAAACAAGCTTCATGAGAGGAAAATAATGTCTGAATCCTCCTTTATACTCTGTATTGTTTAGAACAATGTCTTCTACGTTGTACATGCTAGATTATTTTTTGATTTCTTGATAATTGTTTGATTCATCAAGAGAAGCTTTTTAATGAAAGCTGTACTTAGCTTTTACCTACAGATCCCAAAGGATTTTTTTTAACATATAATGTATTATTAGCCCCAAGGGTACAGGTCTGTGAATCACTAGATTTACACACTTCACAGCACTCACCATAGCACATACCCTCCCCAATGTCCATAACCCCACTACACTCTCCCTGCTCCCCTCCCCCCAACAACCCTCAGTTTGTTTTCTGAGATTAAGAGTCTCTTATGGTTTGTCTCCCTCCCGATCCCATCTTGTTTTATTTTTTCTTTTCCTATCCCCCAAAACCCCACATTGCATCGCCACTTCCTCATATCAGGAAGATCATATGATAGTTGTCTTTCTCCGATTGACTTATTTCACTAAGCATAATACCCTCTAGTTCCATCCACGTTGTCGCAAAAGGCAAGATTTCATTTCTTTTGATGGCTGCATAGTATTCCATTGTATAATATACCATTTCTTCTTTATCCATTCATCTGTTGATGAACATCTAGGTTCTTTCCATAGTTTGGCTATTGTGGACATTGCTGCTATAACCATTCAGGTGCACATGTCTCTTCGGATCACTACATTTGTATCTTCAGGGTAAATACCCAGTAGTGCGATTGCTGGGTCATAAGGTAGCTCTATTTTCAACTTTTTGATGAACCTCATGCTGTTCTCCAGAGTGGTTGCACCAGCTTGCATTCCCACCAACAGGGTAGGAGGGTTCCCCTTTCTCCGAATCCTCACCAGCATCTGTCATTTCTGACTTGTTAATTTTAGCCATTCTGACTGGTGGGAGGTGGTATCTTGTGGTTTTGATTTGTATTTCCCTGATGCCGAGTGATATGGAGCATTTTTTCATGTGTCTTTTGGCCATCTGGATGTCTTCTTTGCAGAAATGTCTGTTCATGTCTTCTGCCCATTTCTTGATTGGATTCTTTGTTCTTTGGGTGTTGAGTTTGTTAAGCTCCTTATAGATTTTGGATACTAGCCCTTTATCTGATATGTCATTTGCGAATATCTTCTCCCATTCTGTCAGCTGTCTCTTGGTTTTGTAAACTGTTTCCTTTGCTGTGCAAAAGCTTTTGATCTTGATGAAGTCCCAATAGTTCATTTTTGCCCTTGCTTCCCTTGCCTTTGGCAATGTTCCTAGGAAGAAGCTACTGCAGCTAAGGTTGAAGAGGTTGCTGCCTGTGTTCTCCTCAAGGATTTTGATGGATTCCTGTCTCACATTGAGGTTCTTCATCCATTTTGAGTCTATTTTCGTGTGTAGTGTAAGGAAATGGTCCAGATTCATTTTTCTGCATGTGGCTGTCCAATTTTCCCAATACCATTTGTTGAAGAGACTGTCTTTTTTTCCATTGGACATTCTTTTCTGCTTTGTCAAAGATTAGTTGAGCATAGAGTTGAGGGTCTATTTCTGGGCTCTCTATTCTGTTCCATTGATCTATGTGTCTGCTTTTGTGCCAGTACCATACTGTCTTGATGATGACACTTTTGTAATAGAGCTTGATGTCTGGAATTGTGATGCCACCAACTTTGGCTTTCTTTTTCAACATTCCTCTGGCTATTCAGGGTCTTTTCTGGTTCCATACAAATTTTAGGATTATTTGTTCCATTTCTTTGAAAAAAGTGGATGGGATTTTGATAGGGATTGCATTAAACGTGTAGATTGCATTAGGTAGCATAGACATTTTCACAGTATTTGTTCTTCCAATCCATGAGCATGGAACATTTTTCCATTTCTTTGTGTCTTCCTCAATTTCTTTAATGAGTACTTTATAGTTTTCTGAGTATGGATTCCTTGCCTCTTTGGTTAGGTTTATTCCTAGGTATCTTATGGTTTGGGGTGCAATTGTAAATGGGACTCCTTAATTTCTCTTTCTTCTGTCTTGTTGTTGGTATAAAGAAATACAACTGATTTGCGTGCATTGATTTTATATTCTAACACTTTCCTGAATTCCTGTACAAATTCTAGCAGATGTGGAGTGGAATCGTCTGAGTTTTCCACATAAATTATCATATCATCTGCAAAGAATGAGAGTTTGACTTCTTCTTGGCTGATTTGGATGCCTTTAATTTCTTCTTCTTGTCTGATTGCTGAGGCTAGGACTTCTGGTACTATGTTGAATAGCAGTGGTGTTAACGGACATCCCTGTTGTGTTCCTGACCTTAGCGGAAAAGCTCTCAGTTTTTCTCCATTCAGAATGATATTTGCTGTGCGTTTTTCATAGATGGCTTTGATGATATTGAGGTGTGTATCCTCTATCCCTACACTTTGCAGAGTTTTGATCAAGAAAGGATGCTGTACTTTGTCAAATGCTTTTTCAGCATCTATTGAGAGCACCACATGGTTCTTGTTCTTTCTTCTATTAATGTGTTGTATAACATTGATTGATTTGCAGATGTTGAACCAACCTTGCAGCCCTGGAATAAATCCCACTTGGTCATGGTGAATAATCCTTTTAATGGACTGTTGGATCCTGTTGGCTAGTATTTTGGTGAGAATTTCTGCATCTGTGTTTATCAAGGATATTGGGTTGTAATTCTCTTTTTTGATGGAATCTTTGTCTGGTTTGGGGATCAAGGTAATGCTGGCCTCATAAAATGAGTTTGGAAGTTTTCCTTCCATTTCTATTTTTTGGAACAGTCAGGAGAATAGGAATTAATTCTTCTTTAAATGTTTGGTAGAATTCCCCTGGGAAGCCATCTGGCCCTGGGCTCTTGTTTGTTGGGAGATTTTTGATGACTGGTTCAATCCCCTTATTGGTTCTGGGTCTGTTCAGGCTTTCTATTTCTTCCTGGTTTAGTTGTGGTAGTTTATACGTCTCTAGGAATGCATCCATTCCCTCCAGATTGTCAAATTTGACGGTGTATAATTGCTCATAATATGTTCTTATAATTGATTGTATTTCTTTGGTATTGGTTGTAATCTCTCCTCTTTCATTCATGATTTTATTTATTTGGGTCCTTTCTCTTTTCTTTTTGATAAGTCTAGTGAGGGGTTTATCAATCTTATTAATTCTTTCAAAGAACCAGCTCCTAGTTTCATTGATTTGTTCTATTGATTTTTGGGTTTCTATTTCATTGATTTCTGCTCTGATCTTTATGATTTCTCTTCTCCTGCTGGGTTTAGGCTTTCTTGGCCATTCTTGGATTAGGTTGTGTATTTGAGACCTTTCTTGTTTCTTGAGAAAGGCATGTACTGCTATATATTTTCCTCTCAGGACTGCCTTTGTTGTGTCCCACAGATGTGGAACTGTTGTGTTTTCATTATCACTTATTTACATGAATTTTTCAATTCTAATTTCCTGGTTAACCCATTCATTCTTTAGAAGGATGCTCTTTAGTCTCCATGTATTTGGATTCTTTCCAAATTTCCTCTTGTGATTGAGCTCTAATTTCAGAGCATTGTGTTCTGAAAATATGCAGGGAATGATCCCAAGGTTTTGATACCAGTTGAGACCTGATTTGTAACCTAGGATGTGATCTATTCTGGAGAATGTTCCATGTGCACTGAGAAGAATGTGTATTCTGTTGCTTTGTGATGGGATGTTCTGTATATATCTGTGATGTCCATCTGGTCCAGTGTGTCATTTAAGGCCTTTATTTCCTTGTTGATCTTTTGTTTGGATGATCTGTCCATTTCAGTGAGGGGAGTGTTAAAAGTTCTCTACTATTATTGTATTGTTGTCAATGTGGTTTTTTTTTTTTTATTTTGTTATTAGTTGGTTTATGTAGATGGCTGCTCCCATGTTACGGGCATAGATATTTAAAATTGTTAGATCTTCTTGTTGGACAGATCCTTTGAGTATGATATAGTGTCCTTCATCTTCTCTTATTATAGTCTTTGGCTTAAAATCTAATTGATCTGATATAAGGATTGCCACCCCAGCTTTCTTTTGATATCCATTAGCATGGTAAATTATTTTCCACCCCCTCACTTTAAATCTGGAGGAGTCTTTGGGTCCAAAATGAGTTTCTTGTAGACAGCATATTGGTGGGTTTTGGTTTTTTATCCATTCTGACACCCTGTGTCTTTTGATTGGGGCATTTAGCCCATTTACATTCAGGGTAACTATTGAGAGATATGAATTTAGTGCCATTGTATTGCCTATAAGGTGATTGTTACTGTATATTGTCTCTGTTTCTTTCTGATCTTCTACTTTCAGGCTCTCTCTTTGCTTAGAGGACCTGTAGAGGTAATATTTCCTGTAGAGCTGGTTTGGTGTTTACAAATTCTTTTAGCTTTTGTTTATCCTGGAAGCTTTTTATCTCTCCTTCTATTTTCAGTGATATAGTATTTTCAGCTGGATATAGTATTCTTGGCTGCATGTTTTTCTCGTTTAGTACTCTGAATATATCATGCCAGTTCTTTCTGGCCTGCCAGGTCTCTGTGGATAAGTCTGCTGCCAATCTAATATTTTTACCATTGTATGTTGCAGACTTCTTGTCCCGGCCTGCTTTCAGGACTTTTTCTTGGTCGCTAAGACTTGTAAGTTTTACTATTAGATGACAGGGTGTGGACCTATTCTTATTGATTTTGAGGGGAGGGGTTTTTGCACCTCCTGGATTTTGATGCTTGTTCCCTTTGCCATATTAGGAAAATTCTCTACAATAATTCTCTCCAATATACTTTCTGCTCCCCTCTCTCTTCTTTCAGGAATCCCAATTATTCTAATGTTGTTTCATCTTATGGTATCACTTATCTCTCGAATTCTCCCCTTGTAATCCAGTAGCTGTTTGTCCCCCTTTTGCTCAGCTTCTTTATTCTCTGTCATTTGGTCTTCTACATCACTAATTCTGTCTTCTGCTTCATTTATCCTAGCAGTAAGAGCCTCCATTTTTGATTGCACCTCATTAATAGCTTTTTTGATTTCAACTTGGTTAGATTTTAGTTCTTTTATTTCTCCAAAAAGGGCTTTTATTTCTCCAGACAGGGTTTCTCTAATATCTTCCATGCCTTTTTTGAGCCTGGCTAGCACCTGGAGAATCGTCATTCTGAACTCTACATCTGACATATTACCAATGTCCAAATTGATAGGTCCCTGGCCTTCGGTACTGCCTCTTGTTCTTTTTTTTTTTTTTTTTTTTTTTTTTTTTTTTTTTGTGGTGAGTTTTTCTGCCTTGTCATCTTATCCAGATAAGAATATATGAAGGAGCAAATAAAATACTAAAAGGGTGGCAAAGACCCCAGTAAAATGTGCTTTAACCAAATCAGAAGAGACCCCAAATCATGGGGGGAAGAAAAAGGGTAAAAAAAGTTCAGAAGGAAAAAAAAAAGAAAAAAAAATTTTTTTTTTAAATAAAGAAAGAAAGAAAGAAAAAATATAAAAAAGAAAGTACAAATATATTAGACTGGTGAATAGAATAGGGTCACCCACTTAATTTGGGGAGTATTTTGGTCTCTTAGAAGAAACTACCTCCTAAAATTTTAAAGAATGAAAAACATATATAAGGGTAAACATGATGAAGGGATGGAATATGACTATAAAGATGAAAAAAAAATTTTTAATTTCTAAAAAAGGAGTTGATAAGATAAGTTGGTTGGGAGAATAAAGAAAAAGGAAGTGGAGAGAATTTGCTCAGGCTGGAGACTAGAACAAAGCCTTGTGCTAGATTTAGGGTATATTTTGATCTATTAGAAGAAGTTGTATCCCAAATTTTTTTAGAAGAAAAAACCCTATGTCTATACAAAAAATAAAGTCAGATACAATGAAGGATAAAATAGGACTATAATAATGAAGGTTCAAAAGATTTTTTTTTGAAAGGTATTGTTAAGATAAACTAGTTAAAAAATGTTAAAAGAGGAAAAGGTAAAAGTTAAAAAAAATTTAGCAGAAGAAAAAAAATTTAAAAAAATTAACTTTGCAAGACTAAAGAATCATGGGGAGAAAGCCATGAATTCCATGCTTTGCTTTCTCCTCCTCTGAAATTCCACTGTTCTCCATGGTAAGTGAACTTGGTCGTAGCTGGATTTCTTGCTGATCTTCTTGGGGAGGGGCCTGTTGTAATGATTCTCAAGTGTCTTTGCCCAAGGCAGAATTGCACTACCCTTACCAGGGGTCAGGCTAAGTAATCTGCTTGGGTTCGCTTTAGGGAGCTTTTGTTCCCTGAACGCTTTCTGTAGAGTTCCAGAGGATGGGATTGAAAATGGTGGCCTCCCAATCTCTGGCCTGGAGGAGCCGAGAGCGTGGGGCCCCACTCCTCAGTGCACCCTCGGAGAAAAGCGCTCAATCACTCCTGTCTCCCTGGCCTCTGGCCATGCTCCAAGCTCAAGCAGCCTGTGACCAAGCTTCTCTGTCTCTGGCACACAGCCCCACCTGGAGTCTCCAAACCCTGCAGATCCCTGCACTCTTCCAGGGGTGTCTCCCCAGATCTTGTGGGGTCCCCACTCACAGAGCAGTGGCCTTTGCCACAATCACAATTTAAGGTAACCCCGAGTTGAGAGCTCACTCCTTGGCTCCATCTCTGTAGCTGGCTTCCCTGCTCTAATACCTGTGAGCTCTGCAACACTCACACACCCCTGATCCTTCTGTGACCCCACAGGACCTGAGACCACGCTGTCCCTGCGTGAGCTTCACCCCGATTTAGTCTCTGGAGTGATGTCCCTCAGTGGAGCAGACTTTTAAAAGTTCTGATTTTGTGCTCCATTGCTCCGCCGCTTGCTAGAAGCCCCTGCAATCTATCTTCCCGTGGCTTTGGATTCACTTCTCTGCAGGACCTACCTTTCAGAAAGTGGTCAATTTTCTGTTTCTAGAATTGTTGCTCTTCTTCTCTTCAATCTCCTATTGGATTTGTAGGTGTTTGGAATGATTTGATAAGCTATCTAGCTGATCTCCTGCTACCTGATGTTGTCTCAGCCTGCTACTTCTCTGCCATCTTGACTCCTCCCCCCAAAGGATGTTACTACCAAATTAGGTATTTCCTGCTAATTCTTTCTAGATTTCAGGCTCCTAGAGGACAAGGATATGTTTTATTTTTTTAATTTTTTTAAAGATTTTATTTATTTATTTGACAGAGATCACAAGTAGGCAGAGAGGCAAGCGGCAGGGGCAGGGGAGAAGCAGGTTCCCCACTGAGCAGAGAGCCTGATGCGGGGCTTGATCCCAGGACCCTGGGATCATGTCCTGAGCCAAAGGCAGAGGCTATAACCCACTGAGCCACCCAGGCGCCCCAAGGACATGTTTTATATATGTGTGTCTCTGTTCAACAGAGAAAAGCCACTAATATACAACCAATTGCTGGCTTCTGGTGTGGCCATGCAGGCACAGGGCCCATAACTGAGGAATTTGCTTACTTGGCCTATAAGCCCACCAACTAGTATAAGTAGGACAAAGCTTAACCTACCATAGGATTTTGCATTCCAAGATTCTCCAGTTATCAAAGTCCTAAACAGTAATAGCATGATATAACATATCTTCATTTACATCACAGCTTAAAAAGCACTCCTATTTCATAGGCTAGTCATGATCTAGTCAAGAAAATAAAAATTGCTATTTATCCTACAAAGAAAGGAAAGTTGATTCTGAAGATTGGTTACATTGGAAAAGTTAGGAATACAGTCAAGGTTATTGAAAGAACCCTGGCATTATCAACAGTAGGAAGCTACTATCACCCCTAGGTCTGGAGGGACAATAGGACAAAGTAGTGAAACAGCCCAGAAATCTGGGCCCTCCAGCAGCTGCTAAAGCTATAAAGGAAATGATAAGCCACAGATGCCACAGAAAGCCAAAAGGAGGAGAAATGCCCTGGCTTCTCATCACTAACACTCTGTAATATTTTGCTGCTACCTCTCATTGGCCACCTCAACCTGGAAACCAAAGGGCAGGGAAGTCTGGGAAAGAAATGTAGCTTCCTGTATTACAAAGCAGAACAGGAAAAGGCAGAGGAAGACTCTGAGAGCAATGAGGCAGTTGAGTCCACATTTTATATTCTTTTGTGGAAGTGGAAATGGAGAGTTGGAAAACCCCACTGACTTACTGAAGGTTACCCAGGCAGAAACTAGTACAGCTAGAATTTCTTCAACTATAAACTAGCTCCATATATTTTTCTTCTTTAGACTATGATTTTCTTTTACAACAGAACAGAAGAGGAGGTGGAAAACTGTATACCCTTGCCTGCACTCTTGTAACTGCCTCCTATTGATTTTTCCACATTCTATCTCATCCCCTTCTCTTCTCTAATCTCACTATACATGACACTATTTCTCCAGTTTTATTTAAAGTGGCAATCACTTTGGAAGTCTTAAACTCTAAAGAGACCAAGGAGGACCAAAGAGACCAGGACCAAGACCACTGGCATCCCTCATTTCCCTACTCACTCCCTACCTCCCTGTGCTCCCAGGGCCCCCTTTTTTTTCCCTCCCCCACAATACATGTCACACTAAGCAGCAATTATTTGTTGCCTTTCTTCTCTCTTAGATGGATGAAAACCGATTCTCACTCATCTTGATCGCCTAAGAAACGCATAATGTCTAACACACTGTCAGTGCTCTATACGTGCCTGAATAAATGAATGAATATAACCGAAGATATCTTTCCACCAGATTGTTGAAGGATTCAAAACTGAGGCTGCTAGTCTGTCCTAAAGTCTCTGAAGATTATAAAATGCACTAGTTCACAGAAGATTAGAGTCATTCCTTTTAGTTTGACTCTCTTAGCTTTGGTGGCCCGGCTTTACAATCGCCCAACACAAGGTTGTTGGGATCATGCCTTTTCATTTAGTTACATGGATGAGAAGGATGAGCACAAGTAGGTGGTTGTCTAGACACTGAGAATCTATTCATATGCCGATATAAAAATAATTGAACAACAAAGCCCTGTTTTAGCATTTTCTCTACTGTGACACATAGGAGGCATTTGTGGGTCCACAACAATGTTGAGAGCATAGTTCTAGGAAACAGTGCTATGTAATCATAAAATTATATTTGAGGTAAGATTTAATTATTATTTTCACCTTTCCAACACCTTTCATAAAGCAGTGCTTAAAAGCATTACAAGAATATTACCCTTTAAGTAATAACATGTAACACAGAAAGCACAAGAAAGACCAAACAAGCAGCCAGTCTTTTATGGAAACTTAGGCTCAGGACATTATTCAAAATTATTACAAGTGCTTCCATCTTAGGGAGTTTACAGATTGGCTTCATGAAAAGGGGAGGCTATTGGGGAAAAAAAATAAAAAATGGACAATGTTTCCTAAAGGAGAGATTTTCATTTCTCCAGACTGGGAGCTAATAAAAGCCACTGGCCACCATGATAAGCAGGCACTGATCACAAAGTAAGAAGCATGTCCCCAGAATCATTCTATTTTCATCATAAATCACAACACACTAAACATTATCACTGATAGGTATGTGTAAGGTAGAGGGTGGAAGCAAGTGAAAGCTCTGAACTATCCTCCATGGGGGAACCCAAGGCATGACAGTAGCTGCTTGAAAATAATTCTTACCTATCCTTGATAGGGACATAAAATTGTATTTAGTGTTTTAACTGCATTCATAAAGTTCCAGCTAATTTGAAAGTGATGAGCAAATTTTCAAGGTCATGAAAAAATAAAGAAAATCTGAGAAACTGTCATAGATTGGAGGTGGCCAAGGAGTTCCAATGACTAAATGCAACATGTATATTAGATTGGATCTTCCACCAGAAAAAGGACATGAGTGGGAAAACCACTGAAATCCAAATGAAATCTAGAGTTTAAGTCAATAGGACTATACCAATGTTAGTTTCTTAGTTTTGACTAAGATTGCCATCATTTTGTAAGATATTAATATTAGGGGAAGCTGAGTAAAAGGCATATGGGAACTCTCTGTACTCTCTTCGCAACTTTTCTGTAAATTTAAAATTACTGCAAAATAAAAAGTTTATTTTTTAGAGAATAAGCAAAGTCCACTAACCATTCTGATAACTTTATCACTTGGATAATGAATTGAATACTTCTTCCTAGTTTCTGGCTTTTCATAGAGGAGGAAGTAGATCTGCCAGACAACATGGAATATGGTAGGAGCAGGGTAGACATTCACTGCTGAATGGCTCTACAAGTGGAAAGGAAAACTGCCATTAAATTTTAAGCAATGACTTTAGGTGCTGAAGCTCCCAGAGGGATTCAGCTAGCCCTGGGTTCTTGATGGACTTCTTAATTATGCTGATCAACTCAAAACACAGTTATTAGGGCATCACTTAGAAATGAGATAAAATTATTTCTCAATTCATTTGCACGTGTGTATGTACACTTTTGCAAAGTATATAATTTACAGTACAAGTTTGTATGCTCACTTTCTTTTGTCAGGATACTGAAGAAGAAACTGCTAAGAAGCCTGTCTCCAAGTTTTGACAGTGTGTTCCACATTTAGTCTTAAAACGGAAGACTAAATCAAATGACCAAGGCATATAAGCCCTGACAGGAAACAGATGGCATCATCAACTTGAGGAGAATTTAAAGAAAGGAACTGATTCCAAAGAGATGGACAAAATTTGGAGAATCTGGGAGGGAATAATGCAACACCTCAAGCCTAGAAGTTGTGAAGAGCTCTTACAAAAGCACTTATGAAAATTTCCCTACACTGAAGGAGCACAGGGAGAAGAAGTTGTTACTGGAAATTGGGAGACAGATATATGTAGGGGGCCATCTGTAAAGCATCCACTGGACAGAAGCTAGGGGACTTAATACCCTAACTTTCCTCTCCTCCTGCTCTCTGGTTTTCTGCTGATGTCTTCCATTGGCCAAATCCACCTAGAATCCAGAACACAAAGGATCCCACTAACACAGCCCACACAGGACAGTTTTCTGGAGGCTTGTAACAGGATGGACATAGGGATGGACAGCAGATCTAGAGCGGCAATCACATGCAGCCTACTCACTCTATTGCTGACTTCAACCTGAATTTGCAGTGCTATTGCACCTGTTTAACGGCAACACAAATCTCTTCACTGCTCACCTGCAGGTTTCTCAATCCAATATGGCCAAATAATTTTGCATTTTGTAAACTCACTGACAGGGTCAAGCCACATTCTGACAAGATGCAATTGCCTCTGAAAGAAAGGGTATTATTTGCCAAGTAACTCAGGCTAGCAAAGCACAGAGGCTGCTGTGTGCTTTCAAGCACAGGACAGACTTGAAAAGGACCATATCCAGATTCCCTAAGTGGTCTAACCTGGCTTCAAATAGTAGTCCTCTTCCCTCTTTTAAGTCTGTCCTTTATATTCCCTTCCTTTGTGAAATCCTTTCTAAAAAGCCAACAGCAAAGACTTCTCCCTAGAGACAAAAGGGAGAACAATGAAAATACCATTGGAACACAAAAGGAACAAATGCTAATAACTGCAGACTTCTGGCACTTAAGAGATTCACCAGGGTTTGTATTATTTGTCTTTTCTTCATCACCTCGCAATTTTTAATTATGTGTAAGAAAAAATTCTTAAATGGACAAATATACAAGGCAGTTAGAAGGGGACAGGGTGTGAGGTGTGAGGTGGATTTGGCATTTGAGCTAAGGGAAAACCAGCTAAGGATGAAAAAAATGGGTAGGATCAAGGGAGAGAAAACAGAGGCGAGCTGACTCCTCATGTTGGCTGGGGAGTAATCAAATTCTCAACCTGGGTGGCCGTGAGGGATAGGAAAATGTGTGCCAATGAGCCGGTCAACTGGTAGGACTGAGGTTTCCAATATATATACAAAAACGCATGTAAAAGGTATGCTCTGCTTTAATAACTTAAATACAAAGAGAGTCACATTTGTTTGATATTCAAGATGTAATGACTCCAGGTTAGCAGTGCTTCTTCTTCCCAGACATTCCCAAGAACACATAGGCTTCTCAGCCCATAATGGCTAGTCTCAGTTTTTTCATTTCACAGTAGAATGTGTATTTATTCCATCACTCATTCATTCCTCATGCAATAAATATTTATAGAGCACCTGCTATGCATCAGACACTACTATAATTGCTGAGGATGCAACTAAGAGAAAGGAGAGAAGGGGTTCCTCAGGGTCCAAATATTCTATGGATGAGGTAGACCAAACAAATGGAAAATGAACAAGTTCAAAGATTAATACACCCCTGAAAAAAAAAATAGGATGGGCTCTTAAAGAGGGCCTGCTAGTGGGAAGGAGATTACTCTAGACTGAGTGGTCTGAGGAGGGGTATTTGGGCTGAGATCCTAGATGATAAAAAGGAATCAACCAAGCCACACAGTAGGGGCATGAACACTGGAGGCTCATGCCAAGAACACCAAGTGCAAAAGTCCTGAGGAGGAATGGACCTGGCTGTTCTTACAAGAGTGCCAGAGTCAGGAGGGGTTCAAACTTTGGCCACAGGCTATCCCCAGAACCAGCCCTTCTTGGGGACCACCAGGGCCCTGGTGTGCTAAGTCTGAATCAGGGGTTTAGACTCCCTTCAGACACCTCCTCCCCTCAAGTGTCTCTGACCTATTCCTATTAGGACACAAATTTTAATGGAGTCATGTAGCCATGACAGAGTCACCTGGGAGGAAAGGATCATGGAATCCTTCAAAAGGAGGCTCCATCACCAGTCAGCAGAGTAAGGGGGAAGCCAGGGTGGGGGTGAGAGGAGAGGATTTGCTATACTTTCAAATAACTAGCTTTATTTTGAAGATTATTCTTCCAAACAAAAGAAGGCAATCACAAATTTAGATGACATCCTCTGCCCCTAGAAACTAGACTGCTCGCAAAGCTCAAATAACTGTCTTTTCTTAATTTAAAAAACCTAGGTTTAGGTTTAGGTTTAACCGAGTTAAATTCCCTGCAAGGTGTGCTTTGTATTTTTCTCCTCAGATGAAGAAGGAGGAGAGGCTTATAAAACTAGCTGCAGCTCCTGGACAGAGGTGTCATCATGCCATCATCAGTACCAGGGGATAATGAGGAAATCTTACAGTACAAATAAGATATAATCATTTCAATGTAGAGCAGGTCACAATCAGCAATGGGGTGACTTTAAAATATGTTAACAAATTCTTTGATACTCCTATCTTCTTCACAAGATGGAGCTTAATTCCTGTTCCCTTGAGTTTAACTTGAATGTAGTGACCTAAGGAATAGAACATGGAAATAGCATGACTTCTAGGAGGAGGACTTTAAAAGCAACATGACTTCTTCCTTGCGTTCTTTCTCGATCACTCACTCTAGGGAAATCCAGCTGCTATGTCATTAGGACACTCAAGCAGCCATAGAGAGAGGCCCCTGTGACAAGAAACTGAGGCCTCCTGCCAACAGCCTTATGAGAGAACCATTTTGGAAGCTGATCCTCTAGCTCCAGTCAAACTCTCAGATGACTACAACCCCAGTTGATATTTGGTTATAATCTCATGAGACACCCCAAGCCAGCCAATAAGCCACTCTCAAATTCCCAACCCACAGAAACTACATTTTCCGAGGTAATAAATGTTTGTTGTTTTTAGTCACTAAGTTCTTAGGTAATTTGTTATGTGTCAGCCAAAGCAATGAGGTCTGCAAGCATTTATATGGGGCTCTACAGAACGGCACCAAGCCTTGGAATAAAGGCTGTGCTAGTGTTTAGTACCCAGATTCTATCTCCAGGCTGGCAGAGCCTCAGGACACATCTATTATGAATGAAAGCAAAAGGAAGCATATCTGGAGTTATCAAATGTGTCTCAAATATAGGAAACACCATTTGTTATAGGAAACACCATTTGTTCCTATTCGAAACTGTTAATAATCATACTGTTCTTATACTGTTGCCGTGTTTTATATTTTCACATGATACAAAGAGAATGACTTAACAGTCTGCTGACAGGCACAACAAAATACTCCAATATTAAATCTGCCTCAAGACTGGAAGGTTACGTAAACGTAAAAAATTCAACCCAGAGTAAAGATGTCAACCCCTGTGGCAGAGAATTTCAGTACCTTTAATTGAAGCTCATTAGTTTGTGGCAGAGAGAATCCTGCCATCTTGAATCTTATGATTTACTAAGCCCTAGATTGACAATATCCCTCCAAGTGTCAGTGTTTCTCTGTAGGTTAAAAAGTTAAGAGAATGCAAACAAGCAATATTATTTTGGAACCGAGATGTTATTCTCAAGCTTAAACTTCTTTACCCTCATCACATCTGCTTCCCAAAATATCAAAAATATAGGAAATCAGAAACTGTCAAAGGCAAATCAACTCAGATGTGCCTATTCCGAGACTAGCATGTCAATAGTGTTTATACCCCTTCTTACACCATATAGACTAATTACCTCTGATTATATATTTAAGGAAACTTCCATGCACTGTAAACAGTGCAAAAATACATCCCCTCAGGTTTATATTTCTTCCATCTGGCAGTTTGGGAGTTCCCCAGTCAGCTAAAGTCCTTGACTAGGACACTTCACTGATGGGTTAAGGGATAGGGAATAAATAACAACAATCACTCATGAACAATGTCATATTTCTCTTTTATTGCCCATCTCATCATTCTCTAAAAACCTCAAACCTAGGAAAGGGTGCTCTCATGGCAAATTGAAAATCCAGATGGCACCTATACACCCAACCGTGACCTCCCCGCAAAACATCTTGGGGACCAACAGTGCCACAATTCTTTGCCAGATTAAGGGGAAACTGCTAAGGATGAAAAACTATAGCCAAAGAAATAGTGAACAAGGCACTGACCCTAATACAGCCCACTGCAGAAAACTGTTTGGCTTTTTTTTTTTTGTTTTTTTTTTTTTCCCCCCACTATCCTTAGGTGGCTTTCCAGTGAGTCCTGAGAATTCTTGCAATTCGGATTTTCATCTATTTTTCCCTGTATTCCTGTCACCACAGTCTTAGAGTCAAGTGTTTTAAATTCCCAACTGGCAAACTCCAACTATTTCAGTTTGGGTTTTTTATTCCCAGAAGAGACTAGGCTTCAAAATCACCCACTAAACAAAGGCAGCATTCTTAGAGGGCTTCTCTCATGGGAGGATTTGGGATTGAAGAGTGAAGCCCCTGAGGAGAGCAGGGGATCTCAGGGAGTGCAAGGAAAAGGCAAAATATCTTCAGAAGGAGGTTATATCATTACACAAACTTTCCTTAGGGTCCTCTCAACTCAGTAAGAAAGAATAATCAAATCATATGTCCATGTGTTCATACATTTATTCACTTATTAAGCATCTTTTACACACCAGGCACTGTGCTATGTGGTGAGGGAGCATTATTGAGCAAAGAAAAGGACATAATTCTTGTCATCATGAAGTTAGTAGTCTAGAGGGGAAGAGAGAAATACAATGGATATGTAGCATGAAGGAGAGAAAATGAGAGATAGAAAGCAACAGAAGTAAATAATCGATAGGTAGAAACAGTTGACCCAGTCAGGGTGGCCAGAGAAAGCCTCAATGAAGGAAGCCTGACTGAAAAGAATTCTGAAGAAAGAATATATACGTTTTCTGGGAGTTGAGGAATGGGGCTAACACACCAGATAAAAGCGAAAGCACATGTACAAGGGACCTGTGGCAGGAAAGAAGAATAGTACATTCAAGAAACTGAAAGACGACCATTATGTCTGTGTTGCAAAGATCAAGAAGAAGCCTTTGATATAAGGTACAAGAGAAAGCTGTAAAGACAAACAAGGGGCAGATCACACAGTGCCTTCCAGGCCATGCATGCAAAGGAGTGAGATCATATCCTAATGTAAATGAGGATCTACTGGAAGGTTTTAAGCAAAGAAGTGACACAATTACATTTTTGTTTAAAAGGTACCCTTCGGGGCACCTGGGTGGCTCAGGTCATGATCTCAGGGTCCTGGAATCGAGCCCCGCATCGGGCTCCTCTGCTCAGCGGGGAGCCTACTTCTCTCTCTCTCTGCCAGTCTGTCTACCTGTGATCTCTCTCTGTCAAATAAATAAATAAATAAATAAATAAAATCTTTTAAAAAATAAATAAATAAAAGGTACCCTTCCAGCTACAGCCTAGAGACCAAATGTCAGGAGGGTCAGAAAAGATTTAAGGAGACCAGTTGCAGCTACTAGAGTTGAACAACTCAAATAAGTGAGAGATAGACACTTGTGCCAGCATGGTCTATGGACCCAGAGGCCAGTTAATTAGCCTGTTGTCTCTCAGCCCCATACCTGCCTTTACATACAGTGCTCTGTGCTGCTGGGATAAGAATCTGTGAACCACATCTCCCATGTGTCCTTGTCTACCACCTTCCTGTTAGGTTCTCGCAATAGGAGGCACTTGCAGGAGGTCGAAGGGGGCAAGAGAAGAGATTCCCACTTCCGGCTCTGACTGTGTGGCCACTGCCATTGGTTGCAGGTGGTTGCTATTGTGACAGCAGGATGGGGTGATTCTGAACTACAGCAACCTGGGCAGAGGCAACACCTTTTCAGAAGCTGCAGGCCTGGTTAATACGGTTCCTTTTCAACACATCCAGATTGAACTGCCACATGTCTCCCACACAGCAGGAGATGATGCAGCCTCTGGGCTTTGCTCCAGACCAGACACTGAGAACTTCTGGGTATCACCCCTCTTCCTTTTGTCTCTTCCAGGTACCTCCCCGCTCCTTTTTCAGATCTTCCACTCTGCTCTACAAACTTATAACCCATTCCCTGCATTTAATTCTCTCCGTTTGAAATACTAAGAACAATTTCCTTTTCCTTGACTAAACTCAGACTAAAACAGTTCCAAAATTAAAAGTTGAACAAATTCACTAAATTCAACCTCTTGTCATTAAATCATTCTTCCTAACATAAGCCTACCTATTTGACCTTGTTTGGAGAATTGCAGGGCCAGAGAACTTACTACTTGGGAGGGTAGCCTAGCCCAGTGATGATAATCTCTGTTATTAAAGTCTTCCTAAAAACGAACCCAAATCTACACACCCATTCATGGTGGGTCAATCATTGTAAGCTACTCAGCATAAATCCTTAACATACCTGACACTCTAGTTAACTGAAGATAGATTTCATGTCTTCTCAGGTACGATGTGTTCTCAGATACACTGAACGTCCCTAGCACCTCCAACAATTTATGATTTCCGAATTCCTCACTTCTTTTGACATGCTCCCTTTAATTTTGTTTTACACACTGAACTTTATCCAGATGAAACTGTATGCGGCAGCCCTCTGATAAGGTAAAACTGCTCTCGAAGAATTGGGAATCTGAGTTCATCCTTTCATGACCTGCCATTCTCCTCCCCACTACTGTGGAAGCCCCCTGTAGGCACCTCCTCCAAGCTCTTATTACTTTAGTATATTAATTTCCTCATAAAGTATGTCATCCTCCTGAAATAGGGCACAGTGCTCACAGTGTGGTGAATGGTATGGAGTTCATAAAGGTCAGTGTGAATGAGAACATGCTACAAATGTAAAATGCAGCCTAGATTTGAATTAGATTTTTTTTTTTTTTTTTGCTTTGGGGGCTATTGTTTTGTTCTTGGCTCCTAATAATCAACAAAAAGATTTTGAATGCATACTGTATATCCTAGGTCCTAAGGAAAATTAAAGAATTAGAAAGAAGAGGAGAATAAGAAGGAAAAAGAAAACATGGCATGGGTCTCCTAAAGAACCTTAAAAACTAACTGGAGAAATTATATATAAGCCCATGGAGAGATGGCAAATCACTGAAACTGGTAAGCACTGAGGGCTATGTAAGGAGTACAAAGCAATGCATTATGTTTTCACTCAAGGTAGGAAGGAATTGCTCAATTTGGGGATAAATGGGGAAAACTTCAGCTAGCAATAACACTTAAACTTAGTCCTGTAGGCATTCACAGAATTTGAATATGTGGAAAAGTATAGGAAAGGTACGTCTACCTAGGAGAATGATGTCATTCATGTATCCATTGATTTACTTCTCAAATATTTATTAAGCAACTCTATATTCTTAGCACTGTGTGAAGTCCTAAGAAAATGTGACTGAAAGAACTAGTCAACGATCTTACAATCTAACAAGCAAATATATACAGCAAGGAAAATATGACTTTTTGTGGAGACAAAAAATAAGGTAACTAGATTTTCAGCAGTGAGTTCATAAAGAAATAGTAGAAGATGAGAACTGAAGGATAATGTGAGACCACAGTAGAAAGGGATCTTTAATGTCAGATTAATAATCTGGAATTTTACACTTTGCTACTATGTTCTGTGTTATAAATTATCCCAAATTTTACTACCATTAAACAGCCATTTATTATGTTTATCGTTTCTGTGCATTTGGAATTCAGATAAAGCATAGAGGGGACAGGACAGACTGTCTCTACAATGTCTGGGGCTCACCTGGAAAGCTCAAAAATGCTGTGATCTGTGTAAAGGCTTATTTAGCCAGAGCGATTCCATTCGGTTAAACAGTGATTTTGTTGTTTATGCAGTAAAACTTAAACTGTCCCTGCCCCTACTCCCCCCCGGGGGACTTACTTAAAAACAAGTCCGGAAAACCAGTCCCAGGTAACAAAGCCCAAATACAAGGGTGGGTCAGGCCAGGTGGAGGTATCTAATCAGTAGGGGCACATACTGTCTCCCTAGCTACCAAGAAGTATGGGCCCCACCCTTTGGGCGCCTTTTGGGTGCCAATTCTGACCAAGATGATAGGCTAGTTTAAATATCTACTATAGGGTAAAGTGTAATTCAAGTGGTCACTTAAGTGTGACCTAGCATGACTGTACAGCTTTCTCTGTGTGTTACAATCTCATTGGCCACCTGTGTGTGGCCAGGCCCAACCACATGGCCTTTGCTCTATAAAAGTTAGTCTGTAAGGCAGGGAGAGGTCACCTCTTTGTAAGAGATGGCCCTGGCCGGTCAGTTTGATTCTCGATGCTTGGCGCAAAATAAAGCTTTGCTTGACCTTCGCTTTGTTTCAGTCTCGTTCCTTTGATCATGGACCCAACAATCTGGAATCATCTGAAGTGTTCTCCACTCACATTTTGAAACTTAATGCTGATTGTTGGGGGTAAGGGAGGTGGTGCGTCTCAGCTCCTCTCTACAAGGGCCTCTCTAGGTGGGTTGAGTCAGACTTCCTCACAGCACAGGGCTGAGTTCCAAGGGAAAGTCTGAAAGAGCCTGGGACACAAATAGGACACAGATGGAGAGAAAGGCAAAAGATGAAACCGTTTTATGACCTACATTGGAAGTCACACACATCACTTCATCATATTCTTTCAGTTGAAGCAGTTACAAACCCTTTCCATTTTCAAGAGGAGACTTTTCTTCATGGTTGGAAGAGTGTTATCACAATGTAAGAAGAGCATTGGGTGGAATATCAGTCACTTGTAAGAAAAGAATAGATAAATAGGAGATTCTCTTTGAAAAATACTGTCTGTCACACCTTTAGATTAACATAAAGTCATCTGAATAGAAGAGCAATCTGAGAAAAGTTAAATTTTAGGAAGATTAATCTGATATCAAGGATGGCATGTAGATAGAGCATAGAAACGAGGAAGCAATAACCAAATTAGAACTAAAGGAGAACTTAGCATCCTGACCTCTGGTGTATGAAACCCATTATTCTGAGTTTCAGTACTTTTCTGCCCCACTATTCTCTCTTGTAGATCTTAATGCTGTCTGCACCAATGCACTAAGATACAGTGTGTTCTGTGGAATATCAGTCCCAGAAGATCCTCCAACAAAAAGGAGGTAAACCAATCTCACACTTTACCTCCCACTTAGAAATTTTCAATGCTTCTTAGCATATTAAAACCTCTTAGAAAATCAGCAGTTAAAAACAACAACAACAACAAAAAAAAAACCTGTTTAACATTGTTTTATCCATAGTGTCTCCAACCTTCTTGGCCACCAAACTCTCTCCACCCCACCCCCACCGGCATTTCACTAATTAATATCCTTTGGAACTAGCCTAAAGGCTACTGTGCTGGCTGCCCCTCGGCAGAAGAGTGAAAGGCCAGGCAACTAATCAATTAAGTACTCATCAAAAGCCTGATTAGAAATAAGACTCTGAAAATAATTTTTAATCTAATAAGGTAAAACAGAAAAAAAAAACAGTAAAAGCAAGAAACTTTGAGTTATTTTATGAAAGTCTGAGATTTCAATGACAGACACATATTTCCTGGAGAATTTAGATTTATTTTGGGTTTCTTAATTTTTTTAGTGTGATTGACACACAATATTTGCCCAAATGATGATGGCTCTTCAATATTTTCACACTTCTCAAACCTCAGGCAAAGCTAAATTATTGGGAAACTCTTCTATTCTTACATGAAAGATGAAAAAGTGTTTATCTTCCAAAGGTTGCTTTGTATTAAGATGTGACCATTGCTTTCACACAAAGAGAATTCTAAAAGAAAGTCTACCACCAGCAAAAACCCCACGTGCAGTAGAGTAAACTGCTAAGGCGAACAGGAGACCTTCCTATAAATCACCGTCAGTGTCTCCTGATGGGGATTCAGCTGGAGGAATGGCGATGCTCTGGGAGGGCAAGGCTATGTCACAGACCTCTTTGTTAGAGAGATTGATCACAGACACACAATCAGCAGCTTTCCTTTGTGAAAGCCTCCTTTCTTCTGGACTGCTTCCTTTCACCTTTTCCATCCTTCTCTATTTTCTCCAAGATCCTGCCTTCTAGCCTTCTCAACAAATATTTTTGCCTGAAGAAGGTAAACCTATTCAAGCAGACCTCCTTAATATCTCCTGTCTACCAGGTGCCTAGCTAACATCTAGACTCAGGCTGCTGTTGCTGGGTGAAAAAAAAAAAAAAATGAGTATTAAAACGCCACTGAAAATTAATTCTACAACTGCTTTTCAATCTCAGAGAGGATTCTGGATGTCTCCATTTCACCTGAGGCTTTCATACCCCCATAGTGTCTCCTCTAAGAGCCTTCTTCAAACTACTTACCTACCTGCAGTCTCATTTCCTTTACATTTTCTGAAAAAATCATCCTCAGATCAATGCAAGATTCAACTTCCTCTGCTCCCACATAGAGCATAGCCAGAATGCTTAAAGTCACTACAAACTCTGATCCTAGCTACAGAGGGGTCAAAACTCCACCCTCCAATCCTTACCTCTCTCCTTACCCTCCCCACTTCATTCTGGGTGAAGTGCTGGGTGACTGCTCCAAAATTCCCTACTCTTCCTACCAACTATACAACACCCACCATACGCCATGAGTCTTAAGGGAGATTGACATCTCCTTCAGCATGGAAATCAGGGCCAACAGGGAACATCCTGAACCTCCCTACATCTCCAAGTCCAAACCCATGTGTAGCTACTCTAATTTCAAATTACTCTCTTTTTTGCCCACTATGATCTGGCATTCTGGCCTTTCTTTTCTTTGCACCAGCCAAGCCCCATCCCAACAGAGGGCCTTTGCACCCACTGTTCTCTCGGCTTTGAATGCTCTTCCCTCTGATCTTCATATGCTGGCTCCTCCCTGGTATGCGGGTATTTGCTTAAATATCTCCTCAAGCGAGGTTTTCTCAAACCAATCCATATAAAGTAGTCAGCCAGGCCCTCTGTCAATTCACCCAAAATTCCCTGCATAGCTCTTAGTAAATATAATCTGATATTTACTTGTGTATCATCTGTTTCCACTTTAAGTGAAAACTCCAAGAGAGGAGGTATCTTTCGGTCATGTTCACTGCTCTGTCCCCAGAGCCCGTAACTGTGCCACACATAAAGTTAATGCTCACCAAATGGATCTTGAATGAATTAATAAGTGTTCAGACAGTGTGAAGACGCATGTACCAGTAGGGGGATGTGGGAGATGGCAGGGCAATGCTGAATACCCATTCGAGATGTGTCCTCATAGATCTAAGATATAGCCATGTATTGCTGTCCTGCTTGTTCAGTGACTTGGGTGCAGATAAGGAGTAGACAGATGCTATTAAGCATGGTTGGGATTTTGCCAGATGAGAGACCAGGAGCAAGGTCTTCATGAGGAAGGGCTTTTGGTGCTTGAATATGGAACCTGTGTTAGGAAAGGTAGTAGTTTGGACCAGGGGAGGAGGCAAAAACTGAACACTGGTAGGAGAACAAGTAAATTAGGGATCTAGATGAGGATGAAATGCTGAGAGATTAGGGAGTGTTGCTCATAGGATGGCAGGCTTGACACACAGCTTTCAGAGGAGATGCAATTCTTAGGTGGAGGAAGAAAGAAAGAAAAGAGACAACTATGTTCTAACAACCTAAAAGTGAAACATCCACGAACCAATACCTCTTCACCTGGCCACCACTAACCACCTCTTGGTACCCCTCCTACGTATCTTTATGCTCAAACAATCTTTGTCCCTTGGTTTGCCTTAGGCTGCATCACCAAAGGCTTCTATTTCTCTAACTTTGGGATATGTCAGACCATCTAGAAAGGCAGGTAATAGAAAGAAGAAAAAAAACGGCACCCTATTAGGTATCCACTAGGATACAAGGTTATTTGACACCTTCACAAGGAAGCTTCCCCCACACTTGCTCCCTTGTCAGGAATAGAGAAGTCTGCTTATACATCAGAAAACTCAAGGCATTTCTCTATGGTGACCTGCTGCACTGCTTCAGAATATATATGGGGGCTCCTGGCTGGCTCAGTTGGTAGAGCATGTGACTCTTAATCTCGGGGTTTGAGATTAAGTTTGAGCCCCACATTGGGTATAGAGATCACTTAAAAATAAAATATTTAAAAAAAAATCTATGTACAGGTCTGTTTTCCCCCATTAGATCTTGAATCATATGAGGGCAGGACAATCTTTTACTCATCTTTGTTTCAAAGAACAAAGCCTAGGGCTCCACATATAGTAGGCAATCATTAACTTTTGTTGAATAATTGAGTGGATAAACAAGTACATGGATTATACCAGGGAAAGGCAGACTGCCATGAATACTATATCACCAGATGCTAGGTAGACCCCTGGACATTTGGTGTCCTCTAAAGACCAGGAGTCATGTGCTCTCTACTCAGCACCTGCCAGGCATATCACATTGTGTGAGACAGAAATAAAGGCCCCTATGAGCTGATACAGCCAAATGTGGACACAGAGGCCATCTCTAAAATACTTTGAGTCCTTCGGCATAGACATCTATGGTCACAGGTATTACTGATGAACTGACATTTGCCCTGTTTCCTTGGGGAAAATAAACTCTAGGAAAGTTCAAAGTACAACTTAGCTCAATGGGAGACAGCCCAATTTGTTTCTTTTTTTTTTTTTTTTTAAGATTTTATTTATTATTTGACAGAGAGAGATACAGTGAGCGAGAGAGGGAACACAAGCAGAGGGAGTGGGAGAGGAAGAAGCAGGCTTCCCATGGAGCAGAGAGCCCGATGCGGGGCTCAATCCCAGGACCCTGGGATCATGACCGGAGCCGAAGGCAGACGCCTAACAAGTGAGCCACCCAGGTGCCCCAGCCCAATTTGTTTCTTTAGAAATAGGTCTCCTGCACCTTTTTGAAGTTTGACTTCTAATTGCCAAATCATTACCTCCAGTTATGAGCATTTCCTGTTAAAACTAAGGAGGTGCCTCTGAAAAACTGTTTTCACAACTTGCTTTTGAGTGCTCTGAGACGGTCTTTCTTGGAAGCTACAAACGGGATCTTTGTCAGAGAAGCTGCCTGCTGCCCTGAGCAGGCAGTCTCATCCAGCTCCATGCTCATGGAAGCACTGGCCCTTCCACCAAGGGAGACCATCTACTTTCTGGGCCAGAAATGAGTTCTCAGATGGGCAAAGCCAGTAGACAACTCCTTTTCTTAGATTGTGAGGGAGTAGGCTCCTTCTCAGGAAACTCAGCCACTGCTACAGTTCCCTGGGATAAAGAGTAGTCATGTCACCTTGGGCTGGCCCTCTTTGAGCTTCTTGCCAAAAAAAGATGCTTTCCAGATCTCTCTTCTCTAGGTGTGCTTAAGGGTGTCTATTCCACTATGAAGGCAGGAGGAAGCCTAATACAGAAACCCGAAATGTGTGCTCTAATGTTCCTCAACCCATGGGTGGAAAGGTCAATCAAACTAGGGAACTTTAAAAATACATACATGTCTGGGAGGAGGAGTCAAGATAGCGGAGAAGTAGCAGGCTGAGACTACTTCAAGGAGCAGGAGATCAGCTAGATAGCTTATCTAAAGATTGCAAACACCTACAAATCCAATGGGAGATGGAAGAGAAGAAGAACAGCAATTCTAGAAACAGAAAACCAACCACTTTCTGAAAGGTAGGACTGGCGGAGAAGTGAATCCAAAGCGACGGGAAGATAGACCGTGGGGGAGGGGCCGGCTCCCAGCAAGCGGCAGAGCCACGGAGCACAAAATCAGGACTTTTAAAAAAGTCTGTTCCGCTGAGGGACATCGCTCCAGAGGCTTAACCAGGGTGAAGCCCACGCGGGGTCAGCGTGGCCTCAGGTCCCGCAGGGTCACAGAAGGATCGGGGGTGTCTGAGTGTCACAGAGCTTACAGGTATTAGAACGGGGAAGCCGGCTACAGAGACAGAGCCAAGGAGTGAGCTCACAGCTCGGCGTTACCTTGAACCGGTCGCAGGCTCGGTCAGCTCGCAGCGCGGCCAGAGGCCAGGGTGACGGGAGTAATTGGGCGCTGTTCTCTGAGGGCGCACTGAGGAGTGGGGCCCCGAGCTCTCGGCTCCTCCGGGCCGGAGACTGGGAGGCCGCCATCTTCATTCCCGTCCTCCGGACTCTACGGAAAGCGCTCAGGGAACAAAAGCTCCCGAAAGCAAACCCGAGCGGATTACTCAGCCCAGCCCCGGGTAAGGGCGGTGCAACTCCGCCTGGGGCAAAGACACTTGAGAATCACTACAACAGGCCCCTACCCCAGAAGATCAACAAGAAATCCAGCCAGGACCAAGTTCACCTACCAAGGAGTGCAGTTTCAATACCAAGGAGAGCAGCGGAATTCCAGAGGAGAAAGCAAAGCACGGAACTGATGGCTTTCTCCCCATGATTCTTTAGCCTTGCAGTTAATTTAATTTTTTTTCAATTTTTTTCTCTTCTGCTAATTTTTTTTAACTTTTACCCTTTTCTTTTTTAACTTTTTTTAACTAGTTTATCTAATATATATTCTTTTTCATTTTATATTTTCTTTATTCATTTTCTTTTTTTAATAGTTTCTTTTTTTTTTTTTTTAACCTCTTTTTATCCCCTTTCTCCCCCCTCAAGATTTGGGATCTCTTCTGATTTGGTTAAAGCATATTTTCTGGGGCTGTTGCGCCCTTTTAGTATTTTACTTGATCCTTCATATACTCTTGTCTGGACAAAATGACAAGGCAGAAAAATTCACCACAAAAAAAAGAACAAGAGGCAATACCAAAGGCTAGGGACTAATCAATACAGACATTGGTAATATGTCAGATCTAGAGTTCAGAATGACGATTCTCAAGGTTCTACCAGGGCTCGAAAAAGGCATGGAAGATATTAGAGAAAACCTCTCGGGAGATATAAAAGCCCTTTCTGGAGAAATAAAAGAACTAAAATCTAACCAAGTTGAAATCAAAAAAGCTATTAATGAGGTGCAATCAAAAATGGAGGCTCTCACTGCTACGATAAATGAGGCAGAAGAAAGAATTAGCGATATAGAAGACCAAATGACAGAGAATAAAGAAGCTGAGCAAAAGGGGGACAAACAGCTACTGGACCACGAGGGGAGAATTCGAGAGATAAGTGACACCATAAGACAAAACAACATTAGAATAATTGGGATTCCAGAAGAAGAAGAAAGAGAGAGGGGAACAGAGGTATACTGGAGAGAATTATTGGAAAGAATTTCCCCAATATGGCAAAGGGAACAAGCATCAAAATCCAGGAGGTTCAGAGAACCCCCCCCTCAAAATCAATAAGAATAGGTCCACACCCCGTCACCTATTAGTAAAATTTACAAGTCTTAGTGACAAAGAGAAAATCCTGAAAGCAGCCTGGGAAAATAAGTCTGTAACATACAATGGTAAAAATATTAGATTGGCAGCAGACTTATCCACAGAGACCTGGCAGGCCAGAAAGAGCTGGCATGATATATTCAGAGCACTAAACGAGAAAAACATGCAGCCAAGAATGCTATATCCAGCTAGGCTATCATTGAAAATAGAAGGAGAGATTAAAAGCTTCCAGGACAAACAAAAACTGAAAGAATTTGCAAACACCAAACCAGCTCTACAGGAAATATTACCTCTACAAGTCCTCTAAGCAAAGAGAGAGCCTGAAAGTAGTAGATCAGAAAAGAACAGAGACAATATACAATAACAGTCACCTTACAGGCAATACAATGGCACTAAATTCATATCTCTCAATAGTTACCCTGAATGTTAATGGGCTGAATGCCCCAAACAAAAGACACAGGGTATCAGAACGGATAAAAAAAACAAAACCCATCTATATGTTGCCTATAAGAAACTCATTTTAAGCCTGAAGACACCTCCAGATTTAAAGTGAGGGGGTGGAAAAGAATTTACCATGCTAATGGACATCAGAAGAAAGCAGGAGTGGCAATCCTTATATCAGATCAATTAAATTTTAAGCCAAAGACTACAATAAGAGATGAGGAAGGACACTATATCATACTCAAAGGATCTGTCCAACAAGAAGATCTAACAATTTTAAATATCTATGCCCCTAACGTGGGAGCAGCCAACTATATAAACCAGTTAATAACAAAATCAAAGAAATACATCAACAATAATACATTAATAGTAGGGGACTTTAACACTCCCCTCACTGAAATGGACAGATCATCCAAGCAAAAGATCAACAAGGAAATCAAGGCCTTAAATGACACACTGGACCAGATGGACATCACAGATATATTCAGAACATTTCATCCCAAAGCAACAGAGGACACATTCTTCTCTAGTGCACATGGAACATTCTCCAGAAGAGATCACATCCTGGGTCCTAAATCAGGTCTCAACTGGTATCAAAGGATTGGGATCATTCCCTGCATATTTTCAGAACACAACGCTCTGAAGCTAGAACTCAATCACAAGAGAAAATTTGGAAAGAACCCAAATACATGGAGACTAAACAGCATCCTTCTAAAGAATGAATGGGTCAACCAGGAAATTAAAGAAGAATTGAAAAAATTCATGGAAACAAATGATAATGAAAACACAACGGTTCAAAATCTGTGGGACACAACAAAGGCAGTCCTGAGAGGAAAATATATAGCAGTACAAGCCTGTCTCAAGAAACAAGAAAGATCTCAGGTACACAACCTAACCCTACACCTAAAGGAGCTGGAGAAAGAACAAGAAAGAAACCCTAAACCCAGCAGGAGAAGAGAAATCATAAAGATCAGAGCAGAAATCAATGACATAGAAACCAAAAAAACAATAGAACAAATCAACGAAACTAGGAGCTGGTTCTTTGAAAGAATTAATAAGATTGATAAACCCCTGGCCAGACTTATCAAAAAGAAAAGAGAAAGGACCCAAATAAATAAAATCATGAATGAAAGAGGAGAGATCACAATGAACACCAAAGAAATACAGACAATTATAAGAACATACTATGAGCAACTCTACGCCAACAAATTTGACAATCTGGAAGAAATGGATGCATTCCTAGAGTCATATAAACTACCACAACTGAACCAGGAAGAAATAGAAAGCCTGAACAGACCCATAACCAGTAAGGAGATTGAAACAGTCATCAAAAATCTCCAAACAAACAAAAGCCCAGGGCCAGACGGCTTCCCAGGGGAATTCTACCAAACATTTAAAGAAGAACTAATTCCTATTCTCCTGAAACTGTTCCAAAAAATAGAAATGGAAGGAAAACTTCCCAACTCATTTTATGAGGCCAGCATCACCTTGATCCCAAAACCAGACAAGGATCCCATCAAAAAAGAGAACTACAGACCAATATCCTTGATGAACACAGATGCAAAAATTCTCACCAAAATACTAGCCAATAGGATTCAACAGTCCATTAAAAGGATTATTCACCACGACCAAGTGGGATTTATTCCAGGGCTGCAAGGTTGGTTCAACATCCGCAAATCAATCAATGTGATATAACACATTAATAAAAGAAAGAACAAGAACCATATGATACTCTCCATAGATGCTGAAAAAGCATTTGACAAAGTACAGCATCCCTTCCTGATCAAAACTCTTCAAAGTGTAGGGATAGAGGGCACATACCTCAATATTATCAAAGCCATCTATGAAAAACCCACCGCAAATATCATTCTCAATGGAGAAAAACTGAAAGCTTATCCACTAAGGTCAGCAACACAGCAGGGATGTCCGTTATCACCACTGCTATTCAACATAGTACTAGAAGTCCTAGCCTCAACAATCAGACAACAAAAAGAAATTAAAGGCATCCAAATCGGCAAAGAAGAAGTCAAACTATCACTCTTCGCAGATGATATGATACTATATGTGGAAAAGCCAAAAGACTCCACTCCAAAACTGCTAGAACTTGTACAGGAAATTCAGGAAACTGTCAGGATATAAAATCAATGCACAGAAATCAGTTGCATTTCTCTACACCAACAACAAGACAGAAGAAAGAGAAATTAAGGAGTCAGTCCCACTTACAATTGCACCCAAAACTATAAGATATCTAGGAATAAACCTAACCAAAGAGGCTAAGAATCTATACACTGAAAACTATAAAGTACTCATGAAAGAAATTGAGGAAGACACAAAGAAATGGAAAAATGTTCCATGCTCCTGGATTGGAAGAACAAATACTGTGAAAATGTCTATGCTACCTAAAGCAATCTATACATTTAATGCAATTCCTATCAAAGTACCATCCATTTTTTTTCAAAGAAATGGAACAAATAATCCTAAAATTTATATGGAACCAGAAAAAACCTTGAATAGTCAAAGGAATATTGAAAAAGAAAGCCAAAGTTGGTGGCATCCCAAGTCCGGACTTCAAGCTCTATTACAAAGCTGTCATCATCAAGATAGCATGGTACTGGCACAAAAACAGACACATAGATCAATGGAACAGAATAGAGAGCCCAGAAATAGACCCTCAACTCTATGGTCAACTAATCTTCGACAAAGCAGGAAAGAATGTCCAATGGAAAAAAGACAGCCTCTTCAATAAATGGTGTTGGGAAAATTGGGACAGCCACATGCAGAAAAATGAAATTGGATCATCTCCTTACACCACACATGAAAATAGACTCAAAATGGATGAAGGACCTCAATGTGAGAAAGGAATCCATCAGAATCCTTGAGGAGAACACAGGCTGCAACCTCTTCGACCTCAGCCGCAGCAACATCTTCCTAGGAACATCGCCAAAGGCAAGGGAAGCAAGGGCAAAAATGAACTATTGGGATTTCATCAAGATCAAAAGCTTTTGCACAGCAAAGGAAACAGTGAACAAAACCAAAAGACAACTGACAGAATGGGAGAAGGTATTTGCAAATGACATATCAGATAAAGGGCTAGTGTCCAAAATCTATAAAGAACTTAGCAAACTCAACACCCAAAGAACAAATAATCCAATCAAGAAATGGGCAGAAGACATGAACAGACATTTCTGCAAAGAAGACATCCAGATGGCCAACAGA